>NC_142040.1:2129453-2420453 GCF_982192425.1 Myodes glareolus
CCATTCACTTCGCACAGTGTATTGAAGTGTTGGAACAGACTGCTTCTCTTTCAGAGAAACGCATGTGAATTTCTGTTCAATGCTTGTAAGTAGCTTACGGCACTTTCAAAGGAAAGTGATTTTCTCTGAAAGGACAGCATTTAGAAAGTGAAGCAACACTCCATTCACTTCGCACAGTGAATTGAAGTGTTGGAACAGACTGCTTCTCTTTCAGGGAAACGCATGTGAGTTTTTTGTGAAAGCTTGTAAGTAGCTTAAGGCACTTTCAAAGGAAAGTGATTTTCTCTGACAGGACAGCATTTAGAAAGTGAAGCAACACTCCATTCACTTCGCACAGTGAATTGAAGTGTTGGAACAGACTGCTTCTCTTTCAGAGAATCGCGTGTGAATTTCGGTTGAATGCTTGTAAGTAGCTTAAGGCACTTTCAAAGGAAAGTGATTTTCTCTGAAAGGACAGCATTTAGAAAGTGAAGGAAAACTCCATTCACTTCGCACAGTGAATTGAAGTGTTGGAACAGACTGCTTCTCTTTCAGAGAAACGGATGTGAGTTTTTTGTGAGTGCTTGTAAGTAGCTTAAGGCACTTTCAAAGGAAAGTGATTTTCTCTGAAAGGACAGCATTTAGAAATTGAAGCAACACTCCATTCACTTCGCACAGTGAATTGAAGTGTTGGAACAGACTGCTTCTCTTTCAGAGAAACGCATGTGAATTTCTGTTCAATGCTTATAAGTAGCTTAAGGCACTTTCAAAGGAAAGTGATTTTCTCTGAAAGGACAGCATTTAGAAAGTGAAGCAACACTCCATTCACTTCGCACAGTGAATTGAAGTGTTGGAACAGACTGCTTCTCTTTCAGAGAAACGGATGTGAGTTTTTTGTGAAAGCTTGTAAGTAGCTTAAGGCACTTTCAAAGGAAAGTGATTTTTCTCTGACAGGACAGCATTTAGAAAGTGAAGCAACACTCCATTCACTTCGCACAGTGAATTGAAGTGTTGGAACAGACTGCTTCTCTTTCAGAGAAACGGATGTGTGTTTTTTGTGAAAGCTTGTAAGTAGCTTAAGGCGCTTTCAAAGGAAAGTGATTTTCTCTGAAAGAACAGCATTTAGAAAGTGAAGCAACACTCCATTCACTTCGCACAGTGAATTGAAGTGTTGGAACAGACTGATTCTCTTTCAGAGAAACGCATGTGAATTTCTTTTGAATGCTTGTAAGTAGCTTAAGGCACTTTCAAAGGAAAGTGATTTTCTCTGAAAGGACAGCATTTAGAAAGTGAAGCAACACTCCATTCACTTCGCACAGTGAATTGAAGTGTTGGAACAGACTGCTTCTCTTTCAGAGAAACGGATGTGTGTTTTTTGTGAAAGCTTGTAAGTAGCTTAAGGCACTTTCAAAGGAAAGTGATTTTCTCTGAAAGGACAGCATTTAGAAAGTGAAGCAACACTCCATTCACTTCGCACAGTGTATTGAAGTGTTGGAACAGACTGCTTCTCTTTCAGAGTAACGCATGTGAGTTTTTTGTAAAAGCTTGTAAGTAGCTTAAGGCACTTTCAAAGAAAAGTGATTTTCTCTGAAAGGACAGCATTTAGAAAGTGAAGGAACACTCCATTCACATCGCACAGTGAATTGAAGTGTTGGAACAGACTGCTTCTCTTTCAGGGAAACGCATGTGAGTTTTTTGTGAAAGCTTGTAAGTAGCTTAAGGCACTTTCAAAGGAAAGTGATTTTCTCTGACAGGACAGCATTTAGAAAGTGAAGCAACACTCCATTCACTTCGCACAGTGAATTGAAGTGTTGGAACAGACTGCTTCTCTTTCAGAGAAACGGATGTGAGTTTTTTCTGAAAGCTTGTAAGTAGCTTAAGGCACTTTCAAAGGAAAGTGATTTTTTCTGAAAGGACAGCATTTAGAAAGTGAAGCAACACTCCATTCACTTCGCACAGTGAATTGAAGTGTTGGAACAGACTGCTTCTCTTTCAGAGAAACGGATGTGATTTTTTTGTGAAAGCTTGTAAGTAGCTTAAGGCACTTTCAAAGGAAAGTGATTTTCTCTGAAAGGACAGCATTTAGAAAGTGAAGCAACACTCCATTCACTTCGCACAGTGTATTGAAGTGTTGGAACAGACTGCTTCTCTTTCAGAGAAACGCATGTGAATTTCTTTTCAATGCTTGTAAGTAGCTTAAGGCACTTTCAAAGGAACGTGATTTTCTCTGAAAGGACAGCATTTAGAAAGTGAAGCAACACTCCATTCACTTCGCACAGTGAATTGAAGTGTTGGAACAGACTGCTTCTCTTTCAGGGAAACTCATGTGAGTTTTTTGTGAAAGCTTGTAAGTAGCTTAAGGCACTTTCAAAGGAAAGTGATTTTCTCTGACAGGACAGCATTTAGAAAGTGAAGCAACACTCCATTCACTTCGCACAGTGAATTGAAGTGTTGGAACACACTGCTTCTCTTTCAGAGAAACTCATGTGAGTTTTTTGTAAAAGCTTGTAAGTAGCTTAAGGCACTTTCAAAGTAAAGTGATTTTCTCTGAAAGGACAGCATTTAGAAAGTGAAGCAACACTCCATTCACTTCGCACAGTGAATTGAAGTGTTTCAACAGACTGCTTCTCTTTCAGAGAAACGCATGTGAATTTCTGTTGAATGCTTGTAAGTAGCTTAAAGCGCTTTCAAAGTAAAGTGATTTTCTCTGAAAGGACAGCATTTAGAAAGTGAAGCAACACTCCATTCACTTCGCACAGTGAATTGAAGTGTTGGAACAGACTGCTTCTCTTTCAGAGAAACGCATTTGAATTTCTGTTGAATGCTTGTAAGTAGCTTAAGGCACTTTCAAAGGAAAGTGATTTTCTCTGAAAGGACAGCATTTAGAAAGTGAAGCAACACTCCATTCACTTCGCACAGTGAATTGAAATGTTGGAACAGACTGCTTCTCTTTCAGAGAAACGCATGTGAATTTCTGTTGAATGCTTGTAAGTAGCTTGAGTCACTTTCAAAGGAAAGTGATTTTCTCTGACAGGACAGCATTTAGAAAGTGAAGCAACACTCCATTCACTTCGCACAGTGAATTGAAGTGTTGGAAAAGACTACTTCTCTTTCAGAGAAAAGCATGTGAATTTCTGTTGAATGCTTGTAAGTAACTTAAGGCACTTTCAAAGGAAAGTGATTTTCTCTGAAAGGACAGCATTTAGGAAGTGAAGCAATATTCCATTCACTTCGAACAGTGAATTGAAGTGTTGGAACAGACTGCTTCTCTTTCAGAGTAACGCATGTGAATTTCTGTTGAATGCTTATATGTAGCTTAAGGCACTTTCAAAGGAAAGTGATTTTCTCTGAAAGGACAGCATTTAGAAAGTGAAGCAACATTCCATTCACTTCGCACAGTGAATTGAAGTGTTGGAACAGACTTCTTCTCTTTCAGAGAAACGGATGTGAGTTTTTTGTGAAAGCTTGTAAGTAGCTTAAGGCACTTTCAAAGGAAAGTGATTTTTCTCTGACAGGACAGCATTTAGAAAGTGAAGCAACACTCCATTCACTTCGCACAGTGAATTGAAGTGTTGCAACAGACTGCTTCTCTTTCAGAGAAACGGATGTGTGTTTTTTGTGAAAGCTTGTAAGTAGCTTAAGGCGCTTTCAAAGGAAAGTGATTTTCTCTGAAAGAACAGCATTTAGAAAGTGAAGCAACACTCCATTCACTTCGCGCAGTGAATTGAAGTGTTGGAACAGACTGATTCTCTTTCAGAGAAACGCATGTGAATTTCTGTTGAATGCTTGTAAGTAGCTTAAGGCACTTTCAAAGGAAAGTGATTTTCTCTGACAGGACAGCATTTAGAAAGTGAAGCAACACTCCATTCACTTCGCACAGTGAATTGAAGTGTTGGAACACACTGCTTCTCTTTCAGAGAAACTCATGTGAGTTTTTTGTAAAAGCTTGTAAGTACCTTAAGGCACTTTCAAAGTAAAGTGATTTTCTCTGAAAGGACAGCATTTAGAAAGTGAAGCAACACTCCATTCACTTCGCACAGTGAATTGAAGTGTTTCAACAGACTGCTTCTCTTTCAGAGAAACGCATGTGAATTTATGTTGAATGCTTGTAAGTAGCTTAAAGCGCTTTCAAAGTAAAGTGATTTTCTCTGAAAGGACAGCATTTAGAAAGTGAAGCAACACTCCATTCACTTCGCACAGTGAATTGAAGTGTTGGAACAGACTGCTTCTGTTTCAGAGAAACGGATGTGTGTTTTTTCTGAAAGCTTGTAAGTAGCTTAAGGCACTTTCAAAGGAAAGTGATTTTCTCTGAAAGGACAGCATTTAGAAAGTGAAGCAACACTCCATTCACTTCGCACAGTGTATTGAAGTGTTGGAACAGACTGCTTCTCTTTCAGAGAAACGCATGTGAATTTCTGTTCAATGCTTGTAAGTAGCTTAAGGCACTTTCAAAGGAAAGTGATTTTCTCTGAAAGGACAGCATTTAGAAAGTGAAGGAACACTCCATTCACTTCGCACAGTGTATTGAAGTGTTGGAACAGACTGCTTCTCTTTCAGGGAAACGCATGTGAGTTTTTTGTGAAAGCTTGTAAGTAGCTTAAGGCACTTTCAAAGGAAAGTGATTTTCTCTGACAGGACAGCATTTAGAAAGTGAAGCAACACTCCATTCACTTCGCACAGTGAATTGAAGTGTTGGAACAGACTGCTTCTCTTTCAGAGAAACGGATGTGAGTTTTTTCTGAAAGCTTGTAAGTAGCTTAAGGCACTTTCAAAGGAAAGTGATTTTCTCTGAAAGGACAGCATTTAGAAAGTGAAGCAACACTCCATTCACTTCGCACAGTGAATTGAAGTGTTGGAACAGACTGCTTCTCTTTCAGAGAAACGGGTGTGAGTTTTTTGTGAAAGCTTGTAAGTAGCTTAGGGCACTTTCAAAGGAAAGTGATTTTCTCTGAAAGGACAGCATTTAGAAAGTGAAGCAACACTCCATTCACTTCGCACAGTGAATTGAAGTGTTGGAACAGACTGCTTCTCTTTCAGAGAAACGGATGTGTGTTTTTTGTGAAAGCTTGTAAGTAGCTTAAGGCACTTTCAAAGGAAAGTGATTTTCTCTGAAAGGACAGCATTTAGAAAGTGAAGCAACACTCCATTCACTTCGCACAGTGTATTGAAGTGTTGGAACAGACTGCTTCTCTTTCAGAGAAACGCATGTGAATTTCTTTTCAATGCTTGTAAGTAGCTGAAGGCACTTTCAAAGGAACGTGATTTTCTCTGAAAGGACAGCATTTAGAAAGTGAAGCAACACTCCATTCACTTCGCACAGTGAATTGAAGTGTTGGAACAGACTGCTTCTCTTTCAGGGAAACTCATGTGAGTTTTTTGTGAAAGCTTGTAAGTAGCTTAAGGCACTTTCAAAGGAAAGTGATTTTCTCTGACAGGACAGCATTTAGAAAGTGAAGCAACACTCCATTCACTTCGCACAGTGAATTGAAGTGTTGGAACACACTGCTTCTCTTTCAGAGAAACTCATGTGAATTTTTTGTAAAAGCTTGTAAGTACCTTAAGGCACTTTCAAAGTAAAGTGATTTTCTCTGAAAGGACAGCATTTAGAAAGTGAAGCAACACTCCATTCACTTCGCACAGTGAATTGAAGTGTTTCAACAGACTGCTTCTCTTTCAGAGAAACGCATGTGAATTTATGTTGCATGCTTGTAAGTAGCTTAAAGCACTTTCAGAGGAAAGTGATTTTCTCTGAAAGGACAGCATTTAGAAAGCGAAGCAACACTCCATTCACTTCGCACAGTGAATTGAAGTGTTGGAACAGACTGCTTCTCTTTCAGAGAAACGCATTTGAATTTCTGTTGAATGCTTGTAAGTAGCTTAAGGCACTTTCAAAGGAAAGTGATTTTCTCTGAAAGGACAGCATTTAGAAAGTGAAGCAACATTCCATTCACTTCGCACAGTGAATTGAAGTGTTGGAACAGACTGCTTCTCTTTCAGAGAAACGCATGTGAATTTCTGTTGAATGCTTGTAAGTAGCTTGAGTCACTTTCAAAGGAAAGTGATTTTCTCTGACAGGACAGCATTTAGAAAGTGAAGCAACACTCCATTCACTTCGCACAGTGAATTGAAGTGTTGGAAAAGACTGCTTCTCTTTCAGAGAAAAGCATGTGAATTTCTGTTGAATGCTTGTAAGTAGCTTAAGGCACTTTCAAAGGAAAGTGATTTTCTCTGAAAGGACAGCATTTAGGAAGTGAAGCAATATTCCATTCACTTCGAACAGTGAATTGAAGTGTTGGAACAGACTGCTTCTCTTTCAGAGAAACGCATGTGAATTTCTGTTGAATGCTTATATGTAGCTTAAGGCACTTTCAAAGGAAAGTGATTTTCTCTGAAAGGACAGCATTTAGAAAGTGAAGCAACACTCCATTCACTTCGCACAGTGAATTGAAGTGTTGGAACAGACTGCTTCTCTTTCAGAGAAACGCATGTGAATTTCTGTTGAATGCTTGTAAGTAGCTTAAGGCACTTTCAAAGGAAAGTGATTTTCTCTGAAAGGACAGCATTTAGAAAGTGAAGCAACACTCCATTCACTTCGCACAGTGAATTGAAGTGTTGGAACAGACTGCTTCTCTTTCAGAGAAACGCATGTGAATTTCTGTTGAATGCTTGTAAGTAGCTTAAGGCACTTTCAAAGGAAAGTGATTTTCTCTGAAAGGACAGCATTTAGAAAGTGAAGCAACACTCCATTCACTTCGCACAGTGAATTGAAGTGTTGGAACAGACTGCTTCTCTCTCAGAGAAACGCATGTGAATTTCTGTTGAATGCTTGTAAGTAGCTTAAGGCACTTTCAAAGGAAAGTGATTTTCTCTGAAAGGACAGCATTTAGAAAGTGAAGCAACACTCCATTCACTTCGCACAGTGAATTGAAGTGTTGGAACAGACTGCTTCTCTTTCAGAGAAACGCATGTGAATTTCTGTTGAATGCTTGTAAGTAGCTTGAGGCACTTTCAAAGGAAAGTGATTTTCTCTGACAGGACAGCATTTAGGAAGTGAAGCAACACTCCATTCACTTCGCACAGTGAATTGAAGTGTTGGAACAGACTGCTTCTCTTTCAGAGAAACGCATGTGAATTTCTGTTGAATGCTTGTAAGTAGCTTAAGGCACTTTCAAAGGAAAGTGATTTTCTCTGAAAGGACAGCATTTAGAAAGTGAAGAAACACTCCATTCACTTCGCACAGTGAATTGAAATGTTGGAACAGACTGCTTCTCTTTCAGAGAAACGCATGTGAATTTCTGTTGAATGCTTGTAAGTAGCTTAAGGCACTTTCAAAGGAAAGTGATTTTCTCTGAAAGGACAGCATTTAGGAAGTGAAGCAATATTCCATTCACTTCGAACAGTGAATTGAAGTGTTGGAACAGACTGCTTCTCTTTCAGAGAAACGCATGTGAATTTCTGTTGAATGCTTATAAGTAGCTTAAGGCACTTTCAAAGGAAAGTGATTTTCTGTGAAATGACAGCATTTAGAAAGTGAAGCAACACTCCATTCACTTCGCACAGTGAATTGAAGTGTTGGAACAGACTGCTTCTCTTTCAGAGAAACGGGTGTGAGTTTTTTGTGAAAGCTTGTAAGTAGCTTAAGGCACTTTCAAAGGAAAGTGATTTTCTCTGACAGGACAGCATTTAGAAAGTGAAGCAACACTCCATTCACTTCGCACAGTGAATTGAAGTGTTGGAACAGACTGCTTCTCTTTCAGAGAAACGCATGTGAGTTTTTTGTGAAAGCTTGTAAGTAGCTTAAGGCACTTTCAAAGGAAAGTGATTTTCTCTGAAAGGACAGCATTTAGAAAGTGAAGCAACACTCCATTCACTTCGCACAGTGTATTGAAGTGTTGGAACAGACTGCTTCTCTTTCAGAGAAACGCATGTGAATTTCTTTTCAATGCTTGTAATTAGCTTAAGGCACTTTCAAAGGAAAGTGATTTTCTCTGAAAGGACAGCATTTAGAAAGTGAAGCAACACTCCATTCACTTCGCACAGTGAATTGAAGTGTTGGAACAGACAGCTTCTCTTTCAGGGAAACTCATGTGAGTTTTTTGTAAAAGCTTGTAAGTAGCTTAAGGCACTTTCAAAGGAAAGTGATTTTCTCTGACAGGACAGCATTTAGAAAGTGAAGCAACACTCCATTCACTTCGCACAGTGAATTGAAGTGTTTCAACAGACTGCTTCACTTTCAGAGAAACGCATGTGAATTTCTGTTGAATGCTTGTAAGTAGCTTAAGGCGCTTTCAAAGTAAAGTGATTTTCTCTGAAAGGACAGCATTTAGAAAGCGAAGCAACACTCCATTCACTTCGCACAGTGAATTGAAGTGTTGGAACAGACTGCTTCTCTTTCAGAGAAACGCATGTGAATTTCTGTTGAATGCTTGTAAGTAGCTTAAGGCGCTTTCAAAGTAAAGTGATTTTCTCTGAAAGGACAGCATTCAGAAAGCGAAGCAACACTCCATTCACTTCGCACAGTGAATTGAAGTGTTGGAACAGACTGCTTCTCTTTCAGAGAAACGCATGTGAATTTCTGTTGAATGCTTGTAAGTAGCTTGAGTCACTTTCAAAGGAAAGTGATTTTCTCTGACAGGACAGCATTTAGAAAGTGAAGCAACACTCCATTCACTTCGCACAGTGAATTGAAGTGTTGGAAAAGACTGCTTCTCTTTCAGAGAAACGCATGTGAATTTCTGTTGAATGCTTGTAAGTAGCTTAAGGCACTTTCAAAGGAAAGTGATTTTCTCTGAAAGGACAGCATTTAGGAAGTGAAGCAATATTCCATTCACTTCGAACAGTGAATTGAAGTGTTGGAACAGACTGCTTCTCTTTCAGAGAAACGCATGTGAATTTCTGTTGAATGCTTATATGTAGCTTAAGGCACTTTCAAAGGAAAGTGATTTTCTCTGAAAGGACAGCATTTAGAAAGTGAAGCAACACTCCATTTACTTCGCACAGTGAATTGAAGTGTTGGAACAGACTGCTTCTCTTTCAGAGAAACGCATGTGAATTTCTGTTGAATGCTTGTAAGTAGCTTAAGGCACTTTCAAAGTAAAGTGATTTTCTCTGAAAGGACAGCATTTAGAAAGTGAAGCAACACTCCATTCACTTCGCACAGTGAATTGAAGTGTTGGAACAGACTGCTTCTCTTTCAGAGAAACGCATGTGAATTTCTGTTGAATGCTTGTAAGTAGCTTAAGGCACTTTCAAAGGAAAGTGATTTTCTCTGAAAGGACAGCATTTAGAAAGTGAAGCAACACTCCATTCACTTCGCACAGTGAATTGAAGTGTTGGAACAGACTGCTTCTCTTTCAGAGAAACGCATGTGAATTTCTGTTGAATGCTTGTAAGTAGCTTGAGGCACTTTCAAAGGAAAGTGATTTTCTCTGACAGGACAGCATTTAGAAAGTGAAGCAACACTCCATTCACTTCGCACAGTGAATTGAAGTGTTGGAACAGACTGCTTCTCTTTCAGAGAAACGCATGTGAATTTCTGTTGAATGCTTGTAAGTAGCTTAAGGCACTTTCAAAGGAAAGTGATTTTGTCTGAAAGGACAGCATTTAGAAAGTGAAGCAGCACTCCATTCACTTCGCACAGTGAATTGAAGTGTTGGAACAGACTGCTTCTCTTTCAGAGAAACGCATGTGAATTTCTGTTTAATGCTTGTAAGTAGCTTAAGGCACTTTCAAAGGAAAGTGATTTTCTCTGAAAGGACAGCATTTAGGAAGTGAAGCAATATTCCATTCACTTCGCACAGTGAATTGAAGTGTTGGAACAGACTGCTTCTCTTTCAGAGAAACGCATGTGATTTTCTGTTGAATGCTTATAAGTAGCTTAAGGCACTATCAAAGGAAAGTGATTTTCTCTGAAAGGACAGCATTTAGAAAGTGAAGCAACACTCCATTCACTTCGCACAGTGAATTGAAGTGTTGGAACAGACTGCTTCTCTTTCAGAGAAACGCATGTGAATTTCTGTTGAATTCTTGTAAGTAGCTTAAGGCACTTTCAAAGGAAAGTGATTTTCTCTGAAAGGACAGCATTTAGAAAGTGAAGCAACACTCCATTCACTTCGCACAGTGAATTGAATGTTGGAACAGACTGCTTCTCTTTCAGAGAAACGCATGTGAATTTCTATTCAATGCTTGTAAGTAGCTTAAGGCACTTTCAAAGGAAAGTGATTTTCTCTGAAAGGACAGCATTTAGAAAGTGAAGCAACACTCCATTCACTTCGCACAGTGTATTGAAGTGTTGGAACAGACTGCTTCTCTTTCAGAGAAACGGAAGTGAGTTTTTTGTGAAAGCTTGTAATTAGCTTAAGGCACTTTCAAAGGAAAGTGATTTTCTCTGACAGGACAGCATTTAGAAAGTGAAGCAACACTCCATTCACTTCGCACAGTGAATTGAAGTGTTGGAACAGACTGCTTCTCTTTCAGAGAAACGGATGTGAGTTTTTTTCTGAAAGCTTATAAGTAGCTTAAGGCACTTTCAAAGGAAAGTGATTTTCTCTGACAGGACAGCATTTAGAAAGTGAAGCAACACTACATTCACTTCGCACAGTGAATTGAAGTGTTGGAACAGACTGCTTCTCTTTCAGAGAAACGCATGTGAATTTCTTTTCAATGCTTGTAATTAGCTTAAGGCACTTTCAAAGGAAAGTGATTTTCTCTGAAAGGACAGCATTTAGAAAGTGAAGCAACACTCCATTCACTTCGCACAGTGAATTGAAGTGTTGGAACAGACAGCTTCTCTTTCAGGGAAACTCATGTGAGTTTTTTGTAAAAGCTTGTAAGTAGCTTAAGGCACTTTCAAAGGAAAGTGATTTTCTCTGACAGGACAGCATTTAGAAAGTGAAGCAACACTCCATTCACTTCGCACAGTGAATTGAAGTGTTTCAACAGACTGCTTCACTTTCAGAGAAACGCATGTGAATTTCTGTTGAATGCTTGTAAGTAGCTTAAGGCGCTTTCAAAGTAAAGTGATTTTCTCTGAAAGGACAGCATTTAGAAAGCGAAGCAACACTCCATTCACTTCGCACAGTGAATTGAAGTGTTGGAACAGACTGCTTCTCTTTCAGAGAAACGCATGTGAATTTCTGTTGAATGCTTGTAAGTAGCTTAAGGCGCTTTCAAAGTAAAGTGATTTTCTCTGAAAGGACAGCATTCAGAAAGCGAAGCAACACTCCATTCACTTCGCACAGTGAATTGAAGTGTTGGAACAGACTGCTTCTCTTTCAGAGAAACGCATGTGAATTTCTGTTGAATGCTTGTAAGTAGCTTGAGTCACTTTCAAAGGAAAGTGATTTTCTCTGACAGGACAGCATTTAGAAAGTGAAGCAACACTCCATTCACTTCGCACAGTGAATTGAAGTGTTGGAAAAGACTGCTTCTCTTTCAGAGAAACGCATGTGAATTTCTGTTGAATGCTTGTAAGTAGCTTAAGGCACTTTCAAAGGAAAGTGATTTTCTCTGAAAGGACAGCATTTAGGAAGTGAAGCAATATTCCATTCACTTCGAACAGTGAATTGAAGTGTTGGAACAGACTGCTTCTCTTTCAGAGAAACGCATGTGAATTTCTGTTGAATGCTTATATGTAGCTTAAGGCACTTTCAAAGGAAAGTGATTTTCTCTGAAAGGACAGCATTTAGAAAGTGAAGCAACACTCCATTTACTTCGCACAGTGAATTGAAGTGTTGGAACAGACTGCTTCTCTTTCAGAGAAACGCATGTGAATTTCTGTTGAATGCTTGTAAGTAGCTTAAGGCACTTTCAAAGTAAAGTGATTTTCTCTGAAAGGACAGCATTTAGAAAGTGAAGCAACACTCCATTCACTTCGCACAGTGAATTGAAGTGTTGGAACAGACTGCTTCTCTTTCAGAGAAACGCATGTGAATTTCTGTTGAATGCTTGTAAGTAGCTTAAGGCACTTTCAAAGGAAAGTGATTTTCTCTGAAAGGACAGCATTTAGAAAGTGAAGCAACACTCCATTCACTTCGCACAGTGAATTGAAGTGTTGGAACAGACTGCTTCTCTTTCAGAGAAACGCATGTGAATTTCTGTTGAATGCTTGTAAGTAGCTTGAGGCACTTTCAAAGGAAAGTGATTTTCTCTGACAGGACAGCATTTAGAAAGTGAAGCAACACTCCATTCACTTCGCACAGTGAATTGAAGTGTTGGAACAGACTGCTTCTCTTTCAGAGAAACGCATGTGAATTTCTGTTGAATGCTTGTAAGTAGCTTAAGGCACTTTCAAAGGAAAGTGATTTTGTCTGAAAGGACAGCATTTAGAAAGTGAAGCAGCACTCCATTCACTTCGCACAGTGAATTGAAGTGTTGGAACAGACTGCTTCTCTTTCAGAGAAACGCATGTGAATTTCTGTTTAATGCTTGTAAGTAGCTTAAGGCACTTTCAAAGGAAAGTGATTTTCTCTGAAAGGACAGCATTTAGGAAGTGAAGCAATATTCCATTCACTTCGCACAGTGAATTGAAGTGTTGGAACAGACTGCTTCTCTTTCAGAGAAACGCATGTGATTTTCTGTTGAATGCTTATAAGTAGCTTAAGGCACTATCAAAGGAAAGTGATTTTCTCTGAAAGGACAGCATTTAGAAAGTGAAGCAACACTCCATTCACTTCGCACAGTGAATTGAAGTGTTGGAACAGACTGCTTCTCTTTCAGAGAAACGCATGTGAATTTCTGTTGAATTCTTGTAAGTAGCTTAAGGCACTTTCAAAGGAAAGTGATTTTCTCTGAAAGGACAGCATTTAGAAAGTGAAGCAACACTCCATTCACTTCGCACAGTGAATTGAATGTTGGAACAGACTGCTTCTCTTTCAGAGAAACGCATGTGAATTTCTATTCAATGCATGTAAGTAGCTTAAGGCACTTTCAAAGGAAAATGATTTTCTCTGAAAGGACAGCATTTAGAAAGTGAAGCAACACTCCATTCACTTCGCACAGTGTATTGAAGTGTTGGAACAGACTGCTTCTCTTTCAGAGAAACGGAAGTGAGTTTTTTGTGAAAGCTTGTAATTAGCTTAAGGCACTTTCAAAGGAAAGTGATTTTCTCTGACAGGACAGCATTTAGAAAGTGAAGCAACACTCCATTCACTTCGCACAGTGAATTGAAGTGTTGGAACAGACTGCTTCTCTTTCAGAGAAACGGATGTGAGTTTTTTTCTGAAAGCTTATAAGTAGCTTAAGGCACTTTCAAAGGAAAGTGATTTTCTCTGACAGGACAGCATTTAGAAAGTGAAGCAACACTACATTCACTTCGCACAGTGAATTGAAGTGTTGGAACAGACTGCTTCTCTTTCAGAGAAACGCATGTAAATTTCTGTTTAATGCTTGTAAGTAGCTTAAGGCACTTTCAAAGGAAAGTGATTTTCTCTGAAAGGACAGCATTTAGGAAGTGAAGCAACACTCCATTCACTTCGCACAGTGAATTGAAGTGTTGGAACAGACTGCTTCTCTTTCAGGGAAACGCATGTGAGTTTTTTGTGAAAGCTTGTAAGTAGCTTAAGGCACTTTCAAAGGAAAGTGATTTTCTCTGACAGGACAGCATTTAGAAAGTGAAGCAACACTCCATTCACTTCGCACAGTGAATTGAAGTGTTGGAACAGACTGCTTCTCTTTCAGAGAAACGCATGTGAATTTCGGTTGAATGCTTGTAAGTAGCTTAAGGCACTTTCAAAGGAAAGTGATTTTCTCTGAAAGGACAGCATTTAGAAAGTGAAGCAACACTCCATTCACTTCGCACAGTGAATTGAAGTGTTGGAACAGACTGCTTCTCTTTCAGAGAAACGCATGTGAGTTTTTTGTGAGTACTTGTAAGTAGCTTAAGGCACTTTCAAAGGAAAGTGATTTTCTCTGAAAGGACAGCATTTAGAAAGTAAAGCAACACTCCATTCACTTCGCACAGTGAATTGAAGTGTTGAAACAGACTGCTTCTCTTTCAGAGAAATGCATGTGAATTTCTGTTCAATGCTTGCAAGTAGCTTAAGGCACTTTCAAAGGAAAGTGATTTTCTCTGAAAGGAGACCATTTAGAAAGTGAAGCAACACTCCATTCACTTCGCACAGTGAATTGAAGTGTTGGAACAGACTGCTTCTCTTTCACAGAAACGCATGTGAATTTCTGTTGAATGCTTGTAAGTAGCTTAAGGCACTTTCAAAGGAAAGTGATTTTCTCTGAAAGGACAGCATTTAGAAAGTGAAGGAACACTCCATTCACTTCGCACAGTGAATTGAAATGTTGGAACAGACTGCTTCTCTTTCAGAGAAACCCATGTGAATTTCTGTTGAATGCTTGTAAGTAGCTTAAGGCACTTTCAAAGGAAAGTGATTTTCTCTGAAAGGACAGCATTTAGGAAGTGAAGCAATATTCCATTCACTTCGAACAGTGAATTGAATTGTTGGAACAGACTGCTTCTCTTTCAGAGAAACGCATGTGAATTTCTGTTGAATGCTTATAAGTAGCTTAAGGCACTTTCAAAGGAAAGTGATTTTCTCTGAAAGGACAGCATTTAGAAAGTGAAGCAACACTCCATTCACTTCGCACAGTGAATTGAAGTGTTGG
This sequence comes from Myodes glareolus, assembly GCF_982192425.1. Lineage (NCBI taxonomy): Eukaryota > Metazoa > Chordata > Mammalia > Rodentia > Cricetidae > Myodes > Myodes glareolus. The sequence goes on from NC_142040.1 coordinate 2,144,049, forward strand.
AACAGACTCCTTCTCTTTCAGAGAAACGGGTGTGAGTTTTTTGTGAAAGCTTGTAAGTAGCTTAAGGCACTTTCAAAGGAAAGTGATGTTCTCTGACAGGACAGCATTTAGAAAGTGAAGCAACACTCCATTCACTTCGCACAGTGAATTGAAGTGTTGGAACAGACTGCTTCTCTTTCAGAGAAACGCATGTGAGTTTTTTGTGAAAGCTTGTAAGTAGCTTAAGGCACTTTCAAAGGAAAGTGATTTTCTCTGAAAGGACAGCATTTAGAAAGTGAAGCAACACTCCATTCACTTCGCACAGTGTATTGAAGTGTTGGAACAGACTGCTTCTCTTCAGAGAAACGCATGTGAATTTCTTTTCAATGCTTGTAATTAGCTTAAGGCACTTTCAAAGGAAAGTGATTTTCTCTGAAAGGACAGCATTTAGAAAGTGAAGCAACACTCCATTCACTTCGCACAGTGAATTGAAGTGTTGGAACAGACTGCTTCTCTTTCAGGGAAACGCATGTGAGTTTTTTGTAAAAGCTTGTAAGTAGCTTAAGGCACTTTCAAAGGAAAGTGATTTTCTCTGACAGGACAGCATTTAGAAAGTGAAGCAACACTCCATTCACTTCGCACAGTGAATTGAAGTGTTTCAACAGACTGCTTCTCTTTCAGAGAAACGCATGTGAATTTCTGTTGAATGCTTGTAAGTAGCTTAAGGCGCTTTCAAAGTAAAGTGATTTTCTCTGAAAGGACAGCATTTAGAAAGCGAAGCAACACTCCATTCACTTCGCACAGTGAATTGAAGTGTTGGAACAGACTGCTTCTCTTTCAGAGAAACGCATGTGAATTTCTGTTGAATGCTTGTAAGTAGCTTGAGTCACTTTCAAAGGAAAGTGATTTTCTCTGACAGGATGCATTTAGAAAGTGAAGCAACACTCCATTCACTTCGCACAGTGAATTGAAGTGTTGGAAAAGACTGCTTCTCTTTCAGAGAAACGGATGTGAGTTTCTGTTGAATGCTTGTAAGTAGCTTAAGGCACTTTCAAAGGAAAGTGATTTTCTCTGAAAGGACAGCATTTAGGAAGTGAAGCAATATTCCATTCACTTCGCACAGTGAATTGAAGTGTTGGAACAGACTGCTTCTCTTTCAGAGAAACGCATGTGAATTTCTGTTGAATGCTTATATGTAGCTTAAGGCACTTTCAAAGGAAAGTGATTTTCTCTGAAAGGACAGCATTTAGAAAGTGAAGCAACACTCCATTCACTTCGCACAGTGAATTGAAGTGTTGGAACAGACTGCTTCTCTTTCAGAGAAACGCATGTGAGTTTTTTGTGAGTACTTGTAAGTAGCTTAAGGCACTTTTAAAGGAAAGTGATTTTCTCTGAAAGGACAGCATTTAGAAAGTGAAGCAACACTCCATTCACTTCGCACAGTGAATTGAAGTGTTGAAACAGACTGCTTCTCTTTCAGAGAAACGCATGTGAATTTCTGTTCAATGCTTGCAAGTAGCTTAAGGCACTTTAAAAGGAAAGTGATTTTCTCTGAAAGGACAGCATTTAGAAAGTGAAGGAACACTCCATTTACTTCGCACAGTGAATTGAAGTGTTGGAACAGACTGCTTCTCTTTCAGGGAAACGCATGTGAGTTTTTTGTGAAAGCTTGTAAGTAGCTTAAGGCACTTTCAAAGGAAAGTGATTTTCTCTGACAGGACAGCATTTAGAAAGTGAAGCAACACTCCATTCACTTCGAACAGTGAATTGAAGTGTTGGAACAGACTGCTTCTCTTTCAGAGAAACGCATGTGAATTTCTGTTGAATGCTTGTAAGTAGCTTAAGGCACTTTCAAAGGAAAGTGATTTTCTCTGAAAGGACAGCATTTAGGAAGTGAAGCAATATTCCATTCACTTCGAACAGTGAATTGAAGTGTTGGAACAGACTGCTTCTCTTTCAGAGAAACGCATGTGAATTTCTGTTGAATGCTTATATGTAGCTTAAGGCACTTTCAAAGGAAAGTGATTTTCTCTGAAAGGACAGCATTTAGAAAGTGAAGCAACACTCCATTTACTTCGCACAGTGAATTGAAGTGTTGGAACAGACTGCTTCTCTTTCAGAGAAACGCATGTGAATTTCTGTTGAATGCTTGTAAGTAGCTTAAGGCACTTTCAAAGTAAAGTGATTTTCTCTGAAAGGACAGCATTTAGAAAGTGAAGCAACACTCCATTCACTTCGCACAGTGAATTGAAGTGTTGGAACAGACTGCTTCTCTTTCAGAGAAACGCATGTGAATTTCTGTTGAATGCTTGTAAGTAGCTTAAGGCACTTTCAAAGGAAAGTGATTTTCTCTGAAAGGACAGCATTTAGAAAGTGAAGCAACACTCCATTCACTTCGCACAGTGAATTGAAGTGTTGGAACAGACTGCTTCTCTTTCAGAGAAACGCATGTGAATTTCTGTTGAATGCTTGTAAGTAGCTTGAGGCACTTTCAAAGGAAAGTGATTTTCTCTGACAGGACAGCATTTAGAAAGTGAAGCAACACTCCATTCACTTCGCACAGTGAATTGAAGTGTTGGAACAGACTGCTTCTCTTTCAGAGAAACGCATGTGAATTTCTGTTGAATGCTTGTAAGTAGCTTAAGGCACTTTCAAAGGAAAGTGATTTTGTCTGAAAGGACAGCATTTAGAAAGTGAAGCAGCACTCCATTCACTTCGCACAGTGAATTGAAGTGTTGGAACAGACTGCTTCTCTTTCAGAGAAACGCATGTGAATTTCTGTTTAATGCTTGTAAGTAGCTTAAGGCACTTTCAAAGGAAAGTGATTTTCTCTGAAAGGACAGCATTTAGGAAGTGAAGCAATATTCCATTCACTTCGCACAGTGAATTGAAGTGTTGGAACAGACTGCTTCTCTTTCAGAGAAACGCATGTGATTTTCTGTTGAATGCTTATAAGTAGCTTAAGGCACTATCAAAGGAAAGTGATTTTCTCTGAAAGGACAGCATTTAGAAAGTGAAGCAACACTCCATTCACTTCGCACAGTGAATTGAAGTGTTGGAACAGACTGCTTCTCTTTCAGAGAAACGCATGTGAATTTCTGTTGAATTCTTGTAAGTAGCTTAAGGCACTTTCAAAGGAAAGTGATTTTCTCTGAAAGGACAGCATTTAGAAAGTGAAGCAACACTCCATTCACTTCGCACAGTGAATTGAATGTTGGAACAGACTGCTTCTCTTTCAGAGAAACGCATGTGAATTTCTATTCAATGCTTGTAAGTAGCTTAAGGCACTTTCAAAGGAAAATGATTTTCTCTGAAAGGACAGCATTTAGAAAGTGAAGCAACACTCCATTCACTTCGCACAGTGTATTGAAGTGTTGGAACAGACTGCTTCTCTTTCAGAGAAACGGAAGTGAGTTTTTTGTGAAAGCTTGTAATTAGCTTAAGGCACTTTCAAAGGAAAGTGATTTTCTCTGACAGGACAGCATTTAGAAAGTGAAGCAACACTCCATTCACTTCGCACAGTGAATTGAAGTGTTGGAACAGACTGCTTCTCTTTCAGAGAAACGGATGTGAGTTTTTTTCTGAAAGCTTATAAGTAGCTTAAGGCACTTTCAAAGGAAAGTGATTTTCTCTGACAGGACAGCATTTAGAAAGTGAAGCAACACTACATTCACTTCGCACAGTGAATTGAAGTGTTGGAACAGACTGCTTCTCTTTCAGAGAAACGCATGTAAATTTCTGTTTAATGCTTGTAAGTAGCTTAAGGCACTTTCAAAGGAAAGTGATTTTCTCTGAAAGGACAGCATTTAGGAAGTGAAGCAACACTCCATTCACTTCGCACAGTGAATTGAAGTGTTGGAACAGACTGCTTCTCTTTCAGGGAAACGCATGTGAGTTTTTTGTGAAAGCTTGTAAGTAGCTTAAGGCACTTTCAAAGGAAAGTGATTTTCTCTGACAGGACAGCATTTAGAAAGTGAAGCAACACTCCATTCACTTCGCACAGTGAATTGAAGTGTTGGAACAGACTGCTTCTCTTTCAGAGAAACGCATGTGAATTTCGGTTGAATGCTTGTAAGTAGCTTAAGGCACTTTCAAAGGAAAGTGATTTTCTCTGAAAGGACAGCATTTAGAAAGTGAAGCAACACTCCATTCACTTCGCACAGTGAATTGAAGTGTTGGAACAGACTGCTTCTCTTTCAGAGAAACGCATGTGAGTTTTTTGTGAGTACTTGTAAGTAGCTTAAGGCACTTTCAAAGGAAAGTGATTTTCTCTGAAAGGACAGCATTTAGAAAGTAAAGCAACACTCCATTCACTTCGCACAGTGAATTGAAGTGTTGAAACAGACTGCTTCTCTTTCAGAGAAATGCATGTGAATTTCTGTTCAATGCTTGCAAGTAGCTTAAGGCACTTTCAAAGGAAAGTGATTTTCTCTGAAAGGAGACCATTTAGAAAGTGAAGCAACACTCCATTCACTTCGCACAGTGAATTGAAGTGTTGGAACAGACTGCTTCTCTTTCACAGAAACGCATGTGAATTTCTGTTGAATGCTTGTAAGTAGCTTAAGGCACTTTCAAAGGAAAGTGATTTTCTCTGAAAGGACAGCATTTAGAAAGTGAAGGAACACTCCATTCACTTCGCACAGTGAATTGAAATGTTGGAACAGACTGCTTCTCTTTCAGAGAAACCCATGTGAATTTCTGTTGAATGCTTGTAAGTAGCTTAAGGCACTTTCAAAGGAAAGTGATTTTCTCTGAAAGGACAGCATTTAGGAAGTGAAGCAATATTCCATTCACTTCGAACAGTGAATTGAATTGTTGGAACAGACTGCTTCTCTTTCAGAGAAACGCATGTGAATTTCTGTTGAATGCTTATAAGTAGCTTAAGGCACTTTCAAAGGAAAGTGATTTTCTCTGAAAGGACAGCATTTAGAAAGTGAAGCAACACTCCATTCACTTCGCACAGTGAATTGAAGTGTTGGAACAGACTCCTTCTCTTTCAGAGAAACGGGTGTGAGTTTTTTGTGAAAGCTTGTAAGTAGCTTAAGGCACTTTCAAAGGAAAGTGATGTTCTCTGACAGGACAGCATTTAGAAAGTGAAGCAACACTCCATTCACTTCGCACAGTGAATTGAAGTGTTGGAACAGACTGCTTCTCTTTCAGAGAAACGCATGTGAGTTTTTTGTGAAAGCTTGTAAGTAGCTTAAGGCACTTTCAAAGGAAAGTGATTTTCTCTGAAAGGACAGCATTTAGAAAGTGAAGCAACACTCCATTCACTTCGCACAGTGTATTGAAGTGTTGGAACAGACTGCTTCTCTTCAGAGAAACGCATGTGAATTTCTTTTCAATGCTTGTAATTAGCTTAAGGCACTTTCAAAGGAAAGTGATTTTCTCTGAAAGGACAGCATTTAGAAAGTGAAGCAACACTCCATTCACTTCGCACAGTGAATTGAAGTGTTGGAACAGACTGCTTCTCTTTCAGGGAAACGCATGTGAGTTTTTTGTAAAAGCTTGTAAGTAGCTTAAGGCACTTTCAAAGGAAAGTGATTTTCTCTGACAGGACAGCATTTAGAAAGTGAAGCAACACTCCATTCACTTCGCACAGTGAATTGAAGTGTTTCAACAGACTGCTTCTCTTTCAGAGAAACGCATGTGAATTTCTGTTGAATGCTTGTAAGTAGCTTAAGGCGCTTTCAAAGTAAAGTGATTTTCTCTGAAAGGACAGCATTTAGAAAGCGAAGCAACACTCCATTCACTTCGCACAGTGAATTGAAGTGTTGGAACAGACTGCTTCTCTTTCAGAGAAACGCATGTGAATTTCTGTTGAATGCTTGTAAGTAGCTTGAGTCACTTTCAAAGGAAAGTGATTTTCTCTGACAGGATGCATTTAGAAAGTGAAGCAACACTCCATTCACTTCGCACAGTGAATTGAAGTGTTGGAAAAGACTGCTTCTCTTTCAGAGAAACGGATGTGAGTTTCTGTTGAATGCTTGTAAGTAGCTTAAGGCACTTTCAAAGGAAAGTGATTTTCTCTGAAAGGACAGCATTTAGGAAGTGAAGCAATATTCCATTCACTTCGCACAGTGAATTGAAGTGTTGGAACAGACTGCTTCTCTTTCAGAGAAACGCATGTGAATTTCTGTTGAATGCTTATATGTAGCTTAAGGCACTTTCAAAGGAAAGTGATTTTCTCTGAAAGGACAGCATTTAGAAAGTGAAGCAACACTCCATTCACTTCGCACAGTGAATTGAAGTGTTGGAACAGACTGCTTCTCTTTCAGAGAAACGCATGTGAGTTTTTTGTGAGTACTTGTAAGTAGCTTAAGGCACTTTTAAAGGAAAGTGATTTTCTCTGAAAGGACAGCATTTAGAAAGTGAAGCAACACTCCATTCACTTCGCACAGTGAATTGAAGTGTTGAAACAGACTGCTTCTCTTTCAGAGAAACGCATGTGAATTTCTGTTCAATGCTTGCAAGTAGCTTAAGGCACTTTAAAAGGAAAGTGATTTTCTCTGAAAGGACAGCATTTAGAAAGTGAAGGAACACTCCATTTACTTCGCACAGTGAATTGAAGTGTTGGAACAGACTGCTTCTCTTTCAGGGAAACGCATGTGAGTTTTTTGTGAAAGCTTGTAAGTAGCTTAAGGCACTTTCAAAGGAAAGTGATTTTCTCTGACAGGACAGCATTTAGAAAGTGAAGCAACACTCCATTCACTTCGCACAGTGAAGTGAAGTGTTGGAACAGACTGCTACTCTTTCAGAGAAGCGCATGTGAATTTCTGTTGAATGCTTGTAAGTAGCTTAAGGCACTTTCAAAGGAAAGTGATTTTCTCTGAAAGGACAGAATTTAGAAAGTGAAGCAACACTCCATTCACTTCGCACAGTGAATTGAAGTGTTGGAACAGACTGCTTCTCTTTCAGAGAAACGGATGTGAGTTTTTTGTGAGTGCTTGTAAGCAGCTTAAGGCACTTTCAAAGGAAAGTGATTTTCTCTGAAAGGACAGCATTTAGAAAGTGAAGCAACACTCCATTCACTTCGCACAGTGAAGTGAAGTGTTGGAACAGACTGCTTCTCTTTCAGAGTAACGGATGTGAGTTTTTTGTGAATGCTTGTAAGTAGCTTAAGGCACTTTCAAAGGAAAGTGATTTTCTCTGAAAGGACAGCATTTAGAAAGTGAAGCAACACTCCATTCACTTCGCACAGTGAATTGAAGTGTTGGAACAGACTGCTTCTCTTTCAGAGAAACGGATGTGAGTTTTTTCTGAAAGCTTGTAAGTAGCTTAAGGCACTTTCAAAGGAAAGTGATTTTCTCTGAAAGGACAGCATTTAGAAAGTGAAGCAACACTCCATTCACTTCGCACAGTGAATTGAAGTGTTGGAACAGACAGCTTCTCTTTCAGAGAAACGGATGTGAGTTTTTTGTGAAAGCTTGTAAGTAGCTTAAGGCACTTTCAAAGGAAAGTGATTTTCTCTGAAAGGACAGCATTTAGAAAGTGAAGCAACACTCCATTCACTTCGCACAGTGTATTGAAGTGTTGGAACAGACTGCTTCTCTTTCAGAGAAACGCATGTGAATTTCTTTTCAATGCTTGTAAGTAGCTTAAGGCACTTTCAAAGGAAAGTGATTTTCTCTGAAAGGATAGCATTTAGAAAGTGAAGCAACACTCCATTCACTTCGCACAGTGAATTGAAGTGTTGGAACAGACTGCTTCTCTTTCAGGGAAACTCATGTGAGTTTTTTGTGAAAGCTTGTAAGTAGCTTAAGGCACTTTCAAAGGAAAGTGATTTTCTCTTACAGGAGAGCATTTAGAAAGTGAAGCAACACTCCATTCACTTCGCACAGTGAATTGAAGTGTTGGAACAGACTGCTTCTCTTTCAGAGAAACTCATGTGAGTTTTTTGTAAAAGTTTGTAAGTAGCTTAAGGCACTTTCAAAGTAAAGTGATTTTCTCTGATAGGACAGCATTTAGAAAGTGAAGCAACACTCCATTCACTTCGCACAGTGAATTGAAGTGTTTCAACAGACTGCTTCTCCTTCAGAGAAACGCATGTGAATTTCTGTTCAATGCTTGTAAGTAGCTTAAGGCGCTTTCAAAGTAAAGTGATTTTCTCTGAAAGGACAGCATTTAGAAAGTGAAGCAACACTCCATTCACTTCGCACAGTGTATTGAAGTGTTGGAACAGACTGCTTCTCTTTCAGAGAAACTCATGTGAATTTCTGTTCAATGCTTGTAAGTAGCTTAAGGCACTTTCAAAGGAAAGTGATTTTCTCTGAAAGGACAGCATTTAGAAAGTGAAGCAACACTCCATTCACTTCGCACAGTGAATTGAAGTGTTGGAACAGACTGCTTCTCTTTCAGAGAAACGCATGTGAATTTCTGTTGAATGCTTGTAAGTAGCTTAAGGCACTTTCAAAGGAAAGTGATTTTCTCTGAAAGGACAGCATTTAGAAAGTGAAGCAACACTCCATTCACTTCGCACAGTGAATTGAAGTGTTGGAACAGACTGCTTCTCTTTCAGAGAAACGCATGTGAATTTCTGTTGAATGCTTATAAGTAGCTTAAGGCACTTTCAAAGGAAAGTGATTTTCTCTGAAAGGACAGCATTTAGAAAGTGAAGCAACACTCCATTCACTTCCCACAGTGAACTGAAGTGTTGGAACAGACTGCTTCTCTTTCAGAGAAACGCATGTGAATTTCTGTTGAATTCATGTAAGTAGCTTAAGGCACTTTCAAAGGAAAGTGATTTTCTCTGACAGGACAGCATTTAGAAAGTGAAGCAACACTCCATTCACTTCGCACAGTGAATTGAAGTGTTGGAACAGACTGCTTCTCTTTCAGAGAAACGCATGTGAGTTTTTTGTGAGTACTTGTAAGTAGCTTAAGGCACTTTCAAAGGAAAGTGATTTTCTCTGAAAGGACAGCATTTAGAAAGTGAAGCAACACTCCATTCACTTCGCACAGTGAATTGAAGTGTTGAAACAGACTGCTTCTCTTTCAGAGAAACGCATGTGAATTTCTGTTCAATGCTTGCAAGTAGCTTAAGGCACTTTAAAAGGAAAGTGATTTTCTCTGAAAGGACAGCATTTAGAAAGTGAAGCAACACTCCATTCACTTCGCACAGTGAATTGAAGTGTTAGAACAGACTGCTTCTCTTTCAGAGAAACGCATGTGAGTTTTTTGTGAAAGCTTATAAGTAGCTTAAGGCACTTTCAAAGGAAAGTGATTTTTCTCTGACAGGACAGCATTTAGAAAGTGAAGCAATACTCCATTCACTTCGCACAGTGAATTGAAGGGTTGGAACAGACTGCTTCTCTTTCAGGGAAACGCATGTGAGTTTTTTGTGAAAGCTTGTAAGTAGCTTAAGGCACTTTCAAAGAAAGTGATTTTCTCTGACAGGACAGCATTTAGAAAGTGAAGCAACACTCCATTCACTTCGCACAATGAATTGAAGTGTTGGAACAGACTGCTTCTCTTACAGAGAAACGCATGTGAATTTCTGTTGAATGCTTCTAAGTAGCTTAAGGCACTTTCAAAGGAAAGTGATTTTCTCTGAAAGGACAGCATTTAGAAAGTGAAGCAACACTCCATTCACTTCGCACAGTGAATTGAAGTGTTGGAACAGACTGCTTCTCTTTCAGAGAAACGGATGTGTGTTTTTTTTGAAAGCTTGTAAGTAGCTTAAGGCACTTTCAAAGGAAAGTGATTTTCTCTGAAAGGACAGCATTTAGAAAGTGAAGGAACACTCCATTTACTTCGCACAGTGAATTGAAGTGTTGGAACAGACTGCTTCTCTTTCAGGGAAACGCATGTGAGTTTTTTGTGAAAGCTTGTAAGTAGCTTTAGGCACTTTCAAAGGAAAGTGATTTTCTCTGACAGGACAGCATTTAGAAAGTGAAGCAACACTCCATTCACTTCTCACAGTGAAGTGAAGTGTTGGAACAGACTGCTTCTCTTTCAGAGAAGCGCATGTGAATTTCTGTTGAATGCTTGTAAGTAGCTGAAGGCACTTTCAAAGGAAAGTGATTTTCTCTGAAAGGACAGCATTTAGAAAGTGAAGCAACACTCCATTCACTTCGCACAGTGAATTGAAGTGTTGGAGCAGACTGCTTCTCTTTCAGAGAAACGGATGTGAGTTTTTTGTGAGTGCTTGTAAGCAGCTTAAGGCACTTTCAAAGGAAAGTGATTTTCTCTGAAAGGACAGCATTTAGAAAGTGAAGCAACACTCCATTCACTTCGCACAGTGAAGTGAAGTGTTGGAACAGACTGCTTCTCTTTCAGAGTAACGGATGTGAGTTTTTTGTGAATGCTTGTAAGTAGCTTAAGGCACTTTCAAAGGAAAGTGATTTTCTCTGAAAGGACAGCATTTAGAAAGTGAAGCAACACTCCATTCACTTCGCACAGTGAATTGAAGTGTTGGAATAGACTGCTTCTCTTTCAGAGAAACGGATGTGAGTTTTTTCTGAAAGCTTGTAAGTAGCTTAAGGCACTTTCAAAGGAAAGTGATTTTCTCTGAAAGGACAGCATTTAGAAAGTGAAGCAACACTCCATTCACTTCGCACAGTGAATTGAAGTGTTGGAACAGACTGCTTCTCTTTCAGAGAAACGGATGTGAGTTTTTTGTGAAAGCTTGTAAGTAGCTTAAGGCACTTTCAAAGGAAAGTGATTTTCTCTGAAAGGACAGCATTTAGAAAGTGAAGCAACACTCCATTCACTTCGCACAGTGTATTGAAGTGTTGGAACAGACTGCTTCTCTTTCAGAGAAACGCATGTGAATTTCTTTTCAATGCTTGTAAGTAGCTTAAGGCACTTTCAAAGGAAAGTGATTTTCTCTGAAAGGACAGCATTTAGAAAGTGAAGCAACACTCCATTCACTTCGCACAGTGAATTGAAGTGTTGGAACAGACTGCTTCTCTTTCAGGGAAACTCATGTGAGTTTTTTGTGAAAGCTTGTAAGTAGCTTAAGGCACTTTCAAAGTAAAGTGATTTTCTCTGATAGGACAGCATTTAGAAAGTGAAGCAACACTCCATTCACTTCGCACAGTGAATTGAAGTGTTTCAACAGACTGCTTCTCCTTCAGAGAAACGCATGTGAATTTCTGTTCAATGCTTGTAAGTAGCTTAAGGCGCTTTAAAAGGAAAGTGATTTTCTCTGAAAGGACAGCATTTAGAAAGTGAAGCAACACTCCATTCACTTCGCACAGTGTATTGAAGTGTTGGAACAGACTGCTTCTCTTTCAGAGAAACTCATGTGAATTTCTGTTCAATGCTTGTAAGTAGCTTAAGGCACTTTCAAAGGAAAGTGATTTTCTCTGAAAGGACAGCATTTAGAAAGTGAAGGAACACTCCATTCACTTCGCACAGTGAATTGAAGTGTTGGAACAGACTGCTTCTCTTTCAGGGAAACGCATGTGAGTTTTTTGTGAAAGCTTGTAAGTAGCTTAAGGCACTTTCAAAGGAAAGTGATTTTCTCTGAAAGGACAGCATTTAGAAAGTGAAGCAACACTCCATTCACTTCGCACAGTGAATTGAAGTGTTGGAACAGACTGCTTCTATTTCAGAGAAACGCATGTGAATTTCTGTTGAATGCTTGTAAGTAGCTTGAGTCACTTTCAAAGAAAGTGATTTTCTCTGACAGGACAGCATTTAGAAAGTGAAGCAACACTCCATTCACTTCGCACAGTGAATTGAAGTGTTGGAAAAGACTGCTTCTCTTTCAGAGAAAAGCATGTGAATTTCTGTTGAATGCTTGTAAGTAGCTTAAGGCACTTTCAAAGGAAAGTGATTTTCTCTGAAAGGACAGCATTTAGGAAGTGAAGCAATATTCCATTCACTTCGAACAGTGAATTGAAGTGTTGGAACAGACTGCTTCTCTTTCAGAGAAACGCATGTGAATTTCTGTTGAATGCTTATATGTAGCTTAAGGCACTTTCAAAGGAAAGTGATTTTCTCTGAAAGGACAGCATTTAGAAAGTGAAGCAACACTCCATTCACTTCGCACAGTGAATTGAAGTGTTGGAACAGACTGCTTCTCTTTCAGAGAAACGCATGTGAATTTCTGTTGAATGCTTGTAAGTAGCTTAAGGCACTTTCAAAGGAAAGTGATTTTCTCTGAAAGGACAGCATTTAGAAAGTGAAGCAACACTCCATTCACTTCGCACAGTGAATTGAAGTGTTGGAACAGACTGCTTCTCTTTCAGAGAAACGCATGTGAATTTCTGTTGAATGCTTGTAAGTAGCTTAAGGCACTTTCAAAGGAAAGTGATTTTCTCTGAAAGGACAGCATTAAGAAAGTGAAGCAACACTCCATTCACTTCGCACAGTGAATTGAAGTGTTGGAACAGACTGCTTCTCTTTCAGAGAAACGGATGTGTGTTTTTTGTGAAAGCTTGTAAGTAGCTTAAGGCACTTTCAAAGGAAAGTGATTTTCTCTGAAAGAACAGCATTTAGAAAGTGAAGCAACACTCCATTCACTTCGCACAGTGAATTGAACAGTTGGAACAGACTGATTCTCTTTCAGAGAAACGCATGTGAATTTCTTTTGAATGCTTGTAAGTAGCTTAAGACACTTTCAAAGGAAAGTGATTTTCTCTTAAAGGACAGCATTAAGAAAGTGAAGCAACACTCCATTCACTTCGCACAGTGAATTGAAGTGTTGGAACAGACTGCTTCTCTTTCAGAGAAACGGATTTGTGTTTTTTGTGAAAGCTTGTAAGTAGCTTAAGGCACTTTCAAAGGAAAGTAATTTTCTCTGAAAGGACAGCATTTAGAAAGTGAAGCAACACTCCATTCACTTCGCACAGTGTATTGAAGTGTTGGAACAGACTGCTTCTCTTTCAGAGAAACGCATGTGAATTTCTGTTCAATGCTTGTAAGTAGCTTAAGGCACTTTCAAAGGAAAGTGATTTTCTCTGAAAGGACAGCATTTAGAAAGTGAAGGAACACTCCATTCACTTCGCACAGTGAATTGAAGTGTTGGAACAGACTGCTTCTCTTTCAGGGAAACGCATGTGAGTTTTTTGTGAAAGCTTGTAAGTAGCTTAAGGCACTTTCAAAGGAAAGTGATTTTCTCTGACAGGACAGCATTTAGAAAGTGAAGCAACACTCCATTCACTTCGCACAGTGAATTGAAGTGTTGGAACAGACTGCTTCTCTTTCAGAGAAACGGATGTGAGTTTTTTGTGAAAGCTTGTAAGTAGCTTAAGGCACTTTCAAAGGAAAGTGATTTTCTCTGAAAGGACAGCATTTAGAAAGTGAAGCAACACTCCATTCACTTCGCACAGTGTATTGAAGTGTTGGAACAGACTGCTTCTCTTTCAGAGAAACGCATGTGAATTTCTTTTCAATGCTTATATGTAGCTTAAGGCACTTTCAAAGGAAAGTGATTTTCTCTGAAAGGACAGCATTTAGAAAGTGAAGCAACACTCCATTCACTTCGCACAGTGAATTGAAGTGTTGGAACAGACTGCTTCTTTTTCAGGGAAACTCATGTGAGTTTTTTGTGAAAGCTTGTAAGTAGCTTAAGGCACTTTCAAAGGAAAGTGATTTTCTCTGACAGGACAGCATTTAGAAAGTGAAGCAACACTCCATTCACTTCGCACAGTGAATTGAAGTGTTGGAACACACTGCTTCTCTTTCAGAGAAACTCATGTGAGTTTTTTGTAAAAGCTTGTAAGTACCTTAAGGCACTTTCAAAGTAAAGTGATTTTCTCTGACAGGACAGCATTTAGAAAGTGAAGCAACACTCCATTCACTTCGTACAGTGAATTGAAGTGTTTCAACAGACTGCTTCTCTTTCAGAGAAACGAATGTGAATTTCTGTTGAATGCTTGTAAGTAGCTTAAGGCGCTTTCAAAGTAAAGTGATTTTCTCTGAAAGGACAGCATTTAGAAAGTGAAGCAACACTCCATTCACTTCGCACAGTGAATTGAAGTGTTGGAACAGACTGCTTCTCTTTCAGAGAAACGCATGTGAATTTCTGTTGAATGCTTGTAAGTAGCTTGAGTCACTTTCAAAGGCAAGTGATTTTCTCTGACAGGACAGCATTTAGAAAGTGAAGCAACACTCCATTCACTTTGCACAGTGAATTGAAGTGTTGGAACAGACTGCTTCTCTTTCAGAGAAACGCATGTGAATTTCTGTTGAATGCTTGTAAGTAGCTTGAGTCACTTTCAAAGGAAAGTGATTTTCTCTGACAGGACAGCATTTAGAAAGTGAAGCAACACTCCATTCACTTCGCACAGTGAATTGAAGTGTTGGAAAAGACTGCTTCTCTTTCAGAGAAAAGCATGTGAATTTCTGTTGAATGCTTGTAAGTAGCTTAAGGCACTTTCAAAGGAAAGTGATTTTCTCTGAAAGGACAGCATTTAGGAAGTGAAGCAATATTCCATTCACTTCGAACAGTGAATTGAAGTGTTGGAACAGATGCTTCTCTTTCAGAGAAACGCATGTGAATTTCTGTTGAATGCTTATATGTACCTTAAGGCACTTTCAAAGGAAAGTGATTTTCTCTGAAAGGACAGCATTTAGAAAGTGAAGCAACACTCCATTCACTTCGCACAGTGATTTTAAGTGTTGGAACAGACTGCTTCTCTTTCAGAGAAACGCATGTGAATTTCTGTTGAATGCTTGTAATTAGCTTAAGGCACTTTCAAAGGAAAGTGATTTTCTCTGACAGGACAGCATTTAGAAAGTGAAGCAACACTCCATTCACTTCGCACAGTGAATTGAAGTGTTGGAACAGACTGCTTCTCTTTCAGAGAAACGCATGTGAATTTCTGTTGAATGCTTGTAAGTAGCTTAAGGCACTTTCAAAGGAAAGTGATTTTCTCTGACAGGACAGCATTTAGAAAGTGAAGCAACACTCCATTCACTTCGCACAGTGAATTGAAGTGTTGGAACAGACTGCTTCTCTTTCAGAGAAACACATGTGAGTTTTTTGTGAAAGCTTGTAAGTAGCTTAAGGCACTTTCAAAGGAAAGTGATTTTCTCTGAAAGGACAGCATTTAGAAAGTGAAGCAACACTCCATTCACTTCGCACAGTGTATTGTAGTGTTGGAACAGACTGCTTCTCTTTCAGAGAAACGCATGTGAATTTCTTTTCAATGCTTGTAATTAGCTTAAGGCACTTTCAAAGGAAAGTGATTTTCTCTGAAAGGACAGCATTTAGAAAGTGAAGCAACACTCCATTCACTTCGCACAGTGAATTGAAGTGTTGGAACAGACTGCTTCTCTTTCAGAGAAACGGATGTGTGTTTTTTGTGAAAGCTTGTAAGTAGCTTAAGGCACTTTCAAAGGAAAGTGATTTTCTCTGAAAGGACAGCATTTAGAAAGTGAAGGAACACTCCATTTACTTCGCACAGTGAATTGAAGTTTTGGAACAGACTGCCTCTCTTTCAGGGAAACGCATGTGAGTTTTTTGTGAAAGCTTGTAAGTAGCTTTAGGTACTTTCAAAGGAAAGTGATTTTCTCTGACAGGACAGCATTTAGAAAGTGAAGCAACACTCCATTCACTTCGCACAGTGAAGTGAAGTGTTGGAACAGACTGCTTCTCTTTCAGAGAAACGCATGTGAATTTCTGTTGAATGCTTGTAAGTAGCTTAAGGCACTTTCAAAGGAAAGTGATTTTCTCTGAAAGGACAGCATTTAGAAAGTGAAGCAACACTCCATTCACTTCGCACAGTGAATTGAAGTGTTGGAACGGACTACTTCTCTTTCAGAGAAACGGATGTGAGTTTTTTGTGAGTGCTTGTAAGCAGCTTAAGGCACTTTCAAAGGAAAGTGATTTTCTCTGAAAGGACAGCATTTAGAAAGTGAAGCAACACTCCATTCACTTCGCACAGTGAATTGAAGTGTTGGAACAGACTGCTTCTCTTTCAGAGTAACGGATGTGAGTTTTTTGTGAATGCTTGTAAGTAGCTTAAGGCACTTTCAAAGGAAAGTGATTTTCTCTGAAAGGACAGCATTTAGAAAGTGAAGCAACACTCCATTCACTTCGCACAGTGAATTGAAGTGTTGGAACAGACTGCTTCTCTTTCAGAGAAACGGATGTGAGTTTTTTCTGAAAGCTTGTAAGTAGCTTAAGGCACTTTCAAAGGAAAGTGATTTTCTCTGAAAGGACAGCATTTAGAAAGTGAAGCAACACTCCATTCACTTCGCACAGTGAATTGAAGTGTTGGAACAGACTGCTTCTCTTTCAGAGAAACGGGTGTGAGTTTTTTGTGAAAGCTTGTAAGTAGCTTAAGGCACTTTCAAAGGAAAGTGATTTTCTCTGACAGGACAGCATGTAGAAAGTGAAGCAACACTCCATTCACTTCGCACAGTGAATTGAAGTGTTGGAACAGACTGCTTCTCTTTCAGAGAAACGGATGTGAGTTTTTTGTGAAAGCTTGTAAGTAGCTTAAGGCACTTTCAAAGGAAAGTGATTTTCTCTGAAAGGACAGCATTTAGAAAGTGAAGCAACACTCCATTCACTTCGCACAGTGTATTGAAGTGTTGGAACAGACTGCTTCTCTTTCAGAGAAACGCATGTGAATTTCTTTTCAATGCTTGTAAGTAGCTTAAGGCACTTTCAAAGGAAAGTGATTTTCTCTGAAAGGACAGCATTTAGAAAGTGAAGCAACACTCCATTCACTTCGCACAGTGAATTGAAGTGTTGGAACAGACTGCTTCTCTTTCAGAGAAACGGGTGTGAGTTTTTTGTGAAAGCTTGTAAGTAGCTTAAGGCACTTTCAAAGGAAAGTGATTTTCTCTGAAAGGACAGCATTTAGAAAGTGAAGCAACACTCCATTCACTTCGCACAGTGAATTGAAGTGTTGGAACAGACTGCTTCTCTTTCAGAGAAACGGATGTGAGTTTTTTGTGAAAGCTTGTAAGTAGCTTAAGGCACTTTCAAAGGAAAGTGATTTTCTCTGAAAGGACAGCATTTAGAAAGTGAAGCAACACTCCATTCACTTCGCACAGTGTATTGAAGTGTTGGAACAGACTGCTTCTCTTTCAGAGAAACGCATGTGAATTTCTTTTCAATGCTTGTAAGTAGCTTAAGGCACTTTCAAAGGAATGTGATTTTCTCTGACAGGACAGCATTTAGAAAGTGAAGCAACACTCCATTCACTTCGCACAGTGAATTGAAGTGTTGGAACAGACTGCTTCTCTTTCAGGGAAACTCATGTGAGTTTTTTGTGAAAGCTTGTAAGTAGGTTAAGGCACTTTCAAAGGAAAGTGATTTTCTCTTACAGGAGAGCATTTAGAAAGTGAAGCAACACTCCATTCACTTCGCACAGTGAATTGAAGTGTTGGAACAGACTGCTTCTCTTTCAGAGAAACTCATGTGAGTTTTTTGTAAAAGCTTGTAAGTAGCTTAAGGCACTTTCAAAGTAAAGTGATTTTCTCTGATAGGACAGCATTTAGAAAGTGAAGCAACACTCCATTCACTTCGCACAGTGAATTGAAGTGTTTCAACAGACTGCTTCTCCTTCAGAGAAACGCATGTGAATTTCTGTTCAATGCTTGTAAGTAGCTTAAGGCGCTTTCAAAGTAAAGTGATTTTCTCTGAAAGGACAGCATTTAGAAAGCGAAGCAACACTCCATTCACTTCGCACAGTGAATTGAAGTGTTGGAACAGACTGCTTCTCTTTCAGAGAAACGCATGTGAATTTCTGTTGAATGCTTGTAAGTAGCTTAAGGCACTTTCAAAGGAAAGTGATTTTCTCTGAAAGGACAGCATTTAGGAAGTGAAGCAATATTCCATTCACTTCGAACAGTGAATTGAAGTGTTGGAACAGACTGCTTCTCTTTCAGAGAAACGCATGTGAATTTCTGTTGAATGCTTATATGTAGCTTAAGGCACTTTCAAAGGAAAGTGATTTTCTCTGAAAGGACAGCATTTAGAAAGTGAAGCAACACTCCATTCACTTCGCACAGTGAATTGAAGTGTTGGAACAGACTGCTTCTCTTTCAAAGAAACGCATGTGAATTTCTGTTGAATGCTTGTAAGTAGCTTAAGGCACTTTCAAAGGAAAGTGATTTTCTCTGAAAGGACAGCATTTAGAAAGTGAAGCAACACTCCATTCACTTCGCACAGTGAATTGAAGTGTTGGAACAGACTGCTTCTCTTTCAGAGAAACGCATGTGAATTTCTGTTGAATGCTTGTAAGTAGCTTAAGGCACTTTCAAAGGAAAGTGATTTTCTCTGAAAGGACAGCATTTAGAAAGTGAAGCAACACTCCATTCACTTCGCACAGTGAATTGAAGTGTTGGAACAGACTGCTTCTCTTTCAGAGAAACGCATGTGAATTTCTGTTGAATGCTTGAAAGTAGCTTGAGGCACTTTCAAAGGAAAGTGATTTTCTCTGACAGGACAGCATTTAGAAAGTGAAGCAACACTCCATTCACTTCGCACAGTGAATTGAAGTGTTGGAACAGACTGCTTCTATTTCAGAGTAACGGATGTGAGTTTTTTGTGAATGCTTGTAAGTAGCTTAAGGCACTTTCAAAGGAAAGTGATTTTCTCTGAAAGGACAGCATTTAGAAAGTGAAGCAACACTCCATTCACTTCGCACAGTGAATTGAAGTGTTGGAACAGACTGCTTCTCTTTCAGAGAAACGGATGTGAGTTTTTTCTGAAAGCTTGTAAGTAGCTTAAGGCACTTTCAAAGGAAAGTGATTTTCTCTGAAAGGACAGCATTTAGAAAGTGAAGCAACACTCCATTCACTTCGCACAGTGAATTGAAGTGTTGGAACAGACTGCTTCTCTTTCAGAGAAACGGGTGTGAGTTTTTTGTGAAAGCTTGTAAGTAGCTTAAGGCACTTTCAAAGGAAAGTGATTTTCTCTGACAGGACAGCATTTAGAAAGTGAAGCAACACTCCATTCACTTCGCACAGTGAATTGAAGTGTTGGAACAGACTGCTTCTCTCTCAGAGAAACGGATGTGAGTTTTTTGTGAAAGCTTGTAAGTAGCTTAAGGCACTTTCAAAGGAAAGTGATTTTCTCTGAAAAGACAGCATTTAGAAAGTGAAGCAACACTCCATTCACTTCGCACAGTGTATTGAAGTGTTGGAACAGACTGCTTCTCTTTCAGAGAAACGCATGTGAATTTCTTTTCAATGCTTGTAAGTAGCTTAAGGCACTTTCAAAGAAAGTGATTTTCTCTGAAAGGACAGCATTTAGAAAGTGAAGCAACACTCCATTCACTTCGCACAGTGAATTGAAGTGTTGGAACAGACTGCTTCTCTTTCAGAGAAACGGGTGTGAGTTTTTTGTGAAAGCTTGTAAGTAGCTTAAGGCACTTTCAAAGGAAAGTGATTTTCTCTGACAGGACAGCATTTAGAAAGTGAAGCAACACTCCATTCACTTCGCACAGTGAATTGAAGTGTTGGAACAGACTGCTTCTCTTTCAGAGAAACGGATGTGAGTTTTTTGTGAAAGCTTATAAGTAGCTTAAGGCACTTTCAAAGGAAAGTGATTTTCTCTGAAAGGACAGCATTTAGAAAGTGAAGCAACACTCCATTCACTTCGCACAGTGTATTGAAGTGTTGGAACAGACTGCTTCTCTTTCAG
Source organism: Myodes glareolus (assembly GCF_982192425.1). NCBI lineage: Eukaryota > Metazoa > Chordata > Mammalia > Rodentia > Cricetidae > Myodes > Myodes glareolus. Next base: position 2,163,583 of record NC_142040.1, read on the forward strand.
AGAAACGCATGTGAATTTCTTTTCAATGCTTGTAAGTAGCTTAAGGCACTTTCAAAGGAAAGTGATTTTCACTGAAAGGACAGCATTTAGAAAGTGAAGCAACACTCCATTCACTTCGCACAGTGAATTGAAGTGTTGGAACAGACTGCTTCTCTTTCAGAGAAACGGGTGTGAGTTTTTTGTGAAAGCTTGTAAGTAGCTTAAGGCACTTTCAAAGGAAAGTGATTTTCTCTGACAGGACAGCATTTAGAAAGTGAAGCAACACTCCATTCACTTCGCACAGTGAATTGAAGTGTTGGAACAGACTGCTTCTCTTTCAGAGAAACGGATTTGAGTTTTTTGTGAAAGCTTGTAAGTAGCTTAAGGCACTTTCAAAGGAAAGTGATTTTCTCTGAAAGGACAGCATTTAGAAAGTGAAGCAACACTCCATTCACTTCGCACAGTGTATTGAAGTGTTGGAACAGACTGCTTCTCTTTCAGAGAAACGCATGTGAATTTCTTTTCAATGCTTGTAAGTAGATTAAGGCACTTTCAAAGGAAAGTGATTTTCTCTGAAAGGACAGCATTTAGAAAGTGAAGCAACACTCCATTCACTTCGCACAGTGAATTGAAGTGTTGGAACAGACTGCTTCTCTTTCAGAGAAACGCATGTGAATTTCTGTTGAATGCTTGTAAGTAGCTTGAGGCACTTTCAAAGGAAAGTGATTTTCTCTGACAGGACAGCATTTAGAAAGTGAAGCAACACTGCATTCACTTCGCACAGTGAATTGAAGTGTTGGAACAGACTGCTTCTCTTTCAGAGAAACGCATGTGAATTTCTGTTGAATGCTTGTAAGTAGCTTAAGGCACTTTCAAAGGAAAGTGATTTTGTCTGAAAGGACAGCATTTAGAAAGTGAAGCAACACTCCATTCACTTCGCACAGTGAATTGAAGTGTTGGAACAGACTGCTTCTCTTTCAGAGAAACGCATGTGAATTTCTGTTGAATGCTTGTAAGTAGCTTAAGGCACTTTCAAAGGAAAGTGATTTTCTCTGAAAGGACAGCATTTAGGAAGTGAAGCAATATTCCATTCACTTCGCACAGTGAATTGAAGTGTTGGAACAGACTGCTTCTCTTTCAGAGAAACGCATGTGAATTTCTGTTGAATGCTTATAAGTAGCTTAAGGCACTTTCAAAGGAAAGTGATTTTCTCTGAAAGGACAGCATTTAGAAAGTGAAGCAACACTCCATTCACTTCGCACAGTGAATTGAAGTGTTGGAACAGACTGCTTCTCTTTCAGAGAAACGCATGTGAATTTCTGTTGAATGCTTGTAAGTAGCTTAAGGCACTTTCAAAGGAAAGTGATTTTCTCTGACAGGACAGCATTTAGAAAGTGAAGCAACACTCCATTCACTTCGCACAGTGAATTGAAGTGTTGGAACAGACTGCTTCTCTTTCAGAGAAACGCATGTGAATTTCTGTTCAATGCTTGTAAGTAGCTTAAGGCACTTTCAAAGGAAAGTGATTTTCTCTGAAAGGACAGCATTTAGAAAGTGAAGCAACACTCCATTCACTTCGCACAGTGAATTGAAGTGTTGGAACAGACTGCTTCTCTTTCAGAGAAATGGATGTGAGTTTTTTCTGAAAGCTTGTAAGTAGCTTAAGGCACTTTCAAAAGAAAGTGATTTTCTCTGACAGGACAGCATTTAGAAAGTGAAGCAACACTCCATTCACTTCGCACAGTGAATTGAAGTGTTGGAACAGACTGCTTCTCTTTCAGAGAAACGCATGTGAATTTCTGTTCAATGCTTGTAAGTAGCTTAAGGCACTTTCAAAGGAAAGTGATTTTCTCTGAAAGGACAGCATTTAGAAAGTGAAGCAACACTCCATTCACTTCGCACAGTGAATTGAAGTGTTGGAACAGACTGCTTTTCTTTCAGGGAAACGCATGTGAGTTTCTTGTGAATGCTTGTAAGTAGCTTAAGGCACTTTCAAAGGAAAGTGATTTTCTCTGAAAGGACAGCATTTAGAAAGTGAAGAAACACTCCATTCACTTCGCACAGTGAAGTGAAGTGTTGGAACAGACTGCTTCTCTTACAGAGAAACACATGTGAATTTCTGTTCAATGCTTGTAAGTAGCTTAAGGCACTTTCAAAGGAAAGTGATTTTCTCTGAAAGGACAGCATTTAGAAAGTGAAGCAACACTCCATTCACTTCGCACAGTGAATTGAAGTGTTGGAACAGACTGCTTCTCTTTCAGAGAAACGGATATGAGTTTTTTGTGAAAGCTTGTAAGTAGCTTAAGGCACGTTCAAAGGAAAGTGATTTTCTCTGACAGGACAGCATTTAGAAAGTGAAGCAACACTCCATTCACTTCGCACAGTGAATTGAAGTGTTGGAACAGACTGCTTCTCTTTCAGAGAAACGGATGTGAGTTTTTTCTGAAAGCTTGTAAGTAGCTTATGGCACTTTCAAAGGAAAGTGATTTTCTCTGACAAAACAGCATTTAGAAAGTGAAGCAACACTCCATTCACTTCGCACAGTGAATTGAAGTGTTGGAACAGACTGCTTCTCTTTCAGAGAAACGCATGTGAATTTCTGTTGAATGCTTGTAAGTAGCTTAAGGCACTTTCAAAGGAAAGTGATTTTCTCTGACAGGACAGCATTTAGAAAGTGAAGCAACACTCCATTCACTTCGCACAGTGAATTGAAGTGTTGGAACAGACTGCTTCTCTTTCAGAGAAACGCATGTGAATTTCTGTTCAATGCTTGTAAGTAGCTTAAGGCACTTTCAAAGGAAAGTGATTTTCTCTGAAAGGACAGCATTTAGAAAGTGAAGCAACACTCCATTCACTTCGCACAGTGTATTGAAGTGTTGGAACAGACTGCTTCTCTTTCAGAGAAACGGAAGTGAGTTTTTTGTGAAAGCTTGTTATTAGCTTAAGGCACTTTCAAAGGAAAGTGATTTTCTCTGACAGGACAGCATTTAGAAAGTGAAGCAACACTCCATTCACTTCGCACAGTGAATTGAAGTGTTGGAACAGACTGCTTCTCTTTCAGAGAAACGGATGTGAGTTTTTTCTGAAAGCTTGTAAGTAGCTTAAGGCACTTTCAAAAGAAAGTGATTTTCTCTGACAGGACAGCATTTAGAAAGTGAAGCAACACTCCATTCACTTCGCACAGTGAATTGAAGTGTTGGAACAGACTGCTTCTCTTTCAGAGAAACGCATGTGAATTTCTGTTCAATGCTTGTAAGTAGCTTAAGGCACTTTCAAAGGAAAGTGATTTTCTCTGAAAGGACAGCATTTAGAAAGTGAAGCAACACTCCATTCACTTCGCACAGTGAATTGAAATGTTGGAACAGACTGCTTCTCTTTCAGAGAAACGCATGTGAATTTCTGTTCAATGCTTGTAAGTAGCTTAAGGCACTTTCAAAGGAAAGTGATTTTCTCTGACAGGACAGCATTTAGAAAGTGAAGCAACACTCCATTCACTTCGCACAGTGAATTGAAGTGTTGGAACAGACTGCTTCTCTTTCAGAGAAACGCATGTGAATTTCTGTTCAATGCTTGTAAGTAGCTTAAGGCACTTTCAAAGGAAAGTGATTTTCTCTGAAAGGACAGCATTTAGAAAGTGAAGCAACACTCCATTCACTTCGCACAGTGAATTGAAGTGTTGGAACAGACTGCTTCTCTTTCAGAGAAACGGATGTGAGTTTTTTCTGAAAGCTTGTAAGTAGTTTAAGGCACTTTCAAAAGAAAGTGATTTTCTCTGACAGGACAGCATTTAGAAAGTGAAGCAACACTCCATTCACTTCGCACAGTGAATTGAAGTGTTGGAACAGACTGCTTCTCTTTCAGAGAAACGCATGTGAATTTCTATTCAATGCTTGTAAGTAGCTTAAGGCACTTTCAAAGGAAAGTGATTTTCTCTGAAAGGACAGCATTTAGAAAGTGAAGCAACACTCCATTCACTTCGCACAGTGAATTGAAGTGTTGGAACAGACTGCTTTTCTTTCAGGGAAACGCATGTGAGTTTCTTGTGAATGCTTGTAAGTAGCTTAAGGCACTTTCAAAGGAAAGTGATTTTCTCTGAAAGGACAGCATTTAGAAAGTGAAGCAACACTCCATTCACTTCGCACAGTGAAGTGAAGTGTTGGAACAGACTGCTTCTCTTACAGAGAAACACATGTGAATTTCTGTTCAATGCTTGTAAGTAGCTTAAGGCACTTTCAAAGGAAAGTGATTTTCTCTGAAAGGACAGCATTTAGAAAGTGAAGCAACACTCCATTCACTTCGCACAGTGAATTGAAGTGTTGGAACAGACTGCTTCTCTTTCAGAGAAACGGATATGAGTTTTTTGTGAAAGCTTGTAAGTAGCTTAAGGCACGTTCAAAGGAAAGTGATTTTCTCTGACAGGACAGCATTTAGAAAGTGAAGCAACACTCCATTCACTTCGCACAGTGAATTGAAGTGTTGGAACAGAGTGCTTCTCTTTCAGAGAAACGGATGTGAGTTTTTTCTGAAAGCTTGTAAGTAGCTTAAGGCACTTTCAAAGGAAAGTGATTTTCTCTGACAGGAAAGCATTTAGAAAGTGAAGCAACACTCCATTCACTTCGCACAGTGAATTGAAGTGTTGGAACAGACTGCTTCTCTTTCAGAGAAACGCATGTGAATTTCTGTTGAATGCTTGTAAGTAGCTTAAGGCACTTTCAAAGGAAAGTGATTTTCTCTGAAAGGACAGCATTTAGAAAGTGAAGCAACACTCCATTCACTTCGCACAGTGAATTGAAGTGTTGGAACAGACTGCTTCTCTTTCAGAGAAACGCATGTGAATTTCTGTTCAATGCTTGTAAGTAGCTTAAGGCACTTTCAAAGGAAAGTGATTTTCTCTGAAAGGACAGCATTTAGAAAGTGAAGCAACACTCCATTCACTTCGCACAGTGTATTGAAGTGTTGGAACAGACTGCTTCTCTTTCAGAGAAACGGAAGTGAGTTTTTTGTGAAAGCTTGTTATTAGCTTAAGGCACTTTCAAAGGAAAGTGATTTTCTCTGACAGGACAGCATTTAGAAAGTGAAGCAACACTCCATTCACTTCGCACAGTGAATTGAAGTGTTGGAACAGACTGCTTCTCTTTCAGAGAAACGGATGTGAGTTTTTTCTGAAAGCTTGTAAGTAGCTTAAGGCACTTTCAAAAGAAAGTGATTTTCTCTGACAGGACAGCATTTAGAAAGTGAAGCAACACTCCATTCACTTCGCACAGTGAATTGAAGTGTTGGAACAGACTGCTTCTCTTTCAGAGAAACGCATGTGAATTTCTGTTCAATGCTTGTAAGTAGCTTAAGGCACTTTCAAAGGAAAGTGATTTTCTCTGAAAGGACAGCATTTAGAAAGTGAAGCAACACTCCATTCACTTCGCACAGTGAATTGAAGTGTTGGAGCAGACTGCTTTTCTTTCAGGGAAACGCATGTGAGTTTCTTGTGAATGCTTGTAAGTAGCTTAAGGCACTTTCAAAGGAAAGTGATTTTCTCTGACAGGACAGCATTTAGAAAGTGAAGCAACACTCCATTCACTTCGCACAGTGAAGTGAAGTGTTGGAACAGACTGCTTCTCTTACAGAGAAACACATGTGAATTTCTGTTCAATGCTTGTAAGTAGCTTAAGGCACTTTCAAAGGAAAGTGATTTTCTCTGACAGGACAGCATTTAGAAAGTGAAGCAACACTCCATTCACTTCGCACAGTGAATTGAAGTGTTGGAACAGACTGCTTCTCTTTCAGAGAAACGGATGTGAGTTTTTTCTGAAAGCTTGTAAGTAGCTTAAGGCACTTTCAAAGGAAAGTGATTTTCTCTGACAGGAAAGCATTTAGAAAGTGAAGCAACACTCCATTCACTTCGCACAGTGAATTGAAGTGTTGGAACAGACTGCTTCTCTTTCAGAGAAACGGATGTGTGTTTTTTGTGAAAGCTTGTAAGTAGCTTAAGGCACTTTCAAAGGAAAGTGATTTTCTCTGACAGGACAGCATTTAGAAAGTGAAGCTACACTCCATTCACTTCGCACAGTGAATTGAAGTGTTGGAACAGACTGCTTCTCTTTCAGAGAAACGCATGTGAATTTCTGTTGAATGCTTGTAAGTAGCTTAAGGCACTTTCAAAGGAAAGTGATTTTCTCTGAAAGGACAGCATTTAGAAAGTGAAGCAACACTCCATTCACTTCGCACAGTGAATTGAAGTGTTGGAACAGACTGCTTCTCTTTCAGAGAAACGCATGTGAATTTCTGTTCAATGCTTGTAAGTAGCTTAAGGCACTTTCAAAGGAAAGTGATTTTCTCTGAAAGGACAGCATTTAGAAAGTGAAGCAACACTCCATTCACTTCGCACAGTGAAATGAATTGTTTGAACAGACTGCTTCGTTGGAACAGACTGCTTCTCTTTCAGAGAAACGGATGTGAGTTTTTTGTGAAAGCTTGTAAGTAGCTTAAGGCACTTTCAAAGGAAAGTGATTTTCTCTGAAAGGACAGCATTTAGAAAGTGAAGCAACACTCCATTCACTTCGCACAGTGTATTGAAGTGTTGGAACAGACTGCTTCTCTTTCAGAGAAACGGATGTGAGTTTTTTGTGAAAGCTTGTAATTAGCTTAAGGCACTTTCAAAGGAAAGTGATTTTCTCTGACAGGACCGCATTTAGAAAGTGAGGCAACACTCCATTCACTTCGCACAGTGAATTGAAGTGTTGGAACAGACTGCTTCTCTTTCAGAGAAACGGATGTGAGTTTTTTCTGAAAGCTTGTAAGTAACTTAAGGCACTTTCAAAGGAAAGTGATTTTCTCTGACAGGACAGCATTTAGAAAGTGAAGCAACGCTCCATTCACTTCTCACAGTGAATTGAAGTGTTGGAACAGACTGCTTGTCTTTCAGAAAAACGGATGTGAATTTTTTGTGAAAGCTTTTAAGTAGCTTAAGGCACTTTCAAAGGAAAGTGATTTTCTCTGACAGGACAGCATTTAGAAAGTGAAGCAACACTCCATTCACTTCGCACAGTGAATTGAAGTGTTGGAACAGACTGCTTCTCTTTCAGAGAAACGCATGTGAATTTCTGTTGAATGCTTGTAAGTAGCTTAAGGCACTTTCAAAGGAAAGTGATTTTCTCTGACAGGACAGCATTTAGAAAGTGAAGCAACACTCCATTCACTTCGCACAGTGAATTGAAGTGTTGGAACAGACTGCTTCTCTTTCAGAGAAACACATGTGAGTTTTTTGTGAAAGCTTGTAAGTAGCTTAAGGCACTTTCAAAGGAAAGTGATTTTCTCTGAAAGGACAGCATTTAGAAAGTGAAGCAACACTCCATTCACTTCGCACAGTGTATTGAAGTGTTGGAACAGACTGCTTCTCTTTCAGAGAAACGCATGTGAATTTCTTTTCAATGCTTGTAATTAGCTTAAGGCACTTTCAAAGGAAAGTGATTTTCTCTGAAAGGACAGCATTTAGAAAGTGAAGCAACACTCCATTCACTTCGCACAGTGAATTGAAGTGTTGGAACAGACTGCTTCTCTTTCAGAGAAACGGATGTGTGTTTTTTGTGAAAGCTTGTAAGTAGCTTAAGGCACTTTCAAAGGAAAGTGATTTTCTCTGAAAGGACAGCATTTAGAAAGTGAAGGAACACTCCATTTACTTCGCACAGTGAATTGAAGTTTTGGAACAGACTGCCTCTCTTTCAGGGAAACGCATGTGAGTTTTTTGTGAAAGCTTGTAAGTAGCTTTAGGTACTTTCAAAGGAAAGTGATTTTCTCTGACAGGACAGCATTTAGAAAGTGAAGCAACACTCCATTCACTTCGCACAGTGAAGTGAAGTGTTGGAACAGACTGCTTCTCTTTCAGAGAAACGCATGTGAATTTCTGTTGAATGCTTGTAAGTAGCTTAAGGCACTTTCAAAGGAAAGTGATTTTCTCTGAAAGGACAGCATTTAGAAAGTGAAGCAACACTCCATTCACTTCGCACAGTGAATTGAAGTGTTGGAACGGACTACTTCTCTTTCAGAGAAACGGATGTGAGTTTTTTGTGAGTGCTTGTAAGCAGCTTAAGGCACTTTCAAAGGAAAGTGATTTTCTCTGAAAGGACAGCATTTAGAAAGTGAAGCAACACTCCATTCACTTCGCACAGTGAATTGAAGTGTTGGAACAGACTGCTTCTCTTTCAGAGTAACGGATGTGAGTTTTTTGTGAATGCTTGTAAGTAGCTTAAGGCACTTTCAAAGGAAAGTGATTTTCTCTGAAAGGACAGCATTTAGAAAGTGAAGCAACACTCCATTCACTTCGCACAGTGAATTGAAGTGTTGGAACAGACTGCTTCTCTTTCAGAGAAACGGATGTGAGTTTTTTCTGAAAGCTTGTAAGTAGCTTAAGGCACTTTCAAAGGAAAGTGATTTTCTCTGAAAGGACAGCATTTAGAAAGTGAAGCAACACTCCATTCACTTCGCACAGTGAATTGAAGTGTTGGAACAGACTGCTTCTCTTTCAGAGAAACGGGTGTGAGTTTTTTGTGAAAGCTTGTAAGTAGCTTAAGGCACTTTCAAAGGAAAGTGATTTTCTCTGACAGGACAGCATGTAGAAAGTGAAGCAACACTCCATTCACTTCGCACAGTGAATTGAAGTGTTGGAACAGACTGCTTCTCTTTCAGAGAAACGGATGTGAGTTTTTTGTGAAAGCTTGTAAGTAGCTTAAGGCACTTTCAAAGGAAAGTGATTTTCTCTGAAAGGACAGCATTTAGAAAGTGAAGCAACACTCCATTCACTTCGCACAGTGTATTGAAGTGTTGGAACAGACTGCTTCTCTTTCAGAGAAACGCATGTGAATTTCTTTTCAATGCTTGTAAGTAGCTTAAGGCACTTTCAAAGGAAAGTGATTTTCTCTGAAAGGACAGCATTTAGAAAGTGAAGCAACACTCCATTCACTTCGCACAGTGAATTGAAGTGTTGGAACAGACTGCTTCTCTTTCAGAGAAACGGGTGTGAGTTTTTTGTGAAAGCTTGTAAGTAGCTTAAGGCACTTTCAAAGGAAAGTGATTTTCTCTGACAGGACAGCATTTAGAAAGTGAAGCAACACTCCATTCACTTCGCACAGTGAATTGAAGTGTTGGAACAGACTGCTTCTCTTTCAGAGAAACGGATGTGAGTTTTTTGTGAAAGCTTGTAAGTAGCTTAAGGCACTTTCAAAGGAAAGTGATTTTCTCTGAAAGGACAGCATTTAGAAAGTGAAGCAACACTCCATTCACTTCGCACAGTGTATTGAAGTGTTGGAACAGACTGCTTCTCTTTCAGAGAAACGCATGTGAATTTCTTTTCAATGCTTGTAAGTAGCTTAAGGCACTTTCAAAGGAAAGTGATTTTCTCTGAAAGGACAGCATTTAGAAAGTGAAGCAACACTCCATTCACTTCGCACAGTGAATTGAAGTGTTGGAACAGACTGCTTCTCTTTCAGAGAAACGGGTGTGAGTTTTTTGTGAAAGCTTGTAAGTAGCTTAAGGCACTTTCAAAGGAAAGTGATTTTCTCTGAAAGGACAGCATTTAGAAAGTGAAGCAACACTCCATTCACTTCGCACAGTGAATTGAAGTGTTGGAACAGACTGCTTCTCTTTCAGAGAAACGGATGTGAGTTTTTTGTGAAAGCTTGTAAGTAGCTTAAGGCACTTTCAAAGGAAAGTGATTTTCTCTGAAAGGACAGCATTTAGAAAGTGAAGCAACACTCCATTCACTTCGCACAGTGTATTGAAGTGTTGGAACAGACTGCTTCTCTTTCAGAGAAACGCATGTGAATTTCTTTTCAATGCTTGTAAGTAGCTTAAGGCACTTTCAAAGGAATGTGATTTTCTCTGACAGGACAGCATTTAGAAAGTGAAGCAACACTCCATTCACTTCGCACAGTGAATTGAAGTGTTGGAACAGACTGCTTCTCTTTCAGGGAAACTCATGTGAGTTTTTTGTGAAAGCTTGTAAGTAGGTTAAGGCACTTTCAAAGGAAAGTGATTTTCTCTTACAGGAGAGCATTTAGAAAGTGAAGCAACACTCCATTCACTTCGCACAGTGAATTGAAGTGTTGGAACAGACTGCTTCTCTTTCAGAGAAACTCATGTGAGTTTTTTGTAAAAGCTTGTAAGTAGCTTAAGGCACTTTCAAAGTAAAGTGATTTTCTCTGATAGGACAGCATTTAGAAAGTGAAGCAACACTCCATTCACTTCGCACAGTGAATTGAAGTGTTTCAACAGACTGCTTCTCCTTCAGAGAAACGCATGTGAATTTCTGTTCAATGCTTGTAAGTAGCTTAAGGCGCTTTCAAAGTAAAGTGATTTTCTCTGAAAGGACAGCATTTAGAAAGCGAAGCAACACTCCATTCACTTCGCACAGTGAATTGAAGTGTTGGAACAGACTGCTTCTCTTTCAGAGAAACGCATGTGAATTTCTGTTGAATGCTTGTAAGTAGCTTAAGGCACTTTCAAAGGAAAGTGATTTTCTCTGAAAGGACAGCATTTAGGAAGTGAAGCAATATTCCATTCACTTCAAACAGTGAATTGAAGTGTTGGAACAGACTGCTTCTCTTTCAGAGAAACGCATGTGAATTTCTGTTGAATGCTTATATGTAGCTTAAGGCACTTTCAAAGGAAAGTGATTTTCTCTGAAAGGACAGCATTTAGAAAGTGAAGCAACACTCCATTCACTTCGCACAGTGAATTGAAGTGTTGGAACAGACTGCTTCTCTTTCAAAGAAACGCATGTGAATTTCTGTTGAATGCTTGTAAGTAGCTTAAGGCACTTTCAAAGGAAAGTGATTTTCTCTGAAAGGACAGCATTTAGAAAGTGAAGCAACACTCCATTCACTTCGCACAGTGAATTGAAGTGTTGGAACAGACTGCTTCTCTTTCAGAGAAACGCATGTGAATTTCTGTTGAATGCTTGTAAGTAGCTTAAGGCACTTTCAAAGGAAAGTGATTTTCTCTGAAAGGACAGCATTTAGAAAGTGAAGCAACACTCCATTCACTTCGCACAGTGAATTGAAGTGTTGGAACAGACTGCTTCTCTTTCAGAGAAACGCATGTGAATTTCTGTTGAATGCTTGAAAGTAGCTTGAGGCACTTTCAAAGGAAAGTGATTTTCTCTGACAGGACAGCATTTAGAAAGTGAAGCAACACTCCATTCACTTCGCACAGTGAATTGAAGTGTTGGAACAGACTGCTTCTATTTCAGAGTAACGGATGTGAGTTTTTTGTGAATGCTTGTAAGTAGCTTAAGGCACTTTCAAAGGAAAGTGATTTTCTCTGAAAGGACAGCATTTAGAAAGTGAAGCAACACTCCATTCACTTCGCACAGTGAATTGAAGTGTTGGAACAGACTGCTTCTCTTTCAGAGAAACGGATGTGAGTTTTTTCTGAAAGCTTGTAAGTAGCTTAAGGCACTTTCAAAGGAAAGTGATTTTCTCTGAAAGGACAGCATTTAGAAAGTGAAGCAACACTCCATTCACTTCGCACAGTGAATTGAAGTGTTGGAACAGACTGCTTCTCTTTCAGAGAAACGGGTGTGAGTTTTTTGTGAAAGCTTGTAAGTAGCTTAAGGCACTTTCAAAGGAAAGTGATTTTCTCTGACAGGACAGCATTTAGAAAGTGAAGCAACACTCCATTCACTTCGCACAGTGAATTGAAGTGTTGGAACAGACTGCTTCTCTCTCAGAGAAACGGATGTGAGTTTTTTGTGAAAGCTTGTAAGTAGCTTAAGGCACTTTCAAAGGAAAGTGATTTTCTCTGAAAAGACAGCATTTAGAAAGTGAAGCAACACTCCATTCACTTCGCACAGTGTATTGAAGTGTTGGAACAGACTGCTTCTCTTTCAGAGAAACGCATGTGAATTTCTTTTCAATGCTTGTAAGTAGCTTAAGGCACTTTCAAAGAAAGTGATTTTCTCTGAAAGGACAGCATTTAGAAAGTGAAGCAACACTCCATTCACTTCGCACAGTGAATTGAAGTGTTGGAACAGACTGCTTCTCTTTCAGAGAAACGGGTGTGAGTTTTTTGTGAAAGCTTGTAAGTAGCTTAAGGCACTTTCAAAGGAAAGTGATTTTCTCTGACAGGACAGCATTTAGAAAGTGAAGCAACACTCCATTCACTTCGCACAGTGAATTGAAGTGTTGGAACAGACTGCTTCTCTTTCAGAGAAACGGATGTGAGTTTTTTGTGAAAGCTTATAAGTAGCTTAAGGCACTTTCAAAGGAAAGTGATTTTCTCTGAAAGGACAGCATTTAGAAAGTGAAGCAACACTCCATTCACTTCGCACAGTGTATTGAAGTGTTGGAACAGACTGCTTCTCTTTCAGAGAAACGCATGTGAATTTCTTTTCAATGCTTGTAAGTAGCTTAAGGCACTTTCAAAGGAAAGTGATTTTCACTGAAAGGACAGCATTTAGAAAGTGAAGCAACACTCCATTCACTTCGCACAGTGAATTGAAGTGTTGGAACAGACTGCTTCTCTTTCAGAGAAACGGGTGTGAGTTTTTTGTGAAAGCTTGTAAGTAGCTTAAGGCACTTTCAAAGGAAAGTGATTTTCTCTGACAGGACAGCATTTAGAAAGTGAAGCAACACTCCATTCACTTCGCACAGTGAATTGAAGTGTTGGAACAGACTGCTTCTCTTTCAGAGAAACGGATTTGAGTTTTTTGTGAAAGCTTGTAAGTAGCTTAAGGCACTTTCAAAGGAAAGTGATTTTCTCTGAAAGGACAGCATTTAGAAAGTGAAGCAACACTCCATTCACTTCGCACAGTGTATTGAAGTGTTGGAACAGACTGCTTCTCTTTCAGAGAAACGCATGTGAATTTCTTTTCAATGCTTGTAAGTAGCTTAAGGCACTTTCAAAGGAAAGTGATTTTCTCTGAAAGGACAGCATTTAGAAAGTGAAGCAACACTCCATTCACTTCGCACAGTGAATTGAAGTGTTGGAACAGACTGCTTCTCTTTCAGAGAAACGCATGTGAATTTCTGTTGAATGCTTGTAAGTAGCTTGAGGCACTTTCAAAGGAAAGTGATTTTCTCTGACAGGACAGCATTTAGAAAGTGAAGCAACACTGCATTCACTTCGCACAGTGAATTGAAGTGTTGGAACAGACTGCTTCTCTTTCAGAGAAACGCATGTGAATTTCTGTTGAATGCTTGTAAGTAGCTTAAGGCACTTTCAAAGGAAAGTGATTTTGTCTGAAAGGACAGCATTTAGAAAGTGAAGCAACACTCCATTCACTTCGCACAGTGAATTGAAGTGTTGGAACAGACTGCTTCTCTTTCAGAGAAACGCATGTGAATTTCTGTTGAATGCTTGTAAGTAGCTTAAGGCACTTTCAAAGGAAAGTGATTTTCTCTGAAAGGACAGCATTTAGGAAGTGAAGCAATATTCCATTCACTTCGCACAGTGAATTGAAGTGTTGGAACAGACTGCTTCTCTTTCAGAGAAACGCATGTGAATTTCTGTTGAATGCTTATAAGTAGCTTAAGGCACTTTCAAAGGAAAGTGATTTTCTCTGAAAGGACAGCATTTAGAAAGTGAAGCAACACTCCATTCACTTCGCACAGTGAATTGAAGTGTTGGAACAGACTGCTTCTCTTTCAGAGAAACGCATGTGAATTTCTGTTGAATGCTTGTAAGTAGCTTAAGGCACTTTCAAAGGAAAGTGATTTTCTCTGACAGGACAGCATTTAGAAAGTGAAGCAACACTCCATTCACTTCGCACAGTGAATTGAAGTGTTGGAACAGACTGCTTCTCTTTCAGAGAAACGCATGTGAATTTCTGTTCAATGCTTGTAAGTAGCTTAAGGCACTTTCAAAGGAAAGTGATTTTCTCTGAAAGGACAGCATTTAGAAAGTGAAGCAACACTCCATTCACTTCGCACAGTGAATTGAAGTGTTGGAACAGACTGCTTCTCTTTCAGAGAAATGGATGTGAGTTTTTTCTGAAAGCTTGTAAGTAGCTTAAGGCACTTTCAAAAGAAAGTGATTTTCTCTGACAGGACAGCATTTAGAAAGTGAAGCAACACTCCATTCACTTCGCACAGTGAATTGAAGTGTTGGAACAGACTGCTTCTCTTTCAGAGAAACGCATGTGAATTTCTGTTCAATGCTTGTAAGTAGCTTAAGGCACTTTCAAAGGAAAGTGATTTTCTCTGAAAGGACAGCATTTAGAAAGTGAAGCAACACTCCATTCACTTCGCACAGTGAATTGAAGTGTTGGAACAGACTGCTTTTCTTTCAGGGAAACGCATGTGAGTTTCTTGTGAATGCTTGTAAGTAGCTTAAGGCACTTTCAAAGGAAAGTGATTTTCTCTGAAAGGACAGCATTTAGAAAGTGAAGAAACACTCCATTCACTTCGCACAGTGAAGTGAAGTGTTGGAACAGACTGCTTCTCTTACAGAGAAACACATGTGAATTTCTGTTCAATGCTTGTAAGTAGCTTAAGGCACTTTCAAAGGAAAGTGATTTTCTCTGAAAGGACAGCATTTAGAAAGTGAAGCAACACTCCATTCACTTCGCACAGTGAATTGAAGTGTTGGAACAGACTGCTTCTCTTTCAGAGAAACGGATATGAGTTTTTTGTGAAAGCTTGTAAGTAGCTTAAGGCACGTTCAAAGGAAAGTGATTTTCTCTGACAGGACAGCATTTAGAAAGTGAAGCAACACTCCATTCACTTCGCACAGTGAATTGAAGTGTTGGAACAGACTGCTTCTCTTTCAGAGAAACGGATGTGAGTTTTTTCTGAAAGCTTGTAAGTAGCTTATGGCACTTTCAAAGGAAAGTGATTTTCTCTGACAAAACAGCATTTAGAAAGTGAAGCAACACTCCATTCACTTCGCACAGTGAATTGAAGTGTTGGAACAGACTGCTTCTCTTTCAGAGAAACGCATGTGAATTTCTGTTGAATGCTTGTAAGTAGCTTAAGGCACTTTCAAAGGAAAGTGATTTTCTCTGACAGGACAGCATTTAGAAAGTGAAGCAACACTCCATTCACTTCGCACAGTGAATTGAAGTGTTGGAACAGACTGCTTCTCTTTCAGAGAAACGCATGTGAATTTCTGTTCAATGCTTGTAAGTAGCTTAAGGCACTTTCAAAGGAAAGTGATTTTCTCTGAAAGGACAGCATTTAGAAAGTGAAGCAACACTCCATTCACTTCGCACAGTGTATTGAAGTGTTGGAACAGACTGCTTCTCTTTCAGAGAAACGGAAGTGAGTTTTTTGTGAAAGCTTGTTATTAGCTTAAGGCACTTTCAAAGGAAAGTGATTTTCTCTGACAGGACAGCATTTAGAAAGTGAAGCAACACTCCATTCACTTCGCACAGTGAATTGAAGTGTTGGAACAGACTGCTTCTCTTTCAGAGAAACGGATGTGAGTTTTTTCTGAAAGCTTGTAAGTAGCTTAAGGCACTTTCAAAAGAAAGTGATTTTCTCTGACAGGACAGCATTTAGAAAGTGAAGCAACACTCCATTCACTTCGCACAGTGAATTGAAGTGTTGGAACAGACTGCTTCTCTTTCAGAGAAACGCATGTGAATTTCTGTTCAATGCTTGTAAGTAGCTTAAGGCACTTTCAAAGGAAAGTGATTTTCTCTGAAAGGACAGCATTTAGAAAGTGAAGCAACACTCCATTCACTTCGCACAGTGAATTGAAATGTTGGAACAGACTGCTTCTCTTTCAGAGAAACGCATGTGAATTTCTGTTCAATGCTTGTAAGTAGCTTAAGGCACTTTCAAAGGAAAGTGATTTTCTCTGACAGGACAGCATTTAGAAAGTGAAGCAACACTCCATTCACTTCGCACAGTGAATTGAAGTGTTGGAACAGACTGCTTCTCTTTCAGAGAAACGCATGTGAATTTCTGTTCAATGCTTGTAAGTAGCTTAAGGCACTTTCAAAGGAAAGTGATTTTCTCTGAAAGGACAGCATTTAGAAAGTGAAGCAACACTCCATTCACTTCGCACAGTGAATTGAAGTGTTGGAACAGACTGCTTCTCTTTCAGAGAAACGGATGTGAGTTTTTTCTGAAAGCTTGTAAGTAGTTTAAGGCACTTTCAAAAGAAAGTGATTTTCTCTGACAGGACAGCATTTAGAAAGTGAAGCAACACTCCATTCACTTCGCACAGTGAATTGAAGTGTTGGAACAGACTGCTTCTCTTTCAGAGAAACGCATGTGAATTTCTATTCAATGCTTGTAAGTAGCTTAAGGCACTTTCAAAGGAAAGTGATTTTCTCTGAAAGGACAGCATTTAGAAAGTGAAGCAACACTCCATTCACTTCGCACAGTGAATTGAAGTGTTGGAACAGACTGCTTTTCTTTCAGGGAAACGCATGTGAGTTTCTTGTGAATGCTTGTAAGTAGCTTAAGGCACTTTCAAAGGAAAGTGATTTTCTCTGAAAGGACAGCATTTAGAAAGTGAAGCAACACTCCATTCACTTCGCACAGTGAAGTGAAGTGTTGGAACAGACTGCTTCTCTTACAGAGAAACACATGTGAATTTCTGTTCAATGCTTGTAAGTAGCTTAAGGCACTTTCAAAGGAAAGTGATTTTCTCTGAAAGGACAGCATTTAGAAAGTGAAGCAACACTCCATTCACTTCGCACAGTGAATTGAAGTGTTGGAACAGACTGCTTCTCTTTCAGAGAAACGGATATGAGTTTTTTGTGAAAGCTTGTAAGTAGCTTAAGGCACGTTCAAAGGAAAGTGATTTTCTCTGACAGGACAGCATTTAGAAAGTGAAGCAACACTCCATTCACTTCGCACAGTGAATTGAAGTGTTGGAACAGAGTGCTTCTCTTTCAGAGAAACGGATGTGAGTTTTTTCTGAAAGCTTGTAAGTAGCTTAAGGCACTTTCAAAGGAAAGTGATTTTCTCTGACAGGAAAGCATTTAGAAAGTGAAGCAACACTCCATTCACTTCGCACAGTGAATTGAAGTGTTGGAACAGACTGCTTCTCTTTCAGAGAAACGCATGTGAATTTCTGTTGAATGCTTGTAAGTAGCTTAAGGCACTTTCAAAGGAAAGTGATTTTCTCTGAAAGGACAGCATTTAGAAAGTGAAGCAACACTCCATTCACTTCGCACAGTGAATTGAAGTGTTGGAACAGACTGCTTCTCTTTCAGAGAAACGCATGTGAATTTCTGTTCAATGCTTGTAAGTAGCTTAAGGCACTTTCAAAGGAAAGTGATTTTCTCTGAAAGGACAGCATTTAGAAAGTGAAGCAACACTCCATTCACTTCGCACAGTGTATTGAAGTGTTGGAACAGACTGCTTCTCTTTCAGAGAAACGGAAGTGAGTTTTTTGTGAAAGCTTGTTATTAGCTTAAGGCACTTTCAAAGGAAAGTGATTTTCTCTGACAGGACAGCATTTAGAAAGTGAAGCAACACTCCATTCACTTCGCACAGTGAATTGAAGTGTTGGAACAGACTGCTTCTCTTTCAGAGAAACGGATGTGAGTTTTTTCTGAAAGCTTGTAAGTAGCTTAAGGCACTTTCAAAAGAAAGTGATTTTCTCTGACAGGACAGCATTTAGAAAGTGAAGCAACACTCCATTCACTTCGCACAGTGAATTGAAGTGTTGGAACAGACTGCTTCTCTTTCAGAGAAACGCATGTGAATTTCTGTTCAATGCTTGTAAGTAGCTTAAGGCACTTTCAAAGGAAAGTGATTTTCTCTGAAAGGACAGCATTTAGAAAGTGAAGCAACACTCCATTCACTTCGCACAGTGAATTGAAGTGTTGGAGCAGACTGCTTTTCTTTCAGGGAAACGCATGTGTGTTTCTTGTGAATGCTTGTAAGTAGCTTAAGGCACTTTCAAAGGAAAGTGATTTTCTCTGACAGGACAGCATTTAGAAAGTGAAGCAACACTCCATTCACTTCGCACAGTGAAGTGAAGTGTTGGAACAGACTGCTTCTCTTACAGAGAAACACATGTGAATTTCTGTTCAATGCTTGTAAGTAGCTTAAGGCACTTTCAAAGGAAAGTGATTTTCTCTGACAGGACAGCATTTAGAAAGTGAAGCAACACTCCATTCACTTCGCACAGTGAATTGAAGTGTTGGAACAGACTGCTTCTCTTTCAGAGAAACGGATGTGAGTTTTTTCTGAAAGCTTGTAAGTAGCTTAAGGCACTTTCAAAGGAAAGTGATTTTCTCTGACAGGAAAGCATTTAGAAAGTGAAGCAACACTCCATTCACTTCGCACAGTGAATTGAAGTGTTGGAACAGACTGCTTCTCTTTCAGAGAAACGGATGTGTGTTTTTTGTGAAAGCTTGTAAGTAGCTTAAGGCACTTTCAAAGGAAAGTGATTTTCTCTGACAGGACAGCATTTAGAAAGTGAAGCTACACTCCATTCACTTCGCACAGTGAATTGAAGTGTTGGAACAGACTGCTTCTCTTTCAGAGAAACGCATGTGAATTTCTGTTGAATGCTTGTAAGTAGCTTAAGGCACTTTCAAAGGAAAGTGATTTTCTCTGAAAGGACAGCATTTAGAAAGTGAAGCAACACTCCATTCACTTCGCACAGTGAATTGAAGTGTTGGAACAGACTGCTTCTCTTTCAGAGAAACGCATGTGAATTTCTGTTCAATGCTTGTAAGTAGCTTAAGGCACTTTCAAAGGAAAGTGATTTTCTCTGAAAGGACAGCATTTAGAAAGTGAAGCAACACTCCATTCACTTCGCACAGTGAAATGAATTGTTTGAACAGACTGCTTCGTTGGAACAGACTGCTTCTCTTTCAGAGAAACGGATGTGAGTTTTTTGTGAAAGCTTGTAAGTAGCTTAAGGCACTTTCAAAGGAAAGTGATTTTCTCTGAAAGGACAGCATTTAGAAAGTGAAGCAACACTCCATTCACTTCGCACAGTGTATTGAAGTGTTGGAACAGACTGCTTCTCTTTCAGAGAAACGGATGTGAGTTTTTTGTGAAAGCTTGTAATTAGCTTAAGGCACTTTCAAAGGAAAGTGATTTTCTCTGACAGGACCGCATTTAGAAAGTGAGGCAACACTCCATTCACTTCGCACAGTGAATTGAAGTGTTGGAACAGACTGCTTCTCTTTCAGAGAAACGGATGTGAGTTTTTTCTGAAAGCTTGTAAGTAACTTAAGGCACTTTCAAAGGAAAGTGATTTTCTCTGACAGGACAGCATTTAGAAAGTGAAGCAACGCTCCATTCACTTCTCACAGTGAATTGAAGTGTTGGAACAGACTGCTTGTCTTTCAGAAAAACGGATGTGAATTTTTTGTGAAAGCTTTTAAGTAGCTTAAGGCACTTTCAAAGGAAAGTGATTTTCTCTGACAGGACAGCATTTAGAAAGTGAAGCAACACTCCATTCACTTCGCACAGTGAATTGAAGTGTTGGAACAGACTGCTTCTCTTTCAGAGAAACACATGTGAATTTCTGTTGAATCCTTGTAAGTAGCTTAAGGCACTTTCAAAGGAAAGTGATTTTCTCTGAAAGGACAGCATTTAGAAAGTGAAGCAACACTCCATTCACTTCGCACAGTGAATTGAAGGGTTGGAACAGACTGCTTCTCTTTCAGGGAAACGCATGTGAATTTCTGTTGAATGCTTGTAAGTAGCTTAAGGCACTTTCAAAGGAAAGTGATTTTCTCTGAAAGGACAGCATTTAGAAAGTGAAGCAACACTCCATTCACTTCGCACAGAGAATTGAAGTGTTGGAACAGACTGCTTCTCTTTCAGAGAAACGGATGTGAGTTTTTTCTGAAAGCTTGTAAGTAGCTTAAGGCACTTTCAAAGGAAAGTGATTTTCTCTGACAGGACAGCATTTAGAAAGTGAAGCAACACTCCATTCACTTCGCACAGTGAATTGAAGTGTTGGAACACACTGCTTCTCTTTCAGAGAAACACATGTGAATTTCTGTTGAATGCTTGTAAGTAGCTTAAGGCACTTTCAAAGGAAAGCGATTTTCTCTGAAAGGACAGCATTTAGAAAGTGAAGCAACACTCCATTCACTTCGCACAGTGAATTGAAGTGTTGGAACAGACTGCTTCTCTTTCAGGGAAACGCATGTGAATTTCTGTTGAATGCTTGTAAGTAGCTTAAGGCACTTTCAAAGGAAAGTGATTTTCTCTGAAAGGACAGCATTTAGAAAGTGAAGCAACACTCCATTCACTTCGCACAGTGAACTGAAGTGTTGGAACAGACTGCTTCTCTTTCAGAGAAACGCATGTGAATTTCTGTTCAATGCTTGTAAGTAGCTTAAGGCACTTTCAAAGGAAAGTGATTTTCTCTGAAAGGACAGCATTTAGAAAGTGAAGCAACACTCCATTCACTTCGCACAGTGAATTGAAGTGTTGGAACAGACTGCTTCTCTTTCAGAGAAACGCATGTGAATTTCTGTTCAATGCTTGTTAGTAGCTTAAGGCACTTTCAAAGGAAAGTGATTTTCTCTGAAAGGACAGCATTTAGAAAGTGAAGCAACACTCCATTCACTTCACACAGTGAATTGAAGTACTGGAACAGACTGGTTCTCTTTCAGAGAAACGCATGTGAGTTTTTGTGAAAGCTTGAAAGTAGCTTAAGGCACTTTCAAAGGAAAGTGATTTTCTCTGAAAGGACAGCATTTAGAAAGTGAAGCAACACTCCATTCACTTCGCACAGTGAATTGAAGTGTTGGAACAGACTGCTTCTCTTTCAGAGAAACGGATGTGAGTTTTTTCTGAAAGCTTGTAAGTAGCTTAAGGCACTTTCAAAGGAAAGTGATTTTCTCTGAAAGGACAGCATTTAGAAAGTGAAGCAACACTCCATTCACTTCGCACAGTGAATTGAAGTGTTGGAACAGACTGCTTCTCTTTCAGAGAAACGGGTGTGAGTTTTTTGTGAAAGCTTGTAAGTAGCTTAAGGCACTTTCAAAGGAAAGTGATTTTCTCTGACAGGACAGCATTTAGAAAGTGAAGCAACACTCCATTCACTTCGCACAGTGAATTGAAGTGTTGGAACAGACTGATTCTCTTTCAGAGAAACGGTTGTGAGTTTTTTGTGAAAGCTTGTAAGGAGCTTAAGGCACTTTCAAAGGAAAGTGATTTTCTCTGAAAGGACAGCATTTAGAAAGTGAAGCAACACTCCATTCACTTCGCACAGTGAATTGAAGTGTTGGAATAGACTGCTTCTCTTTCAGAGAAACGCATGTGAATTTCTGTTCAATGCTTGTAAGTAGCTTAAGGCACTTTCAAAGGAAAGTGATTTTCTCTGAAAGGACAGCATTTAGAAAGTGAAGCAACACTCCATTCACTTCGCACAGTGAATTGAAGTGTTGGAACAGACTGCTTCACTTTCAGAGAAACGCATGTGAGTTTTTTGTGAAAGCTTGTAAGTAGCTTAAGGCACTTTCAAGGGAAAGTGATTTTCTCTGACAGGACAGCATTTAGAAAGTGAAGCAACACTCCATTCACTTCACACAGTGAATTGAATTGTTGGAACAGACTGCTTCGTTGGAACAGACTGCTTCTCTTTCAGAGAAACGGATGTGAGTTTTCTGTGAAAGCTTGTAAGTAGCTTAAGGCACTTTCAAAGGAAAGTGATTTTCTCTGAAAGGACAGCATTTAGAAAGTGAAGCAACACTCCATTCACTTCGCACAGTGTATTGAAGTGTTGGAACAGACTGCTTCTCTTTCAGAGAAACGGATGTGAGTTTTTTGTGAAAGCTTGTAATTAGCTTAAGGCACTTTCAAAGGAAAATGATTTTCTCTGACAGGACAGCATTTAGAAAGTGAGGCAACACTCCATTCACTTCGCACAGTGAATTGAAGTGTTGGAACAGACTGCTTCTCTTTCAGAGAAACGGATGTGAGTTTTTTGTGAAAGCTTGTAAGTAGCTTAAGGCACTTTCAAAGGAAAGTGATTTTCTCTGACAGGACAGCATTTAGAAAGTGAAGCAACGCTCCATTCACTTCGCACAGTGAATTGAAGTGTTGGAACAGACTGCTTGTCTTTCAGAAAAACGGATATGAATTTTTTGTGAAAGCTTGAAAGTAGCTTAAGGCACTTTCAAAGGAAAGTGATTTTCTCTGACAGGAGAGCATTTAGAAAGTGAAGCAACACTCCATTCACTTCACACAGTGAATTGAAGTGTTCAAACAGACTGGTTCTCTTTCAGAGAAACGCATGTGAGTTTTTTGTGAAAGCTTGAAAGTAGCTTAAGGCACTTTCAAAGGAAAGTGATTTTCTCTGAAAGGACAGCATTTAGAAAGTGAAGCAACACTCCATTCACTTCGCACAGTGAATTGAAGTGTTGGAACAGACTGCTTCTCTTTCAGAGAAACGGATGTGAGTTTTTTCTGAAAGCTTGTAAGTAGCTTAAGGCACTTTCAAAGGAAAGTGATTTTCTCTGAAAGGACAGCATTTAGAAAGTGAAGCAACACTCCATTCACTTCGCACAGTGAATTGAAGTGTTGGAACAGACTGCTTCTCTTTCAGAGAAACGGGTGTGAGTTTTTTGTGAAAGCTTGTAAGTAGCTTAAGGCACTTTCAAAGGAAAGTGATTTTCTCTGACAGGACAGCATTTAGAAAGTGAAGC
Source organism: Myodes glareolus (assembly GCF_982192425.1). Classification (NCBI taxonomy): domain Eukaryota; kingdom Metazoa; phylum Chordata; class Mammalia; order Rodentia; family Cricetidae; genus Myodes; species Myodes glareolus. The sequence continues at coordinate 2,186,135 of NC_142040.1, forward strand.
AACACTCCATTCACTTCGCACAGTGAATTGAAGTGTTGGAACAGACTGCTTCTCTTTCAGAGAAACGGATGTGAGTTTTTTGTGAAAGCTTGTAAGGATCTTAAGGCACTTTCAAAGGAAAGTGATTTTCTCTGAAAGGACAGCATTTAGAAAGTGAAGCAACACTCCATTCACTTCGCACAGTGTATTGAAGTGTTGGAACAGACTGCTTCTCTTTCAGAGAAACGCATGTGAATTTCTTTTCAATGCTTGTAAATAGCTTAAGGCACTTTCAAAGGAAAGTGATTTTCTCTGAAAGGACAGCATTTAGAAAGTGAAGCAACACTCCATTCACTTCGCACAGTGAATTGAAGTGTTGGAACAGACTGCTTCTCTTTCAGGGAAACTCATGTGAGTTTTTTGTGAAAGCTTGTAAGTAGCTTAATGCACTTTCAAAGGAAAGTGATTTTCTCTTACAGGACAGCATTTAGAAAGTGAAGCAACACTCCAATCACTTCGCTCAGTGAATTGAAGTGTTGGAACAGACTGCTTCTCTTTCAGAGAAACTCATGTGAGTTTTTTGTAAAAGCTTGTAAGTAGCTTAAGGCACTTTCAAAGTAAAGTGATTTTCTCTGACAGGACAGCATTTAGAAAGTGAAACAACACTCCATTCACTTCACACAGTGAATTGAATTGTTGGAACAGACTGCTTCGTTGGAACAGACTGCTTCTCTTTCAGAGAAACGGATGTGAGTTTTTTGTGAAAGCTTGTAAGTAGCTTAAGGCACTTTCAAAGGAAAGTGATTTTCTCTGAAAGGACAGCATTTAGAAAGTGAAGCAACACTCCATTCACTTCGCACAGTGTATTGAAGTGTTGGAACAGACTGCTTCTCTTTCAGAGAAACGGATGTGAGTTTTTTGTGAAAGCTTGTAATTAGCTTAAGGCACTTTCAAAGGAAAATGATTTTCTCTGACAGGACAGCATTTAGAAAGTGAGGCAACACTCCATTCACTTCGCACAGTGAATTGAAGTGTTGGAACAGACTGCTTCTCTTTCAGAGAAACGGATGTGAGTTTTTTGTGAAAGCTTGTAAGTAGCTTAAGGCACTTTCAAAGGAAAGTGATTTTCTCTGACAGGACAGCATTTAGAAAGTGAAGCAACGCTCCATTCACTTCGCACAGTGAATTGAAGTGTTGGAACAGACTGCTTGTCTTTCAGAAAAACGGATGTGAATTTTTTGTGAAAGCTTGAAAGTAGCTTAAGGCACTTTCAAAGGAAAGTGATTTTCTCTGAAAGGAGAGCATTTAGAAAGTGAAGCAACACTCCATTCACTTCGCACAGTGAATTGAAGTGTTCGAACAGACTGCTTCTCTTTCAGAGAAACACATGTGAATTTCTGTTGAATGCTTGTAAGTAGCTTAAGGCACTTTCAAAGGAAAGTGATTTTCTCTGAAAGGACAACATTTAGAAAGTGAAGCAACACTCCATTCACTTCGCACAGTGAATTGAAGTGTTGGAACAGACTGCTTCTCTTTCAGAGAAACGCATGTGAATTTCTGTTCAATGCTTGTAAGTAGCTTAAGGCACTTTCAAAGGAAAGTGATTTTCTCTGAAAGGACAGCATTTAGAAAGTGAAGCAACACTCCATTCACTTCGCACAGTGAATTGAAGTGTTGGAACAGACTGCTTCTCTTTCAGAGAAACGGATGTGAGTTTTTTCTGAAAGCTTGTAAGTAGCTTAAGGCACTTTCAAAGGAAAGTGATTTTCTCTGAAAGGACAGCATTTAGAACGTGAAGCAACACTCCATTCACTTCGCACAGTGAATTGAAGTGTTGGAACAGACTGCTTCTCTTTCAGAGAAACGGGTGTGAGTTTTTTGTGAAAGCTTGTAAGTAGCTTAAGGCACTTTCAAAGGAAAGTGATTTTCTCTGACAGGACAGCATTTAGAAAGTGAAGCAACACTCCATTCACTTCGCACAGTGAATTGAAGTACTGGAACAGACTGCTTCTCTTTCAGAGAAACGGATGTGAGTTTTTTGTGAAAGCTTGTAAGGATCTTAAGGCACTTTCAAAGGAAAGTGATTTTCTCTGAAAGGACAGCATTTAGAAAGTGAAGCAACACTCCATTCACTTCGCACAGTGTATTGAAGTGTTGGAACAGACTGCTTCTCTTTCAGACAAACGCATGTGAATTTCTTTTCAATGCTTGTAAATAGCTTAAGGCACTTTCAAAGGAAAGTGAGTTTCTCTGAAAGGACAGCATTTAGAAAGTGAAGCAACACTCCATTCACTTCGCACAGTGAATTGAAGTGTTGGAACAGACTGCTTCTCTTTCAGGGAAACTCATGTGAGTTTTTTGTGAAAGCTTGTAAGTAGCTTAAGGCACTTTCAAAGGAAAGTGATTTTCTCTTACAGGACAGCATTTATAAAGTGAAGCAACACTCCAATCACTTCGCTCAGTGAATTGAAGTGTTGGAACAGACTGCTTCTCTTTCAGAGAAACTCATGTGAGTTTTTTGTAAAAGCTTGTAAGTAGCTTAAGGCACTTTCAAAGTAAAGTGATTTTCTCTGACAGGACAGCATTTAGAAAGTGAAGCAACACTACATTCACTTCGCACAGTGAATTGAAGTGTTTCAACAGACTGCTTCTCCTTCAGAGAAACGCATGTGAATTTCTGTTGAATGTTTGTAAGTAGCTTAATGCGCTTTCAAAGTAAAGTGATTTTCTCTGAAAGGACAGCATTTAGAAAGTGAAGCAACACTCCATTCACTTCGCACAGTGAATTGAAGTGTTGGAACAGACTGCTTTTCTTTCAGGGAAACGCATGTGAGTTTTTTGTGAAAGCTTGTAAGTAGCTTAAGGCACTTTCAAAGGAAAGTGATTTTCTCTGAAAGGACAGCATTTAGAAAGTGACGCAACACTCCATTCACTTCGCACAATGAATTGAAGTGTTGGAACAGACTGCTTCTCTTTCAGAGAAACGCATGTGAATTTCTGTTCAATGCTTGTAAGTAGCTTAAGGCACTTTCAAAGGAAAGTGATTTTCTCTGAAAGGACAGCATTTAGAAAGTGAAGCAACACTCCATTCACTTCGCACAGTGAATTGAAGTGTTGGAACAGACTGCTTCTCTTTCAGAGAAACGCATGTGAGTTTTTTGTGAAAGCTTGTAAGTAGCTTAAGGCACTTTCCAAGGAAAGTGATTTTCTCTGACAGGACAGCATTTAGAAAGTGAAGCAACACTCCATTCACTTCGCACAGTGAATTGAAGTGTTGGAACAGACTGCTTCTCTTTCAGAGAAACGGATGTGTGTTTTTTGTGAAAGCTTGTAAGTAGTTTAAGGCACGTTCAAAGGAAAGTGATTTTCTCTGAAAGAACACCATTTAGAAAGTGAAGCAACACTCCATTCACTTCGCACAGTGTATTGAAGTGTTGGAACAGACTGCTTCTCTTTCAGAGAAACGGATGTGTGTTTTTTGTGAATGCTTGTAAGTAGCTTAAGGCACTTTCAAAGGAAAGTGATTTTCTCTGAAAGAACAGCATTTAGAAAGTGAAGCAACACTCCATTCACTTCGCACAGTGAATTGAAGTGTTGGAACAGACTGCTTCTCTTTCAGAGAAACGCATGTGAATTTCTGTTGAATGCTTGTAAGTAGCTTAAGGCACTTTCAAAGGAAAGTGATTTTCTCTGAAAGGACAGCATTTAGAAAGTGAAGCAACACTCCATTCACTTCGCACAGTGAATTGAAGTGTTGGAACAGACTGCTTCTCTTTCAGAGAAACGGATGTGTGTTTTTTGTGAAAGCATGTAAGTAGCTTAAGGCACTTTCAAAGGAAAGTGATTTTCTCTGAAAGGACAGCATTTAGAAAGTGAAGCAACACTCCATTCACTTCGCACAGTGTATTGAAGTGTTGGAACAGACTGCTTCTCTTTCAGAGAAACGCATGTGAATTTCTGTTTAATGCTTGTAAGTAGCTTAAGGCACTTTCAAAGGAAAGTGATTTTCTCTGAAAGGACAGCATTTAGAAAGTGAAGCAACACTCCATTCACTTCGCACAGTGAATTGAAGTGTTGGAACAGACTGCTTCTCTTTCAGAGAAACGCATGTGAATTTCGGTTGAATGCTTGTAAGTAGCTTAAGGCACTTTCAAAGGAAAGTGATTTTCTCTGAAAGGACAGCATTTAGATAGTGAAGGAACACTCCATTCACTTCGCACAGTGAATTAAAGTGTTGGAACAGACTGCTTCTCTTTCAGAGAAAAGCATGTGAGTTTTTTGTGAGTACTTGTAAGTAGCTTAAGGCACTTTCAAAGGAAAGTGATTTTCTCTGAAAGGACAGCATTTAGAAAGTGAAGCAACACTCCATTCACTTCGCACAGTGAATTGAAGTGTTGGAACAGACTGCTTCTCTTTCAGAGAAACGCATGTGAATTTCTGTTCAATGCTTGCAAGTAGCTTAAGGCACTTTCAAAGGAAAGTGATTTTCTCTGAAAGGACAGCATTTAGAAAGTGAAGCAACACTCCATTCACTTCGCACAGTGAATTGAAGTGTTGGAACAGACTGCTTCTCTTTCAGAGAAACGGATGTGTGTTTTTTGTGAAAGCTTGTAAGTAGCTTAAGGCACTTTCAAAGGAAAGTGATTTTCTCTGAAAGGACAGCATTTAGAAAGTGAAGCAATACTCCATTCACTTCGCACAGTGTATTGAAGTGTTGGAACAGACTGCTTCTCTTTCAGAGAAACGCATGTGAATTTCTGTTCAATGCTTGTAAGTAGCTTAAGGCACTTTCAAAGGAAAGTGATTTTCTCTGAAAGGACAGCATTTAGAAAGTGAAGGAACACTCCTTTTACTTCGCACAGTGAATTGAAGTGTTGGAACAGACTGCTTCTCTTTCAGGGAAACGCATGTGAGTTTTTTGTGAAAGCTTGTAAGTAGCTTTAGGCACTTTCAAAGGAAAGTGATTTTCTCTGACAGGACAGCATTTAGAAAGTGAAGCAACACTCCATTCACTTCGCACAGTGAATTGAAGTGTTGGAACAGACTGCTTCTCTTTCAGAGAAACGGATGTGAGTTTTTTCTGAAAGCTTGTAAGTAGCTTAAGGCACTTTCAAAGGAAAGTGATTTTCTCTGAAAGGACAGCATTTAGAAAGTGAAGCAACACTCCATTCACTTCGCACAGTGAATTGAAGTGTTGGAACAGACTGCTTCTCTTTCAGAGAAACGGGTGTGAGTTTTTTGTGAAAGCTTGTAAGTAGCTTAAGGCACTTTCAAAGGAAAGTGATTTTCTCTGACAGGACAGCATTTAGAAAGTGAAGCAACACTCCATTCACTTCGCACAGTGAATTGAAGTGTTGGAACAGACTGCTTCTCTTTCAGAGAAACGGATGTGAGTTTTTTGTGAAAGCTTGTAAGTAGCTTAAGGCACTTTCAAAGGAAAGTGATTTTCTCTGAAAGGACAGCATTTAGAAAGTGAAGCAACACTCCATTCACTTCGCACAGTGTATTGAAGTGTTGGAACAGACTGCTTCTCTTTCAGAAAAACGCATGTGAATTTCTTTTCAATTCTTGTAAGTAGCTTAAGGCACTTTCAAAGGAAAGTGATTTTCACTGAAAGGACAGCATTTAGAAAGTGAAGCAACACTCCATTCACTTCGCACAGTGAATTGAAGTGTTGGAACAGACTGCTTCTCTTTCAGGGAAACTCATGTGAGTTTTTTGTGAAAGCTTGTAAGTAGCTTAAGGCACTTTCAAAGGAAAGTGATTTTCTCTTACAGGAGAGCATTTAGAAAGTGAAGCAACACTCCATTCACTTCGCACAGTGAATTGAAGTGTTGGAAAAGACTGCTTCTCTTTCAGAGAAACACATGTGAATTTCTGTTGAATGCTTGTAAGTAGCTTAAGGCACTTTCAAAGAAAAGTGATTTTCTCTGAAAGGACAGCATTTAGGAAGTGAAGCAATATTCCATTCACTTCGAACAGTGAATTGAAGTGTTGGAACAGACTGCTTCTCTTTCAGAGAAACGCATGTGAATTTCTGTTGAATGCTTATATGTAGCTTAAGGAACTTTCAAAGGAAAGTGATTTTCTCTGAAAGGACAGTATTTAGAAAGTGAAGCAACACTCCATTCACTTCGCACAGTGAATTGAAGTGTTGGAACAGACTGCTTCTCTTTCAGAGAAACGCATGTGAATTTCTGTTGAATGCTTGTAAGTAGCTTAAGGCACTTTCAAAGGAAAGTGATTTTCTCTGAAAGGACAGCATTTAGAAAGTGAAGCAACACTCCATTCACTTCGCACAGTGAATTGAAGTGTTGGAACAGACTGCTTCTCTTTCAGAGAAACGCATGTGAATTTCTGTTGAAAGCTTGTAAGTAGCTTAAGGCACTTTCAAAGGAAAGTGATTTTCTCTGAAAGGACAGCATTTAGAAAGTGAATTAACACTCCATTCACTTCGCACAGTGAATTGAAGTGTTGGAACAGACTGCTTCTCTTTCAGAGAAACGCATGTGAATTTCTGTTGAATGCTTGTAAGTAGCTTGAGGCACTTTCAAAGGAAAGTGATTTTCTCTGACAGGACAGCATTTAGAAAGTGAAGCAACACTCCATTCACTTCGCACAGTGAATTGAAGTGTTGGAACAGACTGCTTCTCTTTCAGAGAAACGCATGTGAATTTCTGTTGAATGCTTGTAAGTAGCTTAAGGCACTTTCAAAGGAAAGTGATTTTGTCTGAAAGGACAGCATTTAGAAAGTGAAGCAGCACTCCATTCACTTCGCACAGTGAATTGAAGTGTTGGAACAGACTGCTTCTCTTTCAGAGAAACGCATGTGAATTTCGGTTGAATGCTTGTAAGTAGCTTAAGGCACTTTCAAAGGAAAGTGATTTTCTCTGAAAGGACAGCATTTAGGAAGTGAAGCAATATTCCATTCACTTCGAACAGTGAATTGAAGTGTTGGAACAGACTGCTTCTCTTTCAGTGAAACGCATGTGAATTTCTGTTGAATGCTTATAAGTAGCTTAAGGCACTTTCAAAGGAAAGTGATTTTCTCTGAAAGGACAGCATTTAGAAAGTGAAGCAACACTCCATTCACTTCGCACAGTGAATTGAAGTGTTGGAACAGACTGCTTCTCTTTCAGAGAAACGCATGTGAATTTCTGTTGAATGCTTGTAAGTAGCTTAAGGCACTTTCAAAGGAAAGTGATTTTCTCTGAAAGGACAGCATTTAGAAAGTGAAGCAACACTCCATTCAGTTCGCACATTGAATTGAAGTGTTGGAACAGACTGCTTCTCTTTCAGAGAAACGCATGTGAATTTCTATTCAATGCTTGTAAGTAGCTTAAGGCACTTTCAAAGGAAAGTGATTTTCTCTGAAAGGACAGCATTTAGAAAGTGAAACAACACTCCATTCACTTCGCACAGTGTATTGAAGTGTTGGAACAGACTGCTTCTCTTTCAGAGAAACGGAAGTGAGTTTTTTGTGAAAGCTTGTAATTAGCTTAAGGCACTTTCAAAGGAAAGTGATTTTCTCTGAAAGGACAGCATTTAGAAAGTGAAGCAACACTCCATTCACTTCGCACAGTGAATTGAAGTGTTGGAACAGACTGCTTCTCTTTCAGGGAAACGCATGTGAGTTTTTTGTCAAAGCTTGTAAGTAGCTTAAGGCACTTTCAAAGGAAAGTGATTTTCTCTGACAGGACAGCATTTAGAAAGTGAAGCAACACTCCATTCACTTCGCACATTGAATTGAAGTGTTGGAACAGACTGCTTCTCTTTCAGAGAAACGCATGTGAATTTCTGTTCAATGCTTGTAAGTAGCTTAAGGCACTTTCAAAGGAAAGTGATTTTCTCTGAAAGGACAGCATTTAGAAAGTGAAGCAACACTCCATTCACTTCGCACAGTGAATTGAAGTGTTGGAACAGACTGCTTCTCTTTCAGGGAAACGCATGTGAGTTTTTTGTGAAAGCTTGTAAGTAGCTTAAGGCACTTTCAAAGGAAAGTGATTTTCTCTGACAGGACAGCATTTAGAAAGTGAAGCAACACTCCATTCACTTCGCACAGTGAATTGAAGTGTTGGAACAGACTGCTTCTCTTTCAGAGAAACGCATGTGAATTTCGGTTGAATGCTTGTAAGTAGCTTAAGGCACTTTCAAAGGAAAGTGATTTTCTCTGAAAGGACAGCATTTAGATAGTGAAGGAACACTCCATTCACTTCGCACAGTGAATTGAAGTGTTGGAACAGACTGCTTCTCTTTCAGAGAAACGCATGTGAGTTTTTTGTGAGTACTTGTAAGTAGCTTAAGGCACTTTCAAAGGAAAGTGATTTTCTCTGAAAGGACAGCATTTAGAAAGTGAAGCAACACTCCATTCACTTCGCACGGTGAATTGAAGTGTTGGAACAGACTGCTTCTCTTTCAGAGAAACGCATGTGAATTTCTGTTCAATGCTTGCAAGTAGCTTAAGGCACTTTCAAAGGAAAGTGATTTTCTCTGAAAGGACAGCATTTAGAAAGTGAAGCAACACTCCATTCACTTCGCACAGTGAATTGAAGTGTTGGAACAGACTGCTTCTCTTTCAGAGAAACGGATGTGTGTTTTTTGTGAAAGCTTGTAAGTAGCTTAAGGCACTTTCAAAGGAAAGTGATTTTCTCTAAAAGGACAGCATTTAGAAAGTGAAGCAACACTCCATTCACTTCGCACAGTGTATTGAAGTGTTGGAACAGACTGCTTCTCTTTCAGAGAAACGCATGTGAATTTCTGTTCAATGCTTGTAAGTAGCTTAAGGCACTTTCAAAGGAAAGTGATTTTCTCTGAAAGGACAGCATTTAGAAACTGAAGCAACACTCCATTCACTTCGCACAGTGAATTGAAGTGTTGGAACAGACTGCTTCTCTTTCAGAGAAACGGATGTGAGTTTTTTCTGAAAGCTTGTAAGTAGCTTAAGGCACTTTCATAGGAAAGTGATTTTCTCTGAAAGGACAGCATTTAGAAAGTGAAGCAACACTCCATTCACTTCGCTCAGTGAATTGAAGTGTTGGAACAGACTGCTTCTCTTTCAGAGAAACGGGTGTGAGTTTTTTGTGAAAGCTTGTAAGTAGCTTAAGGCACTTTCAAAGGAAAGTGATTTTCTCTGACAGGACAGCATTTAGAAAGTGAAGCAACACTCCATTCACTTCGCACAGTGAATTGAAGTGTTGGAACAGACTGCTTCTCTTTCAGAGAAACGGATGTGAGTTTTTTGTGAAAGCTTGTAAGTAGCTTAAGGCACTTTCAAAGGAAAGTGATTTTCTCTGAAAGGACAGCATTTAGAAAGTGAAGCAACACTCCATTCACTTCGCACAGTGTATTGAAATTTTGGAACAGACTGCTTCTCTTTCAGAGAAACGCATCTGAATTTCTTTTCAATGCTTGTAAGTAGCTTAAGGCACTTTCAAAGGAAAGTGATTTTCTCTGAAAGGACAGCATTTAGAAAGTGAAGCAACACTCCATTCACTTCGCACAGTGAATTGAAGTGTTGGAACAGACTGCTTCTCTTTCAGGGAAACTCATGTGAGTTTTTTGTGAAAGCTTGTAAGTAGCTTAAGGCACTTTCAAAGGAAAGTGATTTTCTCTTACAGGAGAGCATTTAGAAAGTGAAGCAACACTCCATTCACTTCGCACAGTGAATTGAAGTGTTGGAACAGACTGCTTCTCTTTCAGAGAAACTCATGTGAGTTTTTTGTAAAGGCTTGTAAGAAGCTTAAGGCACTTTCAAAGTAAAGTGATTTTCTCTGATAGGACAGCATTTAGAAAGTGAAGCAACACTCCATTCACTTCGCACAGTGAATTGAAGTGTTTCAACAGACTGCTTCTCCTTCAGAGAAACGCATGTGAATTTCTGTTCAATGCTTGTAAGTAGCTTAAGGCGCTTTCAAAGTAAAGTGATTTTCTCTGAAAGGACAGCATTTAGAAAGCGAAGCAACACTCCATTCACTTCGCACAGTGAATTGAAGTGTTGGAACAGACTGCTTCTCTTTCAGAGAAACGCATTTGAATTTCTGTTGAATGCTTGTAAGTAGCTTAAGGCACTTAAAAGGAAAGTGATTTTCTCTGAAAGGACAGCATTTAGAAAGTGAAACAACACTCCATTCACTTCGCACAGTGAATTGAAGTGTTGGAACAGACTGCTTCTCTTTCAGAGAAACGCATGTGAATTTCTGTTGAATGCTTGTAAGTAGCTTGAGGCACTTTCAAAGGAAAGTGATTTTCTCTGACAGGACAGCATTTAGAAAGTGAAGCAACACTCCATTCACTTCGCACAGTGAATTGAAGTGTTGGAAAAGACTGCTTCTCTTTCAGAGAAACACATGTGAATTTCTGTTGAATGCTTGTAAGCAGCTTAAGGCACTTTCAAAGGAAAGTTATTTTCTCTGAAAGGACAGCATTTAGGAAGTGAAGCAATATTCCATTCACTTCGAACAGTGAATTGAAGTGTTGGAACAGACTGCTTCTCTTTCAGAGAAACGCATGTGAATTTCTGTTGAATGCTTATATGTAGCTTAAGGCACTTTCAAAGGAAAGTGATTTTCTCTGAAAGGACAGCATTTAGAAAGTGAAGCAACACTCCATTCACTTCGCACAGTGAATTGAAGTGTTGGAACAGACTGCTTCTCTTTCAGAGAAACGCATGTGAATTTCTGTTGAATGCTTGTAAGTAGCTTAAGGCACTTTCAAAGGAAAGTGATTTTCTCTGAAAGGACAGCATTTAGAAAGTGAAGCAACACTCCATTCACTTCGCACAGTGAATTGAAGTGTTGGAACAGACTGCTTCTCTTTCAGAGAAACGCATGTGAATTTCTGTTGAATGCTTGTAAGTAGCTTAAGGCACTTTCAAAGGAAAGTGATTTTCTCTGAAAGGACAGCATTTAGAAAGTGAAGCAACACTCCATTCACTTCGCACAGTGAATTGAAGTGTTGGAACAGACTGCTTCTCTTTCAGGGAAACGCATGTGAGTTTTTTGTCAAAGCTTGTAAGTAGCTTAAGGCACTTTCAAAGGAAAGTGATTTTCTCTGACAGGACAGCATTTAGAAAGTGAAGCAACACTCCATTCACTTCGCACAGTGAATTGAAGTGTTGGAACAGACTGCTTCTCTTTCAGAGAAACGCATGTGAATTTCTGTTGAATGCTTGTAAGTAGCTTAAGGCACTTTCAAAGGAAAGTGATTTTCTCTGACAGGACAGCATTTAGAAAGTGAAGCAACACTCCATTCACTTCGCACAGTGAATTGAAGTGTTGGAACAGACTGCTTCTCTTTCAGAGAAACGCATGTGAATTTCTGTTGAATGCTTGTAAGTAGCTTAAGGCACTTTCAAAGGAAAGTGATTTTCTCTGAAAGGACAGCATTTAGAAAGTGAAGCAACACTCCATTCACTTCGCACAGTGAATTGAAGTGTTGGAACAGACTGCTTCTCTTTCAGAGAAACGCATGTGAATTTCTGTTGAATGCTTGTAAGTAGCTTAAGGCACTTTCAAAGGAAAGTGATTTTCTCTGAAAGGACAGCATTTAGGAAGTGAAGCAATATTCCATTCACTTCGCACAGTGAATTGAAGTGTTGGAACAGACTGCTTCTCTTTCAGAGAAACGCATGTGAATTTCTGTTGAATGCTTATAAGTAGCTTAAGGCACTTTCAAAGGAAAGTGATTTTCTCTGAAAGGACAGCATTTAGAAAGTGAAGCAACACTCCATTCACTTCGCACAGTGAATTGAAGTGTTGGAACAGACTGCTTCTCTTTCAGAGAAACGCATGTGAATTTCTGTTGAATGCTTGTAAGTAGCTTAAGGCACTTTCAAAGGAAAGTGATTTTCTCTGAAAGGACAGCATTTAGAAAGTGAAGCAACACTCCATTCACTTCGCACAGTGAATTGAAGTGTTGGAACAGACTGCTTCTCTTTCAGAGAAACGCATGTGAATTTCTGTTCAATGCTTGTAAGTAGCTTAAGGCACTTTCAAAGGAAAGTGATTTTCTCTGAAAGGACAGCATTTAGAAAGTGAAGCAACACTCCATTCACTTCGCACAGTGTATTGAAGTGTTAGAACAGACTGCTTCTCTTTCAGAGAAACGGAAGTGAGTTTTTTGTGAAAGCTTGTAATTAGCTTAAGGCACTTTCAAAGGAAAGTGATTTTCTCTGACAGGACAGCATTTAGAAAGTGAAGCAACACTCCATTCACTTCGCACAGTGAATTGAAGTGTTGGAACAGACTGCTTCTCTTTCAGAGAAATGGATGTGAGTTTTTTCTTAAAGCTTGTAAGTAGCTTAAGACACTTTCAAAAGAAAGTGATTTTCTCTGACAGGACAGCATTTAGAAAGTGAAGCAACACTCCATTCACTTCGCACAGTGAATTGAAGTGTTGGAACAGACTGCTTCTCTTTCAGAGAAACGCATGTGAATTTCTGTTCAATGCTTGTAAGTAGCTTAAGGCACTTTCAAAGGAAAGTGATTTTCTCTGAAAGGACAGCATTTAGAAAGTGAAGCAACACTCCATTCACTTCGCACAGTGAATTGAAGTGTTGGAACAGACTGCTTTTCTTTCAGGGAAACGCATGTGAGTTTCTTGTGAATGCTTGTAAGTAGCTTAAGGCACTTTCAAAGGAAAGTGATTTTCTCTGAAAGGACAGCATTTAGAAAGTGAAGCAACACTCCATTCACTTCGCACAGTGAAGTGAAGTGTTGGAACAGACTGCTTCTCTTACAGAGAAACACATGTGAATTTCTGTTCAATGCTTGTAAGTAGCTTAAGGCACTTTCAAAGGAAAGTGATTTTCTCTGAAAGGACAGCATTTAGAAAGTGAAGCAACCCTCCATTCACTTCGCACAGTGAATTGAAGTGTTGGAACAGACTGCTTCTCTTTCAGAGAAACGGATGTGAGTTTTTTGTGAAAGCTTATAAGTAGCTTAAGGCACTTTCAAAGGAAAGTGATTTTCTCTGAAAGGACAGCATTTAGAAAGTGAAGCAACACTCCATTCACTTCGCACAGTGAATTGAAGTGTTGGAACAGACTGCTTCTCTTTCAGAGAAACGGATGTGAGTTTTTTCTGAAAGCTTGTAAGTAGCTTAAGGCACTTTCAAAGGAAAGTGATTTTCTCTGACAGGAAAGCATTTAGAAAGTGAAGCAACACTCCATTCACTTCGCACAGTGAATTGAAGTGTTGGAACAGACTGCTTCTCTTTCAGAGAAACGGATGTGTGTTTTTTGTGAAAGCTTGTAAGTAGCTTAAGGCACTTTCAAAGGAAAGTGATTTTCTCTGACAGGACAGCATTTAGAAAGTGAAGCTACACTCCATTCACTTCGCACAGTGAATTGAAGTGTTGGAACAGACTGCTTCTCTTTCAGAGAAACGCATGTGAATTTCTGTTGAATGCTTGTAAGTAGCTTAAGGCACTTTCAAAGGAAAGTGATTTTCTCTGAAAGGACAGCATTTAGAAAGTGAAGCAACACTCCATTCACTTCGCACAGTGAATTGAAGTGTTGGAACAGACTGCTTCTCTTTCAGAGAAACGCATGTGAATTTCTGTTCAATGCTTGTAAGTAGCTTAAGGCACTTTCAAAGGAAAGTGATTTTCTCTGAAAGGACAGCATTTAGAAAGTGAAGCAACACTCCATTCATTCACACAGTGAATTGAATTGTTGGAACAGACTGCTTCGTTGGAACAGACTGCTTCACTTTCAGAGAAACGGATGTGAGTTTTTTGTGAAAGCTTGTAAGTAGTTTAAGGCACTTTCAAAGGAAAGTGATTTTCTCTGAAAGGACAGCATTTAGAAAGTGAAGCAACACTCCATTCACTTCGCACAGTGTATTGAAGTGTTGGAACAGACTGCTTCTCTTTCAGAGAAACGGATGTGAGTTTTTTGTGAAAGCTTGTAAGTAGCTTAACGCACTTTCAAAGGAAAGTGATTTTCTCTGACAGGACAGCATTTAGAAAGTGAAGCAACTCCCCATTCACTTCGCACAGTGAATTGAAGTGTTGGAACAGACTGCTTCTCTTTCAGAGAAACGGATGTGAGTTTTTTCTGAAAGCTTGTAATTAGCTTAAGGCACTTTCAAAGGAAAGTGATTTTCTCTGACAGGACAGCATTTAGAAAGTGAAGCAATGCTCCATTCACTTCGCACAGTGAATTGAAGTGTTGGAACAGACTGCTTGTCTTTCAGAAAAACGGATGTGAATTTTTTGTGAAAGCTTGAAAGTAGCTTAAGGCACTTTCAAAGTAAAGTGATTTTCTCTGACAGGACAGCATTTAGAAAGTGAAGCAACACTCCATTCACTTCGCACAGTGAATTGAAGTGTTGGAACAGACTGCTTCTCTTTCAGAGAAACGGATGTGAGCTTTTTGTGAAAGCTTATAAGTAGCTTAAGGCACTTTCAAAGGAAAGTGATTTTCTCTGAAAGGACAGCATTTAGAAAGTGAAGCAACACTCCATTCACTTCGCACAGTGAATTGAAGTGTTGGAACAGACTGCTTCTCTTTCAGGGAAACGCATGTGAATTTCTGTTGAATGCTTGTAAGTAGCTTAAGGCACTTTCAAAGGAAAGTGATTTTCTCTGAAAGGACAGCATTTAGAAAGTGAAGCAACACTCCATTCACTTCGCACAGTGAATTGAAGTGTTGGAACAGACTGCTTCTCTTTCAGAGAAACGGATGTGAGTTTTTTCTGAAAGCTTGTAAGTAGCTTAAGGCACTTTCAAAGTAAAGTGATTTTCTCTGAAAGGACAGCATTTAGAAAGTGAAGCAACACTCCATTCACTTCGCACAGTGAATTGAAGTGTTGGAACAGACTGCTTCTCTTTCAGAGAAACGGATGTGAGTTTTTTGTGAAAGCTTGTAAGTAGCTTAAGGCACTTTCAAAGGAAAGTGATTTTCTCTGACAGGACAGCATTTAGAAAGTGAAGCAACACTCCATTCACTTCGCACAGTGAATTGAAGTGTTGGAACAGACTGCTTCTCTTTCAGAGAAACGCATGTGAATTTCTGTTCAATGCTTGTAAGTAGCTTAAGGCACTTTCAAAGGAAAGTGATTTTCTCTGAAAGGACAGCATTTAGAAAGTGAAGCAACACTCCATTCACTTCGCACAGTGAATTGAAGTGTTGGAACAGACTGCTTCTCTTTCAGGGAAACGCATGTGAATTTCTGTTGAATGCTTATATGTAGCTTAAGGCACTTTCAAAGGAAAGTGATTTTCTCTGAAAGGACAGCATTTAGAAAGTGAAGCAACACTCCATTCACTTCGCACAGTGAATTGAAGTGTTGGAACAGACTGCTTCTCTTTCAGAGAAACGCATGTGAATTTCTGTTGAATGCTTGTAAGTAGCTTAAGGCACTTTCAAAGGAAAGTGATTTTCTCTGAAAGGACAGCATTTAGAAAGTGAAGCAACACTCCATTCACTTCGCACAGTGAATTGAAGTGTTGGAACAGACTGCTTCTCTTTCAGAGAAACGCATGTGAATTTCTGTTGAATGCTTGTAAGTAGCTTAAGGCACTTTCAAAGGAAAGTGATTTTCTCTGAAAGGACAGCATTTAGAAAGTGAAGCAACACTCCATTCACTTCGCACAGTGAATTGAAGTGTTGGAACAGACTGCTTCTCTTTCAGAGAAACGCATGTGAATTTCTGTTGAATGCTTGTAAGTAGCTTAAGGCACTTTCAAAGGAAAGTGATTTTCTCTGAAAGGACAGCATTTAGAAAGTGAAGCAACACTCCATTCACTTCGCACAGTGAATTGAAGTGTTGGAACAGACTGCTTCTCTTTCAGAGAAACGGATGTGAGTTTTTTGTGAAAGCTTATAAGTAGCTTAAGGCACTTTCAAAGGAAAGTGATTTTCTCTGAAAGGACAGCATTTAGAAAGTGAAGCAACACTCCATTCACTTCGCACAGTGAATTGAAGTGTTGGAACAGACTGCTTCTCTTTCAGAGAAACGGATGTGAGTTTTTTCTGAAAGCTTGTAAGTAGCTTAAGGCACTTTCAAAGGAAAGTGATTTTCTCTGACAGGAAAGCATTTAGAAAGTGAAGCAACACTCCATTCACTTCGCACAGTGAATTGAAGTGTTGGAACAGACTGCTTCTCTTTCAGAGAAACGGATGTGTGTTTTTTGTGAAAGCTTGTAAGTAGCTTAAGGCACTTTCAAAGGAAAGTGATTTTCTCTGACAGGACAGCATTTAGAAAGTGAAGCTACACTCCATTCACTTCGCACAGTGAATTGAAGTGTTGGAACAGACTGCTTCTCTTTCAGAGAAACGCATGTGAATTTCTGTTGAATGCTTGTAAGTAGCTTAAGGCACTTTCAAAGGAAAGTGATTTTCTCTGAAAGGACAGCATTTAGAAAGTGAAGCAACACTCCATTCACTTCGCACAGTGAATTGAAGTGTTGGAACAGACTGCTTCTCTTTCAGAGAAACGCATGTGAATTTCTGTTCAATGCTTGTAAGTAGCTTAAGGCACTTTCAAAGGAAAGTGATTTTCTCTGAAAGGACAGCATTTAGAAAGTGAAGCAACACTCCATTCATTCACACAGTGAATTGAATTGTTGGAACAGACTGCTTCGTTGGAACAGACTGCTTCACTTTCAGAGAAACGGATGTGAGTTTTTTGTGAAAGCTTGTAAGTAGTTTAAGGCACTTTCAAAGGAAAGTGATTTTCTCTGAAAGGACAGCATTTAGAAAGTGAAGCAACACTCCATTCACTTCGCACAGTGTATTGAAGTGTTGGAACAGACTGCTTCTCTTTCAGAGAAACGGATGTGAGTTTTTTG
The DNA here is from genome assembly GCF_982192425.1 of Myodes glareolus. Taxonomy (NCBI): domain Eukaryota; kingdom Metazoa; phylum Chordata; class Mammalia; order Rodentia; family Cricetidae; genus Myodes; species Myodes glareolus. Next base: position 2,202,908 of record NC_142040.1, read on the forward strand.
TGAAAGCTTGTAAGTAGCTTAACGCACTTTCAAAGGAAAGTGATTTTCTCTGACAGGACAGCATTTAGAAAGTGAAGCAACTCCCCATTCACTTCGCACAGTGAATTGAAGTGTTGGAACAGACTGCTTCTCTTTCAGAGAAACGGATGTGAGTTTTTTCTGAAAGCTTGTAATTAGCTTAAGGCACTTTCAAAGGAAAGTGATTTTCTCTGACAGGACAGCATTTAGAAAGTGAAGCAATGCTCCATTCACTTCGCACAGTGAATTGAAGTGTTGGAACAGACTGCTTGTCTTTCAGAAAAACGGATGTGAATTTTTTGTGAAAGCTTGAAAGTAGCTTAAGGCACTTTCAAAGTAAAGTGATTTTCTCTGACAGGACAGCATTTAGAAAGTGAAGCAACACTCCATTCACTTCGCACAGTGAATTGAAGTGTTGGAACAGACTGCTTCTCTTTCAGAGAAACGGATGTGAGTTTTTTGTGAAAGCTTATAAGTAGCTTAAGGCACTTTCAAAGGAAAGTGATTTTCTCTGAAAGGACAGCATTTAGAAAGTGAAGCAACACTCCATTCACTTCGCACAGTGAATTGAAGTGTTGGAACAGACTGCTTCTCTTTCAGGGAAACGCATGTGAATTTCTGTTGAATGCTTGTAAGTAGCTTAAGGCACTTTCAAAGGAAAGTGATTTTCTCTGAAAGGACAGCATTTAGAAAGTGAAGCAACACTCCATTCACTTCGCACAGTGAATTGAAGTGTTGGAACAGACTGCTTCTCTTTCAGAGAAACGGATGTGAGTTTTTTCTGAAAGCTTGTAAGTAGCTTAAGGCACTTTCAAAGTAAAGTGATTTTCTCTGAAAGGACAGCATTTAGAAAGTGAAGCAACACTCCATTCACTTCGCACAGTGAATTGAAGTGTTGGAACAGACTGCTTCTCTTTCAGAGAAACGGATGTGAGTTTTTTGTGAAAGCTTGTAAGTAGCTTAAGGCACTTTCAAAGGAAAGTGATTTTCTCTGACAGGACAGCATTTAGAAAGTGAAGCAACACTCCATTCACTTCGCACAGTGAATTGAAGTGTTGGAACAGACTGCTTCTCTTTCAGAGAAACGCATGTGAATTTCTGTTCAATGCTTGTAAGTAGCTTAAGGCACTTTCAAAGGAAAGTGATTTTCTCTGAAAGGACAGCATTTAGAAAGTGAAGCAACACTCCATTCACTTCGCACAGTGAATTGAAGTGTTGGAACAGACGGCTTCTCTTTCAGGGAAACGCATGTGAATTTCTGTTGAATGCTTATATGTAGCTTAAGGCACTTTCAAAGGAAAGTGATTTTCTCTGAAAGGACAGCATTTAGAAAGTGAAGCAACACTCCATTCACTTCGCACAGTGAATTGAAGTGTTGGAACAGACTGCTTCTCTTTCAGAGAAACGCATGTGAATTTCTGTTGAATGCTTGTAAGTAGCTTAAGGCACTTTCAAAGGAAAGTGATTTTCTCTGAAAGGACAGCATTTAGAAAGTGAAGCAACACTCCATTCACTTCGCACAGTGAATTGAAGTGTTGGAACAGACTGCTTCTCTTTCAGAGAAACGCATGTGAATTTCTGTTGAATGCTTGTAAGTAGCTTAAGGCACTTTCAAAGGAAAGTGATTTTCTCTGACAGGACAGCATTTAGAAAGTGAAGCTACACTCCATTCACTTCGCACAGTGAATTGAAGTGTTGGAACAGACTGCTTCTCTTTCAGAGAAACGCATGTGAATTTCTGTTGAATGCTTGTAAGTAGCTTAAGGCACTTTCAAAGGAAAGTGATTTTCTCTGAAAGGACAGCATTTAGAAAGTGAAGCAACACTCCATTCACTTCGCACAGTGAATTGAAGTGTTGGAACAGACTGCTTCTCTTTCAGAGAAACGCATGTGAATTTCTGTTCAATGCTTGTAAGTAGCTTAAGGCACTTTCAAAGGAAAGTGATTTTCTCTGAAAGGACAGCATTTAGAAAGTGAAGCAACACTCCATTCATTCACACAGTGAATTGAATTGTTGGAACAGACTGCTTCGTTGGAACAGACTGCTTCACTTTCAGAGAAACGGATGTGAGTTTTTTGTGAAAGCTTGTAAGTAGTTTAAGGCACTTTCAAAGGAAAGTGATTTTCTCTGAAAGGACAGCATTTAGAAAGTGAAGCAACACTCCATTCACTTCGCACAGTGTATTGAAGTGTTGGAACAGACTGCTTCTCTTTCAGAGAAACGGATGTGAGTTTTTTGTGAAAGCTTGTAAGTAGCTTAACGCACTTTCAAAGGAAAGTGATTTTCTCTGACAGGACAGCATTTAGAAAGTGAAGCAACTCCCCATTCACTTCGCACAGTGAATTGAAGTGTTGGAACAGACTGCTTCTCTTTCAGAGAAACGGATGTGAGTTTTTTCTGAAAGCTTGTAATTAGCTTAAGGCACTTTCAAAGGAAAGTGATTTTCTCTGACAGGACAGCATTTAGAAAGTGAAGCAATGCTCCATTCACTTCGCACAGTGAATTGAAGTGTTGGAACAGACTGCTTGTCTTTCAGAAAAACGGATGTGAATTTTTTGTGAAAGCTTGAAAGTAGCTTAAGGCACTTTCAAAGTAAAGTGATTTTCTCTGACAGGACAGCATTTAGAAAGTGAAGCAACACTCCATTCACTTCGCACAGTGAATTGAAGTGTTGGAACAGACTGCTTCTCTTTCAGAGAAACGGATGTGAGTTTTTTGTGAAAGCTTATAAGTAGCTTAAGGCACTTTCAAAGGAAAGTGATTTTCTCTGAAAGGACAGCATTTAGAAAGTGAAGCAACACTCCATTCACTTCGCACAGTGAATTGAAGTGTTGGAACAGACTGCTTCTCTTTCAGGGAAACGCATGTGAATTTCTGTTGAATGCTTGTAAGTAGCTTAAGGCACTTTCAAAGGAAAGTGATTTTCTCTGAAAGGACAGCATTTAGAAAGTGAAGCAACACTCCATTCACTTCGCACAGTGAATTGAAGTGTTGGAACAGACTGCTTCTCTTTCAGAGAAACGGATGTGAGTTTTTTCTGAAAGCTTGTAAGTAGCTTAAGGCACTTTCAAAGTAAAGTGATTTTCTCTGAAAGGACAGCATTTAGAAAGTGAAGCAACACTCCATTCACTTCGCACAGTGAATTGAAGTGTTGGAACAGACTGCTTCTCTTTCAGAGAAACGGATGTGAGTTTTTTGTGAAAGCTTGTAAGTAGCTTAAGGCACTTTCAAAGGAAAGTGATTTTCTCTGACAGGACAGCATTTAGAAAGTGAAGCAACACTCCATTCACTTCGCACAGTGAATTGAAGTGTTGGAACAGACTGCTTCTCTTTCAGAGAAACGCATGTGAATTTCTGTTCAATGCTTGTAAGTAGCTTAAGGCACTTTCAAAGGAAAGTGATTTTCTCTGAAAGGACAGCATTTAGAAAGTGAAGCAACACTCCATTCACTTCGCACAGTGAATTGAAGTGTTGGAACAGACTGCTTCTCTTTCAGAGAAACGCATGTGAATTTCTGTTGAATGCTTGTAAGTAGCTTAAGGCACTTTCAAAGGAAAGTGATTTTCTCTGAAAGGACAGCATTTAGAAAGTGAAGCAACACTCCATTCACTTCGCACAGTGAATTGAAGTGTTGGAACAGACTGCTTCTCTTTCAGAGAAACGCATGTGAATTTCTGTTGAATGCTTGTAAGTAGCTTAAGGCACTTTCAAAGGAAAGTGATTTTCTCTGAAAGGACAGCATTTAGAAAGTGAAGCAACACTCCATTCACTTCGCACAGTGAATTGAAGTGTTGGAACAGACTGCTTCTCTTTCAGAGAAACGCATGTGAATTTCTGTTGAATGCTTGTAAGTAGCTTGAGGCACTTTCAAAGGAAAGTGATTTTCTCTGACAGGACAGCATTTAGAAAGTGAAGCAACACTCCATTCACTTCGCACAGTGAATTGAAGTGTTGGAACAGACTGCTTCTCTTTCAGAGAAATGCATGTGAATTTCTGTTGAATGCTTGTAAGTAGCTTAAGGCACTTTCAAAGGAAAGTGATTTTCTCTGAAAGGACAGCATTTAGGAAGTGAAGCAATATTCCATTCACTTCGCACAGTGAATTGAAGTGTTGGAACAGACTGCTTCTCTTTCAGGGAAACGCATGTGAATTTCTGTTGAATGCTTGTAAGTAGCTTGAGGCACTTTCAAAGGAAAGTGATTTTCTCTGACAGGACAGCATTTAGAAAGTGAAGCAACACTCCATTCACTTCGCACAGTTAATTGAAGTGTTGGAACAGACTGCTTCTCTTTCAGAGAAACGCATGTGAATTTCTGTTGAAAGCTTGTAAGTAGCTTAAGGCACTTTCAAAGGAAAGTGATTTTCTCTGAAAGGACAGCATTTAGAAAGTGAATTAACACTCCATTCACTTCGCACAGTGAATTGAAGTGTTGGAACAGACTGCTTCTCTTTCAGAGAAACGCATGTGAATTTCTGTTGAATGCTTGTAAGTAGCTTGAGGCACTTTCAAAGGAAAGTGATTTTCTCTGACAGGACAGCATTTAGAAAGTGAAGCAACACTCCATTCACTTCGCACAGTGAATTGAAGTGTTGGAACAGACTGCTTCTCTTTCAGAGAAACGCATGTGAATTTCTGTTGAATGCTTGTAAGTAGCTTAAGGCACTTTCAAAGGAAAGTGATTTTGTCTGAAAGGACAGCATTTAGAAAGTGAAGCAGCACTCCATTCACTTCGCACAGTGAATTGAAGTGTTGGAACAGACTGCTTCTCTTTCAGAGAAACGCATGTGAATTTCGGTTGAATGCTTGTAAGTAGCTTAAGGCACTTTCAAAGGAAAGTGATTTTCTCTGAAAGGACAGCATTTAGGAAGTGAAGCAATATTCCATTCACTTCGAACAGTGAATTGAAGTGTTGGAACAGACTGCTTCTCTTTCAGTGAAACGCATGTGAATTTCTGTTGAATGCTTATAAGTAGCTTAAGGCACTTTCAAAGGAAAGTGATTTTCTCTGAAAGGACAGCATTTAGAAAGTGAAGCAACACTCCATTCACTTCGCACAGTGAATTGAAGTGTTGGAACAGACTGCTTCTCTTTCAGAGAAACGCATGTGAATTTCTGTTGAATGCTTGTAAGTAGCTTAAGGCACTTTCAAAGGAAAGTGATTTTCTCTGAAAGGACAGCATTTAGAAAGTGAAGCAACACTCCATTCAGTTCGCACAGTGAATTGAAGTGTTGGAACAGACTGCTTCTCTTTCAGAGAAACGCATGTGAATTTCTATTCAATGCTTGTAAGTAGCTTAAGGCACTTTCAAAGGAAAGTGATTTTCTCTGAAAGGACAGCATTTAGAAAGTGAAGCAACACTCCATTCACTTCGCACAGTGTATTGAAGTGTTGGAACAGACTGCTTCTCTTTCAGAGAAACGGAAGTGAGTTTTTTGTGAAAGCTTGTAATTAGCTTAAGGCACTTTCAAAGGAAAGTGATTTTCTCTGACAGGACAGCATTTAGAAAGTGAAGCAACACTCCATTCACTTCGCACAGTGAATTGAAGTGTTGGAACAGACTGCTTCTCTTTCAGAGAAACGGATGTGAGTTTTTTCTGAAAGCTTGTAAGTAGCTTAAGGCACTTTCAAAGGAAAGTGATTTTCTCTGACAGGACAGCATTTAGAAAGTGAAGCAACACTCCATTCACTTCGCACATTGAATTGAAGTGTTGGAACAGACTGCTTCTCTTTCAGAGAAACGCATGTGAATTTCTGTTCAATGCTTGTAAGTAGCTTAAGGCACTTTCAAAGGAAAGTGATTTTCTCTGAAAGGACAGCATTTAGAAAGTGAAGCAACACTCCATTCACTTCGCACAGTGAATTGAAGTGTTGGAACAGACTGCTTCTCTTTCAGGGAAACGCATGTGAGTTTTTTGTGAAAGCTTGTAAGTAGCTTAAGGCACTTTCAAAGGAAAGTGATTTTCTCTGACAGGACAGCATTTAGAAAGTGAAGCAACACTCCATTCACTTTGCACAGTGAATTGAAGTGTTGGAACAGACTGCTTCTCTTTCAGAGAAACGCATGTGAATTTCGGTTGAATGCTTGTAAGTAGCTTAAGACACTTTCAAAGGAAAGTGATTTTCTCTGAAAGGACAGCATTTAGATAGTGAAGGAACACTCCATTCACTTCGCACAGTGAATTGAAGTGTTGGAACAGACTGCTTCTCTTTCAGAGAAACGCATGTGAGTTTTTTGTGAGTACTTGTAAGTAGCTTAAGGCACTTTCAAAGGAAAGTGATTTTCTCTGAAAGGACAGCATTTAGAAAGTGAAGCAACACTCCATTCACTTCGCACGGTGAATTGAAGTGTTGGAACAGACTGCTTCTCTTTCAGAGAAACGCATGTGAATTTCTGTTCAATGCTTGCAAGTAGCTTAAGGCACTTTCAAAGGAAAGTGATTTTCTCTGAAAGGACAGCATTTAGAAAGTGAAGCAACACTCCATTCACTTCGCACAGTGAATTGAAGTGTTGGAACAGACTGCTTCTCTTTCAGAGAAACGGATGTGTGTTTTTTGTGAAAGCTTGTAAGTAGCTTAAGGCACTTTCAAAGGAAAGTGATTTTCTCTAAAAGGACAGCATTTAGAAAGTGAAGCAACACTCCATTCACTTCGCACAGTGAATTGAAGTGTTGGAACAGACTGCTTCTCTTTCAGAGAAACGCATGTGAATTTCTGTTGAATGCTTGTAAGTAGCTTAAGGCACTTTCAAAGGAAAGTGATTTTCTCTGAAAGGACAGCATTTAGAAAGTGAAGCAACACTCCATTCACTTCGCACAGTGAATTGAAGTGTTGGAACAGACTGCTTCTCTTTCAGAGAAACGCATGTGAATTTCTATTCAATGCTTGTAAGTAGCTTAAGGCACTTTCAAAGGAAAGTGATTTTCTCTGAAAGGACAGCATTTAGAAAGTGAAGCAACACTCCATTCACTTCGCACAGTGTATTGAAGTGTTGGAACAGACTGCTTCTCTTTCAGAGAAACGGAAGTGAGTTTTTTGTGAAAGCTTGTAATTAGCTTAAGGCACTTTCAAAGGAAAGTGATTTTCTCTGACAGGACAGCATTTAGAAAGTGAAGCAACACTCCATTCACTTCGCACAGTGAATTGAAGTGTTGGAACAGACTGCTTCTCTTTCAGAGAAACGGATGTGAGTTTTTTCTGAAAGCTTGTAAGTAGCTTAAGGCACTTTCAAAGGAAAGTGATTTTCTCTGACAGGACAGCATTTAGAAAGTGAAGCAACACTCCATTCACTTCGCACATTGAATTGAAGTGTTGGAACAGACTGCTTCTCTTTCAGAGAAACGCATGTGAATTTCTGTTGAATGCTTGTAAGTAGCTTAAGGCACTTTCAAAGGAAAGTGATTTTCTCTGAAAGGACAGCATTTAGAAAGTGAAGCAACACTCCATTCACTTCGCACAGTGAATTGAAGTGTTGGAACAGACTGCTTCTCTTTCAGGGAAACGCATGTGAGTTTTTTGTGAAAGCTTGTAAGTAGCTTAAGGCACTTTCAAAGGAAAGTGATTTTCTCTGACAGGACAGCATTTAGAAAGTGAAGCAACACTCCATTCACTTTGCACAGTGAATTGAAGTGTTGGAACAGACTGCTTCTCTTTCAGAGAAACGCATGTGAATTTCGGTTGAATGCTTGTAAGTAGCTTAAGACACTTTCAAAGGAAAGTGATTTTCTCTGAAAGGACAGCATTTAGATAGTGAAGGAACACTCCATTCACTTCGCACAGTGAATTGAAGTGTTGGAACAGACTGCTTCTCTTTCAGAGAAACGCATGTGAGTTTTTTGTGAGTACTTGTAAGTAGCTTAAGGCACTTTCAAAGGAAAGTGATTTTCTCTGAAAGGACAGCATTTAGAAAGTGAAGCAACACTCCATTCACTTCGCACGGTGAATTGAAGTGTTGGAACAGACTGCTTCTCTTTCAGAGAAACGCATGTGAATTTCTGTTCAATGCTTGCAAGTAGCTTAAGGCACTTTCAAAGGAAAGTGATTTTCTCTGAAAGGACAGCATTTAGAAAGTGAAGCAACACTCCATTCACTTCGCACAGTGAATTGAAGTGTTGGAACAGACTGCTTCTCTTTCAGAGAAACGGATGTGTGTTTTTTGTGAAAGCTTGTAAGTAGCTTAAGGCACTTTCAAAGGAAAGTGATTTTCTCTAAAAGGACAGCATTTAGAAAGTGAAGCAACACTCCATTCACTTCGCACAGTGTATTGAAGTGTTGGAACAGACTGCTTCTCTTTCAGAGAAACGCATGTGAATTTCTGTTCAATGCTTGTAAGTAGCTTAAGGCACTTTCAAAGGAAAGTGATTTTCTCTGAAAGGACAGCATTTAGAAACTGAAGCAACACTCCATTCACTTCGCACAGTGAATTGAAGTGTTGGAACAGACTGCTTCTCTTTCAGAGAAACGGATGTGAGTTTTTTCTGAAAGCTTGTAAGTAGCTTAAGGCACTTTCATAGGAAAGTGATTTTCTCTGAAAGGACAGCATTTAGAAAGTGAAGCAACACTCCATTCACTTCGCTCAGTGAATTGAAGTGTTGGAACAGACTGCTTCTCTTTCAGAGAAACGGGTGTGAGTTTTTTGTGAAAGCTTGTAAGTAGCTTAAGGCACTTTCAAAGGAAAGTGATTTTCTCTGACAGGACAGCATTTAGAAAGTGAAGCAACACTCCATTCACTTCGCACAGTGAATTGAAGTGTTGGAACAGACTGCTTCTCTTTCAGAGAAACGGATGTGAGTTTTTTGTGAAAGCTTGTAAGTAGCTTAAGGCACTTTCAAAGGAAAGTGATTTTCTCTGAAAGGACAGCATTTAGAAAGTGAAGCAACACTCCATTCACTTCGCACAGTGTATTGAAATTTTGGAACAGACTGCTTCTCTTTCAGAGAAACGCATCTGAATTTCTTTTCAATGCTTGTAAGTAGCTTAAGGCACTTTCAAAGGAAAGTGATTTTCTCTGAAAGGACAGCATTTAGAAAGTGAAGCAACACTCCATTCACTTCGCACAGTGAATTGAAGTGTTGGAACAGACTGCTTCTCTTTCAGGGAAACTCATGTGAGTTTTTTGTGAAAGCTTGTAAGTAGCTTAAGGCACTTTCAAAGGAAAGTGATTTTCTCTTACAGGAGAGCATTTAGAAAGTGAAGCAACACTCCATTCACTTCGCACAGTGAATTGAAGTGTTGGAACAGACTGCTTCTCTTTCAGAGAAACTCATGTGAGTTTTTTGTAAAGGCTTGTAAGAAGCTTAAGGCACTTTCAAAGGAAAGTGATTTTCTCTGATAGGACAGCATTTAGAAAGTGAAGCAACACTCCATTCACTTCGCACAGTGAATTGAAGTGTTTCAACAGACTGCTTCTCTTTCAGAGAAACGCATGTGAATTTCTGTTGAATGCTTGTAAGTAGCTTGAGGCACTTTCAAAGGAAAGTGATTTTCTCTGACAGGACAGCATTTAGAAAGTGAAGCAACACTCCATTCACTTCGCACAGTGAATTGAAGTGTTGGAAAAGACTGCTTCTCTTTCAGAGAAACACATGTGAATTTCTGTTGAATGCTTGTAAGCAGCTTAAGGCACTTTCAAAGGAAAGTTATTTTCTCTGAAAGGACAGCATTTAGGAAGTGAAGCAATATTCCATTCACTTCGAACAGTGAATTGAAGTGTTGGAACAGACTGCTTCTCTTTCAGAGAAACGCATGTGAATTTCTGTTGAATGCTTATATGTAGCTTAAGGCACTTTCAAAGGAAAGTGATTTTCTCTGAAAGGACAGCATTTAGAAAGTGAAGCAACACTCCATTCACTTCGCACAGTGAATTGAAGTGTTGGAACAGACTGCTTCTCTTTCAGAGAAACGCATGTGAATTTCTGTTGAATGCTTGTAAGTAGCTTAAGGCACTTTCAAAGGAAAGTGATTTTCTCTGAAAGGACAGCATTTAGAAAGTGAAGCAACACTCCATTCACTTCGCACAGTGAATTGAAGTGTTGGAACAGACTGCTTCTCTTTCAGAGAAACGCATGTGAATTTCTGTTGAATGCTTGTAAGTAGCTTAAGGCACTTTCAAAGGAAAGTGATTTTCTCTGAAAGGACAGCATTTAGAAAGTGAAGCAACACTCCATTCACTTCGCACAGTGAATTGAAGTGTTGGAACAGACTGCTTCTCTTTCAGGGAAACGCATGTGAGTTTTTTGTCAAAGCTTGTAAGTAGCTTAAGGCACTTTCAAAGGAAAGTGATTTTCTCTGACAGGACAGCATTTAGAAAGTGAAGCAACACTCCATTCACTTCGCACAGTGAATTGAAGTGTTGGAACAGACTGCTTCTCTTTCAGAGAAACGCATGTGAATTTCTGTTGAATGCTTGTAAGTAGCTTAAGGCACTTTCAAAGGAAAGTGATTTTCTCTGACAGGACAGCATTTAGAAAGTGAAGCAACACTCCATTCACTTCGCACAGTGAATTGAAGTGTTGGAACAGACTGCTTCTCTTTCAGAGAAACGCATGTGAATTTCTGTTGAATGCTTGTAAGTAGCTTAAGGCACTTTCAAAGGAAAGTGATTTTCTCTGAAAGGACAGCATTTAGAAAGTGAAGCAACACTCCATTCACTTCGCACAGTGAATTGAAGTGTTGGAACAGACTGCTTCTCTTTCAGAGAAACGCATGTGAATTTCTGTTGAATGCTTGTAAGTAGCTTAAGGCACTTTCAAAGGAAAGTGATTTTCTCTGAAAGGACAGCATTTAGGAAGTGAAGCAATATTCCATTCACTTCGCACAGTGAATTGAAGTGTTGGAACAGACTGCTTCTCTTTCAGAGAAACGCATGTGAATTTCTGTTGAATGCTTATAAGTAGCTTAAGGCACTTTCAAAGGAAAGTGATTTTCTCTGAAAGGACAGCATTTAGAAAGTGAAGCAACACTCCATTCACTTCGCACAGTGAATTGAAGTGTTGGAACAGACTGCTTCTCTTTCAGAGAAACGCATGTGAATTTCTGTTGAATGCTTGTAAGTAGCTTAAGGCACTTTCAAAGGAAAGTGATTTTCTCTGAAAGGACAGCATTTAGAAAGTGAAGCAACACTCCATTCACTTCGCACAGTGAATTGAAGTGTTGGAACAGACTGCTTCTCTTTCAGAGAAACGCATGTGAATTTCTGTTCAATGCTTGTAAGTAGCTTAAGGCACTTTCAAAGGAAAGTGATTTTCTCTGAAAGGACAGCATTTAGAAAGTGAAGCAACACTCCATTCACTTCGCACAGTGTATTGAAGTGTTGGAACAGACTGCTTCTCTTTCAGAGAAACGGAAGTGAGTTTTTTGTGAAAGCTTGTAATTAGCTTAAGGCACTTTCAAAGGAAAGTGATTTTCTCTGACAGGACAGCATTTAGAAAGTGAAGCAACACTCCATTCACTTCGCACAGTGAATTGAAGTGTTGGAACAGACTGCTTCTCTTTCAGAGAAATGGATGTGAGTTTTTTCTTAAAGCTTGTAAGTAGCTTAAGGCACTTTCAAAAGAAAGTGATTTTCTCTGACAGGACAGCATTTAGAAAGTGAAGCAACACTCCATTCACTTCGCACAGTGAATTGAAGTGTTGGAACAGACTGCTTCTCTTTCAGAGAAACGCATGTGAATTTCTGTTCAATGCTTGTAAGTAGCTTAAGGCACTTTCAAAGGAAAGTGATTTTCTCTGAAAGGACAGCATTTAGAAAGTGAAGCAACACTCCATTCACTTCGCACAGTGAATTGAAGTGTTGGAACAGACTGCTTTTCTTTCAGGGAAACGCATGTGAGTTTCTTGTGAATGCTTGTAAGTAGCTTAAGGCACTTTCAAAGGAAAGTGATTTTCTCTGAAAGGACAGCATTTAGAAAGTGAAGCAACACTCCATTCACTTCGCACAGTGAAGTGAAGTGTTGGAACAGACTGCTTCTCTTACAGAGAAACACATGTGAATTTCTGTTCAATGCTTGTAAGTAGCTTAAGGCACTTTCAAAGGAAAGTGATTTTCTCTGAAAGGACAGCATTTAGAAAGTGAAGCAACCCTCCATTCACTTCGCACAGTGAATTGAAGTGTTGGAACAGACTGCTTCTCTTTCAGAGAAACGGATGTGAGTTTTTTGTGAAAGCTTATAAGTAGCTTAAGGCACTTTCAAAGGAAAGTGATTTTCTCTGAAAGGACAGCATTTAGAAAGTGAAGCAACACTCCATTCACTTCGCACAGTGAATTGAAGTGTTGGAACAGACTGCTTCTCTTTCAGAGAAACGGATGTGAGTTTTTTCTGAAAGCTTGTAAGTAGCTTAAGGCACTTTCAAAGGAAAGTGATTTTCTCTGACAGGAAAGCATTTAGAAAGTGAAGCAACACTCCATTCACTTCGCACAGTGAATTGAAGTGTTGGAACAGACTGCTTCTCTTTCAGAGAAACGGATGTGTGTTTTTTGTGAAAGCTTGTAAGTAGCTTAAGGCACTTTCAAAGGAAAGTGATTTTCTCTGACAGGACAGCATTTAGAAAGTGAAGCTACACTCCATTCACTTCGCACAGTGAATTGAAGTGTTGGAACAGACTGCTTCTCTTTCAGAGAAACGCATGTGAATTTCTGTTGAATGCTTGTAAGTAGCTTAAGGCACTTTCAAAGGAAAGTGATTTTCTCTGAAAGGACAGCATTTAGAAAGTGAAGCAACACTCCATTCACTTCGCACAGTGAATTGAAGTGTTGGAACAGACTGCTTCTCTTTCAGAGAAACGCATGTGAATTTCTGTTCAATGCTTGTAAGTAGCTTAAGGCACTTTCAAAGGAAAGTGATTTTCTCTGAAAGGACAGCATTTAGAAAGTGAAGCAACACTCCATTCATTCACACAGTGAATTGAATTGTTGGAACAGACTGCTTCGTTGGAACAGACTGCTTCACTTTCAGAGAAACGGATGTGAGTTTTTTGTGAAAGCTTGTAAGTAGTTTAAGGCACTTTCAAAGGAAAGTGATTTTCTCTGAAAGGACAGCATTTAGAAAGTGAAGCAACACTCCATTCACTTCGCACAGTGTATTGAAGTGTTGGAACAGACTGCTTCTCTTTCAGAGAAACGGATGTGAGTTTTTTGTGAAAGCTTGTAAGTAGCTTAACGCACTTTCAAAGGAAAGTGATTTTCTCTGACAGGACAGCATTTAGAAAGTGAAGCAACTCTCCATTCACTTCGCACAGTGAATTGAAGTGTTGGAACAGACTGCTTCTCTTTCAGAGAAACGGATGTGAGTTTTTTCTGAAAGCTTGTAATTAGCTTAAGGCACTTTCAAAGGAAAGTGATTTTCTCTGACAGGACAGCATTTAGAAAGTGAAGCAATGCTCCATTCACTTCGCACAGTGAATTGAAGTGTTGGAACAGACTGCTTGTCTTTCAGAAAAACGGATGTGAATTTTTTGTGAAAGCTTGAAAGTAGCTTAAGGCACTTTCAAAGTAAAGTGATTTTCTCTGACAGGACAGCATTTAGAAAGTGAAGCAACACTCCATTCACTTCGCACAGTGAATTGAAGTGTTGGAACAGACTGCTTCTCTTTCAGAGAAACACATGTGAATTTCTGTTGAATCCTTGTAAGTAGCTTAAGGCACTTTCAAAGGAAAGTGATTTTCTCTGACAGGACAGCATTTAGAAAGTGAAGCTACACTCCATTCACTTCGCACAGTGAATTGAAGTGTTGGAACAGACTGCTTCTCTTTCAGAGAAACGCATGTGAATTTCTGTTGAATGCTTGTAAGTAGCTTAAGGCACTTTCAAAGGAAAGTGATTTTCTCTGAAAGGACAGCATTTAGAAAGTGAAGCAACACTCCATTCACTTCGCACAGTGAATTGAAGTGTTGGAACAGACTGCTTCTCTTTCAGAGAAACGCATGTGAATTTCTGTTCAATGCTTGTAAGTAGCTTAAGGCACTTTCAAAGGAAAGTGATTTTCTCTGAAAGGACAGCATTTAGAAAGTGAAGCAACACTCCATTCATTCACACAGTGAATTGAATTGTTGGAACAGACTGCTTCGTTGGAACAGACTGCTTCACTTTCAGAGAAACGGATGTGAGTTTTTTGTGAAAGCTTGTAAGTAGTTTAAGGCACTTTCAAAGGAAAGTGATTTTCTCTGAAAGGACAGCATTTAGAAAGTGAAGCAACACTCCATTCACTTCGCACAGTGTATTGAAGTGTTGGAACAGACTGCTTCTCTTTCAGAGAAACGGATGTGAGTTTTTTGTGAAAGCTTGTAAGTAGCTTAACGCACTTTCAAAGGAAAGTGATTTTCTCTGACAGGACAGCATTTAGAAAGTGAAGCAACTCTCCATTCACTTCGCACAGTGAATTGAAGTGTTGGAACAGACTGCTTCTCTTTCAGAGAAACGGATGTGAGTTTTTTCTGAAAGCTTGTAATTAGCTTAAGGCACTTTCAAAGGAAAGTGATTTTCTCTGACAGGACAGCATTTAGAAAGTGAAGCAATGCTCCATTCACTTCGCACAGTGAAATGAAGTGTTGGAACAGACTGCTTGTCTTTCAGAAAAACGGATGTGAATTTTTTGTGAAAGCTTGAAAGTAGCTTAAGGCACTTTCAAAGTAAAGTGATTTTCTCTGACAGGACAGCATTTAGAAAGTGAAGCAACACTCCATTCACTTCGCACAGTGAATTGAAGTGTTGGAACAGACTGCTTCTCTTTCAGAGAAACACATGTGAATTTCTGTTGAATCCTTGTAAGTAGCTTAAGGCACTTTCAAAGGAAAGTGATTTTCTCTGAAAGGACAGCATTTAGAAAGTGAAGCAACACTCCATTCACTTCGCACAGTGAATTGAAGTGTTGGAACAGACTGCTTCTCTTTCAGGGAAACGCATGTGAATTTCTGTTGAATGCTTGTAAGTAGCTTAAGGCACTTTCAAAGGAAAGTGATTTTCTCTGAAAGGACAGCATTTAGAAAGTGAAGCAACACTCCATTCACTTCGCACAGTGAATTGAAGTGTTGGAACAGACTGCTTCTCTTTCAGAGAAACGGATGTGAGTTTTTTCTGAAAGCTTGTAAGTAGCTTAAGGCACTTTCAAAGTAAAGTGATTTTCTCTGAAAGGACAGCATTTAGAAAGTGAAGCAACACTCCATTCACTTCGCACAGTGAATTGAAGTGTTGGAACAGACTGCTTCTCTTTCAGAGAAACGGATGTGAGTTTTTTGTGAAAGCTTGTAAGTAGCTTAAGGCACTTTCAAAGGAAAGTGATTTTCTCTGACAGGACAGCATTTAGAAAGTGAAGCAACACTCCATTCACTTCGCACAGTGAATTGAAGTGTTGGAACTCACTGCTTCTCTTTCAGAGAAACACATGTGAATTTCTGTTGAATGCTTGTAAGTAGCTTAAGGCACTTTCAAAGGAAAGTGATTTTCTCTGAAAGGACAGCATTTAGAAAGTGAAGCAACACTCCATTCACTTCGCACAGTGAATTGAAGTGTTGGAACAGACTGCTTCTCTTTCAGGGAAACGCATGTGAATTTCTGTTGAATGCTTATATGTAGCTTAAGGCACTTTCAAAGGAAAGTGATTTTCTCTGAAAGGACAGCATTTAGAAAGTGAAGCAACACTCCATTCACTTCGCACAGTGAATTGAAGTGTTGGAACAGACTGCTTCTCTTTCAGAGAAACGCATGTGAATTTCTGTTGAATGCTTGTAAGTAGCTTAAGGCACTTTCAAAGGAAAGTGATTTTCTCTGAAAGGACAGCATTTAGAAAGTGAAGCAACACTCCATTCACTTCGCACAGTGAATTGAAGTGTTGGAACAGACTGCTTCTCTTTCAGAGAAACGCATGTGAATTTCTGTTGAATGCTTGTAAGTAGCTTAAGGCACTTTCAAAGGAAAGTGATTTTCTCTGAAAGGACAGCATTTAGAAAGTGAAGCAACACTCCATTCACTTCGCACAGTGAATTGAAGTGTTGGAACAGACTGCTTCTCTTTCAGAGAAACGCATGTGAATTTCTGTTGAATGCTTGTAAGTAGCTTGAGGCACTTTCAAAGGAAAGTGATTTTCTCTGACAGGACAGCATTTAGAAAGTGAAGCAACACTCCATTCACTTCGCACAGTGAATTGAAGTGTTGGAACAGACTGCTTCTCTTTCAGAGAAACGCATGTGAATTTCTGTTGAATGCTTGTAAGTAGCTTAAGGCACTTTCAAAGGAAAGTGATTTTCTCTGAAAGGACAGCATTTAGGAAGTGAAGCAATATTCCATTCACTTCGCACAGTGAATTGAAGTGTTGGAACAGACTGCTTCTCTTTCAGAGAAACGCATGTGAATTTCTGTTGAATGCTTATAAGTAGCTTAAGGCACTTTCAAAGGAAAGTGATTTTCTCTGAAAGGACAGCATTTAGAAAGTGAAGCAACACTCCATTCACTTCGCACAGTGAATTGAAGTGTTGGAACAGACTGCTTCTCTTTCAGAGAAACGCATGTGAATTTCTGTTGAATGCTTGTAAGTAGCTTAAGGCACTTTCAAAGGAAAGTGATTTTCTCTGAAAGGACAGCATTTAGAAAGTGAAGCAACACTCCATTCACTTCGCACAGTGAATTGAAGTGTTGGAACAGACTGCTTCTCTTTCAGAGAAACGGATGTGAGTTTTTTCTTAAAGCTTGTAAGTAGCTTAAGGCACTTTCAAAAGAAAGTGATTTTCTCTGACAGGACAGCATTTAGAAAGTGAAGCAACACTCCATTCACTTCGCACAGTGAATTGAAGTGTTGGAACAGACTGCTTCTCTTTCAGAGAAACGCATGTGAATTTCTGTTCAATGCTTGTAAGTAGCTTAAGGCACTTTCAAAGGAAAGTGATTTTCTCTGAAAGGACAGCATTTAGAAAGTGAAGCAACACTCCATTCACTTCGCACAGTGAATTGAAGTGTTGGAACAGACTGCTTTTCTTTCAGGGAGACGCATGTGAGTTTCTTGTGAATGCTTGTAAGTAACTTAAGGCACTTTCAAAGGAAAGTGATTTTCTCTGAAAGGACTGCATTTAGAAAGTGAAGCAACACTCCATTCACTTCGCACAGTGAAGTGAAGTGTTGGAACAGACTGCTTCTCTTACAGAGAAACACATGTGAATTTCTGTTCAATGCTTGTAAGTAGCTTAAGGCACTTTCAAAGGAAAGTGATTTTCTCTGAAAGGACAGCATTTAGAAAGTGAAGCAACCCTCCATTCACTTCGCACAGTGAATTGAAGTGTTGGAACAGACTGCTTCTCTTTCAGAGAAACGGATTTGAGTTTTTTGTGAAAGCTTATAAGTAGCTTAAGGCACTTTCAAAGGAAAGTGATTTTCTCTGAAAGGACAGCATTTAGAAAGTGAAGCAACACTCCATTCACTTCGCACAGTGAATTGAAGTGTTGGAACAGACTGCTTCTCTTTCAGAGAAACGGATGTGAGTTTTTTCTGAAAGCTTGTAAGTAGCTTAAGACACTTTCAAAGGAAAGTGATTTTCTCTGACAGGAAAGCATTTAGAAAGTGAAGCAACACTCCATTCACTTCGCACAGTGAATTGAAGTGTTGGAACAGACTGCTTCTCTTTCAGAGAAACGGATGTGTGTTTTTTGTGAAAGCTTGTAAGTAGCTTAAGGCACTTTCAAAGGAAAGTGATTTTCTCTGAAAGGACAGCATTTAGAAAGTGAAGCTACACTCCATTCACTTCGCACAGTGAATTGAAGTGTTGGAACAGACTGCTTCTCTTTCAGAGAAACGCATGTGAATTTCTGTTGAATGCTTGTAAGTAGCTTAAGGCACTTTCAAAGGAAAGTGATTTTCTCTGAAAGGACAGCATTTAGAAAGTGAAGCAACACTCCATTCACTTCGCACAGTGAATTGAAGTGTTGGAACAGACTGCTTCTCTTTCAGAGAAACGCATGTGAATTTCTGTTCAATGCTTGTAAGTAGCTTAAGGCACTTTCAAAGGAAAGTGATTTTCTCTGAAAGGACAGCATTTAGAAAGTGAAGCAACACTCCATTCACTTCACACAGTGAATTGAATTGTTGGAACAGACTGCTTCGTTGGAACAGACTGCTTCTCTTTCAGAGAAACGGATGTGAGTTTTTTGTGAAAGCTTGTAAGTAGTTTAAGGCACTTTCAAAGGAAAGTGATTTTCTCTGAAAGGACAGCATTTAGAAAGTGAAGCAACACTCCATTCACTTCGCACAGTGTATTGAAGTGTTGGAACAGACTGCTTCTCTTTCAGAGAAACGGATGTGAGTTTTTTGTGAAAGCTTGTAAGTAGCTTAACGCACTTTCAAAGGAAAGTGATTTTCTCTGACAGGACAGCATTTAGAAAGTGAAGCAACTCTCCATTCACTTCGCACAGTGAATTGAAGTGTTGGAACAGACTGCTTCTCTTTCAGAGAAACGGATGTGAGTTTTTTCTGAAAGCTTGTAATTAGCTTAAGGCACTTTCAAAGGAAAGTGATTTTCTCTGACAGGACAACATTTAGAAAGTGAAGCAACGCTCCATTCACTTCGCACAGTGAATTGAAGTGTTGGAACAGACTGCTTGTCTTTCAGAAAAACGGATGTGAATTTTTTGTGAAAGCTTGAAAGTAGCTTAAGGCACTTTCAAAGTAAAGTGATTTTCTCTGAAAGGACAGCATTTAGAAAGTGAAGCAACACTCCATTCACTTCGCACAGTGAATTGAAGTGTTGGAACAGACTGCTTCTCTTTCAGAGAAACACATGTGAATTTCTGTTGAATCCTTGTAAGTAGCTTAAGGCACTTTCAAAGGAAAGTGATTTTCTCTGAAAGGACAGCATTTAGAAAGTGAAGCAACACTCCATTCACTTCGCACAGTGAATTGAAGTGTTGGAACAGACTGCTTCTCTTTCAGGGAAACGCATGTGAATTTCTGTTGAATGCTTGTAAGTAGCTTAAGGCACTTTCAAAGGAAAGTGATTTTCTCTGAAAGGACAGCATTTAGAAAGTGAAGCAACACTCCATTCACTTCGCACAGTGAATTGAAGTGTTGGAACAGACTGCTTCTCTTTCAGAGAAACGGATGTGAGTTTTTTCTGAAAGCTTGTAAGTAGCTTAAGGCACTTTCAAAGTAAAGTGATTTTCTCTGAAAGGACAGCATTTAGAAAGTGAAGCAACACTCCATTCACTTCGCACAGTGAATTGAAGTGTTGGAACAGACTGCTTCTCTTTCAGAGAAACGGATGTGAGTTTTTTGTGAAAGCTTGTAAGTAGCTTAAGGCACTTTCAAAGGAAAGCGATTTTCTCTGACAGGACAGCATTTAGAAAGTGAAGCAACACTCCATTACTTCGCACAGTGAATTGAAGTGTTGGAACTCACTGCTTCTCTTTCAGAGAAACACATGTGAATTTCTGTTGAATGCTTGTAAGTAGCTTAAGGCACTTTCAAAGGAAAGTGATTTTCTCTGAAAGGACAGCATTTAGAAAGTGAAGCAACACTCCATTCACTTCGCACAGTGAATTGAAGTGTTGGAACAGACTGCTTCTCTTTCAGGGAAACGCATGTTAATTTCTGTTGAATGCTTGTAAGTAGCTTAAGGCACTTTCAAAGGAAAGTGAT
Organism: Myodes glareolus; assembly: GCF_982192425.1. Taxonomy (NCBI): domain Eukaryota; kingdom Metazoa; phylum Chordata; class Mammalia; order Rodentia; family Cricetidae; genus Myodes; species Myodes glareolus. The sequence continues at coordinate 2,222,540 of NC_142040.1, forward strand.
TTTCTCTGAAAGGACAGCATTTAGAAAGTGAAGCAACACTCCATTCACTTCGCACAGTGAAGTGAAGTGTTGGAACAGACTGCTTCTCTTTCAGAGAAACGCATGTGAATTTCTGTTCAATGCTTGTAAGTAGCTTAAGGCACTTTCAAAGGAAAGTGATTTTCTCTTACAGGACAGCATTTAGAAAGTGAAGCAACACTCCATTCACTTCGCACAGTGAATTGAAGTGTTGGAACAGACTGCTTCTCTTTCAGAGAAACGCATGTGAATTACTGTTCAATGCTTGTAAGTAGCTTAAGGCACTTTCAAAGGAAACTGATTTTCTCTGAAAGGACAGCATTTAGAAAGTGAAGCAACACTCCATTCACTTCCCACAGTGAATTGAAGTGCTGGAACAGACTGGTTCTCTTTCAGAGAAACGCATGTGAGTTTTTTGTGAAAGCTTGAAAGTAGCTTAAGGCACTTTCAAAGGAAAGTGATTTTCTCTGAAAGGACAGCATTTAGAAAGTGAAGCAACACTCCATTCACTTCGCACAGTGAATTGAAGTGTTGGAACAGACTGCTTCTCTTTCAGAGAAACGGATGTGAGTTTTTTCTGAAAGCTTGTAAGTAGCTTAAGGCACTTTCAAAGGAAAGTGATTTTCTCTGAAAGGACAGCATTTAGAAAGTGAAGCAACACTCCATTCACTTCGCACAGTGAATTGAAGTGTTGGAACAGACTGCTTCTCTTTCAGAGAAACGGGTGTGAGTTTTTTGTGAAAGCTTGTAAGTAGCTTAAGGCACTTTCAAAGGAAAGTGATTTTCTCTGACAGGAAAGCATTTAGAAAGTGAAGCAACACTCCATTCACTTCGCACAGTGAATTGAAGTGTTGGAACAGACTGCTTCTCTTTCAGAGAAACGGATGTGAGTTTTTTGTGAAAGCTTGTAAGGAGCTTAAGGCACTTTCAAAGGAAAGTGATTTTCTCTGACAGGACAGCATTTAGAAAGTGAAGCAACACTCCATTCACTTCGCACAGTGTATTGACGTATTGGAACAGACTGCTTCTCTTTCAGAGAAACGTATGTGAATTTCTTTTCAATGCTTGTAAATAGCTTAAGGCACTTTCAAAGGAAAGTGATTTTCTCTGAAAGGACAGCATTTAGAAAGTGAAGCAACACTCCATTCACTTCGCACAGTGAATTGAAGTGTTGGAACAGACTGCTTCTCTTTCAGGGAAACTCATGTGACTTTTTTGTGAAAGCTTGTAAGTAGCTTAAGGCACTTTCAAAGGAAAGTGATTTTCTCTTACAGGACAGCATTTAGAAAGTGAAGCAACACTCCAATCACTTCGCTCAGTGAATTGAAGTGTTGGAACAGACTGCTTCTCTTTCAGAGAAACTCATGTGAGTTTTTTGTAAAAGCTTGTAAGTAGCTTAAGGCACTTTTAAAGTAAAGTGATTTTCTCTGACAGGACAGCATTTAGAAAGTGAAGCAACACTCCATTCACTTCGCACAGTGAATTGAAGTGTTTCAACAGACTGCTTCTCCTTCAGAGAAACGCATGTGAATTTCTGTTGAATGTTTGTAAGTAGCTTAATGCGCTTTCAAAGTAAAGTGATTTTCTCTGAAAGGACAGCATTTAGAAAGTGAAGCAACACTCCATTCACTTCGCACAGTGAATTGAAGTGTTGGAACAGACTGCTTTTCTTTCAGGGAAACGCATGTGAGTTTTTTGTGAAAGCTTGTAAGTAGCTTAAGGCACTTTCAAAGGAAAGTGATTTTCTCTGAAAGGACAGCATTTAGAAAGTGAAGCAACACTCCATTCACTTCGCACAGTGAATTGAAGTGTTGGAACAGACTGCTTCTCTTTCAGAGAAACGCATGTGAATTTCTGTTCAATGCTTGTAAGTAGCTTAAGGCACTTTCAAAGGAAAGTGATTTTCTCTGAAAGGACAGCATTTAGAAAGTGAAGCAACACTCCATTCACTTCGCACAGTGAATTGAAGTGTTGGAACAGACTGCTTCTCTTTCAGAGAAATGCATGTGAGTTTTTTGTGAAAGCTTGTAAGTAGCTTAAGGCACTTTCAAAGGAAAGTGATTTTCTCTGAAAGGACAGCATTTAGAAAGTGAAGCAACACTCCATTCACTTCGCACAGTGAATTGAAGTGTTGGAACAGACTGCTTCTCTTTCAGAGAAACGGATGTGAGTTTTTTGTGAAAGCTTGTAAGTAGCTTAAGGCACTTTCAAAGGAAAGTGTTTTTCTCTGAAAGAACAGCATTTAGAAAGTGAAGCAACACTCCATTCACTTCGCACAGTGTATTGAAGTGTTGGAACAGACTGCTTCTCTTTCAGAGAAACGGATGTGTGTTTTTTGTGAAAGCTTGTAAGTAGCTTAAGGCACTTTCAAAGGAAAGTGATTTTCTCTGAAAGAACAGCATTTAGAAAGTGAAGCAACACTCCATTCACTTCGCACAGTGAATTGAAGTGTTGGAACAGACTGCTTCTCTTTCAGAGAAACGCATGTGAATTTCTGTTGAATGCTTTTAAGTAGCTTAAGGCACTTTCAAAGGAAAGTGATTTTCTCTGAAAGGACAGCATTTAGAAAGTGAAGCAACACTCCATTCACTTCGCACAGTGAATTGAAGTGTTGGAACAGACTGCTTCTCTTTCAGAGAAACGGATGTGTGTTTTTTGTGAAAGCATGTAAGTAGCTTAAGGCACTTTCAAAGGAAAGTGATTTTCTCTGAAAGGACAGCATTTAGAAAGTGAAGCAACACTCCATTCACTTTGCACAGTGAATTGAAGTGTTGGAACAGACTGCTTCTCTTTCAGAGAAACGGATGTGAGTTTTTTGTGAGTGCTTGTAAGTAGCTTAAGGCACTTTCAAAGGAAAGTGATTTTCTCTGAAAGGACAGCATTTAGAAAGTGAAGCAACACTCCATTCACTTCGCACAGTGAATTGAAGTGTTGGAACAGACTGCTTCTCTTTCAGAGTAACGGATGTGAGTTTTTTGTGAATGCTTGTAAGTAGCTTAAGGCACTTTCAAAGGAAAGTGATTTTCTCTGAAAGGACAGCATTTAGAAAGTGAAGCAACACTCCATTAACTTCGCACAGTGAATTGAAGTGTTGGAACAGACTGCTTCTTTTTCAGAGAAACGGATGTGAGTTTTTTCTGAAAGCTTGTAAGTAGCTTAAGGCACTTTCAAAGGAAAGTGATTTTCTCTGAAAGGACAGCATTTAGAAAGTGAAGCAACACTCCATTCACTTCGCACAGTGAATTGAAGTGTTGGAACAGACTGCTTCTCTTTCAGAGAAACGGGTGTGAGTTTTTTGTGAAAGCTTGTAAGTAGCTTAACGCACTTTCAAAGGAAAGTGATTTTCTCTGACAGGACAGCATTTAGAAAGTGAAGCAACACTCCATTCACTTCGCACAGTGAATTGAAGTGTTGGAACAGACTGCTTCTCTTTCAGAGAAACGGATGTGAGTTTTTTGTGAAAGCTTGTAAGTAGCTTAAGGCACTTTCAAAGGAAAGTGATTTTCTCTGAAAGGACAGCATTTAGAAAGTGAAGCAACACTCCATTCACTTCGCACAGTGTATTGAAGTGTTGGAACAGACTGCTTCTCTTTCAGAGAAACGCATGTGAATTTCTGTTCAATGCTTGTAAGTAGCTTAAGGCACTTTCAAAGGAAAGTGATTTTCTCTGAAAGGACAGCATTTAGAAAGTGAAGCAACACTCCATTCACTTCGCACAGTGAATTGAAGTGTTGGAACAGACTGCTTCTCTTTCAGAGAAACTCATGTGAGTTTTTTGTAAAAGCTTGTAAGTAGCTTAAGGCACTTTCAAAGTAAAGTGATTTTCTCTGATAGGACAGCATTTAGAAAGTGAAGCAACACTCCATTCACTTCGCACAGTGAATTGAAGTGTTTCAACAGACTGCTTCTCCTTCAGAGAAACGCATGTGAATTTCTGTTCAATGCTTGTAAGTAGCTTAAGGCGCTTTCAAAGTAAAGTGATTTTCTCTGAAAGGACAGCATTTAGAAAGCGAAGCAACACTCCATTCACTTCGCACAGTGAATTGAAGTGTTGGAACAGACTGCTTCTCTTTCAGAGAAACGCATTTGAATTTCTGTTGAATGCTTGTAAGTAGCTTAAGGCACTTTCTAAGGAAAGTGATTTTCTCTGAAAGGACAGCATTTAGAAAGTGAAGCAACACTCCATTCACTTCGCACAGTGAATTGAAGTGTTGGAACAGACTGCTTCTCTTTCAGAGAAACGCATGTGAATTTCTGTTGAATGCTTGTAAGTAGCTTGAGGCACTTTCAAAGGAAAGTGATTTTCTCTGACAGGACAGCATTTAGAAAGTGAAGCAACACTCCATTCACTTCGCACAGTGAATTGAAGTGTTGGAAAAGACTGCTTCTCTTTCAGAGAAACACATGTGAATTTCTGTTGAATGCTTGTAAGTAGCTTAAGGCACTTTCAAAGGAAAGTGATTTTCTCTGAAAGGACAGCATTTAGGAAGTGAAGCAATATTCCATTCACTTTGAACAGTGAATTGAAGTGTTGGAACAGACTGCTTCTCTTTCAGAGAAACGCATGTGAATTTCTGTTGAATGCTTATATGTAGCTTAAGGCACTTTCAAAGGAAAGTGATTTTCTCTGAAAGGACAGCATTTAGAAAGTGAAGCAACACTCCATTCACTTCGCACAGTGAATTGAAGTGTTGGAACAGACTGCTTCTCTTTCAGAGAAACGCATGTGAATTTCTGTTGAATGCTTGTAAGTAGCTTAAGGCACTTTCAAAGGAAAGTGATTTTCTCTGAAAGGACAGCATTTAGAAAGTGAAGCAACACTCCATTCACTTCGCACAGTGAATTGAAGTGTTGGAACAGACTGCTTCTCTTTCAGAGAAACGCATGTGAATTTCTGTTGAATGCTTGTAAGTAGCTTGAGGCACTTTCAAAGGAAAGTGATTTTCTCTGACAGGACAGCATTTAGAAAGTGAAGCAACACTCCATTCACTTCGCACAGTGAATTGAAGTGTTGGAACAGACTGCTTCTCTTTCAGAGAAACGCATGTGAATTTCTGTTGAATGCTTGTAAGTAGCTTAAGGCACTTTCAAAGGAAAGTGATTTTGTCTGAAAGGACAGCATTTAGAAAGTGAAGCAACACTCCATTCACTTCGCACAGTGAATTGAAGTGTTGGAACAGACTGCTTCTCTTTCAGAGAAACGCATGTGAATTTCTGTTGAATTCTTGTAAGTAGCTTAGGGCACTTTCAAAGGAAAGTGATTTTCTCTGAAAGGACAGCATTTAGGAAGTGAAGCAATATTCCATTCACTTCGCACAGTGAATTGAAGTGTTGGAACAGACTGCTTCTCTTTCAGAGAAACGCATGTGAATTTCTGTTGAATGCTTATAAGTAGCTTAAGGCACTTTCAAAGGAAAGTGATTTTCTCTGAAAGGACAGCATTTAGAAAGTGAAGCAACACTCCATTCACTTCGCACAGTGAATTGAAGTGTTGGAACAGACTGCTTCTCTTTCAGAGAAACGCATGTGAATTTCTGTTGAATGCTTGTAAGTAGCTTAAGGCACTTTCAAAGGAAAGTGATTTTCTCTGAAAGGACAGCATTTAGAAAGTGAAGCAACACTCCATTCACTTCGCACAGTGAATTGAAGTGTTGGAACAGACTGCTTCTCTTTCAGAGAAACGCATGTGAATTTCTGTTCAATGCTTGTAAGTAGCTTAAGGCACTTTCAAAGGAAAGTGATTTTCTCTGAAAGGACAGCATTTAGAAAGTGAAGCAACACTCCATTCACTTCGCACAGTGTATTGAAGTGTTGGAACAGACTGCTTCTCTTTCAGAGAAACGGAAGTGAGTTTTTTGTGAAAGCTTGTAATTAGCTTAAGGCACTTTCAAAGGAAAGTGATTTTCTCTGACAGGACAGCATTTAGAAAGTGAAGCAACACTCCATTCACTTCGCACAGTGAATTGAAGTGTTGGAACAGACTGCTTCTCTTTCAGAGAAACGGATGTGAGTTTTTTCTGAAAGCTTGTAAGTAGCTTAAGGCACTTTCAAAAGAAAGTGATTTTCTCTGACAGGACAGCATTTAGCAAGTGAAGCAACACTCCATTCACTTCGCACAGTGAATTGAAGTGTTGGAACAGACTGCTTCTCTTTCAGAGAAACGCATGTGAATTTCTGTTCAATGCTTGTAAGTAGCTTAAGGCACTTTCAAAGGAAAGTGATTTTCTCTGAAAGGACAGCATTTAGAAAGTGAAGCAACACTCCATTCACTTCGCACAGTGAATTGAAGTGTTGGAACAGACTGCTTTTCTTTCAGGGAAACGCATGTGAGTTTCTTGTGAATGCTTGTAAGTAGCTTAAGGCACTTTCAAAGGAAAGTGATTTTCTCTGACAGGACAGCATTTAGAAAGTGAAGCAACACTCCATTCACTTCGCACAGTGAAGTGAAGTGTTGGAACAGACTGCTTCTCTTACAGAGAAACACATGTGAATTTCTGTTCAATGCTTGTAAGTAGCTTAAGGCACTTTCAAAGGAAAGTGATTTTCTCTGAAAGGACAGCATTTAGAAAGTGAAGCAACACTCCATTCACTTCGCACAGTGAATTGAAGTGTTGGAACAGACTGCTTCTCTTTCAGAGAAACGGATGTGAGTTTTTTGTGAAAGCTTATAAGTAGCTTAAGGCACTTTCAAAGGAAAGTGATTTTCTCTGAAAGGACAGCATTTAGAAAGTGAAGCAACACTCCATTCACTTCGCACAGTGAATTGAAGTGTTGGAACAGACTGCTTCTCTTTCAGAGAAACGGATGTGTGTTTTTTGTGAAAGCTTGTAAGTAGCTTAAGGCACTTTCAAAGGAAAGTGATTTTCTCTGAAAGCACAGCATTTAGAAAGTGAAGCAACACTCCATTCACTTCGCACAGTGAAGTGAAGTGTTGGAACAGACTGCTTCTCTTACAGAGAAACACATGTGAATTTCTGTTCAATGCTTGTAAGTAGCTTAAGGCACTTTCAAAGGAAAGTGATTTTCTCTGAAAGGACAGCATTTAGAAAGTGAAGCTACACTCCATTCACTTCGCACAGTGAATTGAAGTGTTGGAACAGACTGCTTCTCTTTCAGAGAAACGCATGTGAATTCCTGTTGAATGCTTGTAAGTAGCTTAAGGCACTTTCAAAGGAAAGTGATTTTCTCTGACAGGACAGCATTTAGAAAGTGAAGCAACACTCCATTCACTTCGCACAGTGAATTGAAGTGTTGGAACAGACTGCTTCTCTTTCAGAGAAACGCATGTGAATTTCTGTTGAATGCTTGTAAGTAGCTTAAGGCACTTTCAAAGGAAAGTGATTTTCCCTGAAAGCACAGCATTTAGAAAGTGAAGCAACACTCCATTCACTTCGCACAGTGAATTGAAGTGTTGGAACAGACTGCTTCTCTTTCAGAGAAACACATGTGAATTTCTGTTCAATGCTTGTAAGTAGCTTAAGGCACTTTCAAAGGAAAGTGATTTTCTCTGAAAGGACAGCATTTAGAAAGTGAAGCAACACTCCATTCACTTCACACAGTGAATTGAATTGTTGGAACAGACTGCTTCGTTGGAACAGACTGCTTCTCTTTCAGAGAAACGGATGTGAGTTTTTTGTGAAAGCTTGTAAGTAGCTTAAGGCACTTTCAAAGGAAAGTGATTTTCTCTGAAAGGACAGCATTTAGAAAGTGAAGCAACACTCCATTCACTTCGCACAGTGTATTGAAGTGTTGGAACAGACTGCTTGTCTTTCAGAAAAACGGATGTGAATTTTTTGGGAAAGCTTGAAAGTAGCTTAAGGCACTTTCAAAGGAAAGTGATTTTCTCTGAAAGGACAGCATTTAGAAAGTGAAGCAACACTCCATTCACTTCGCACAGTGAATTGAAGTGTTGGAACAGACTGCTTCTCTTTCAGAGAAACGGATGTGAGTTTTTTCTGAAAGCTTGTAAGTAGCTTAAGGCACTTTCAAAGTAATGTGATTTTCTCGGAAAGGACAGCATTTAGAAAGTGAAGCAACACTCCATTCACTTCGCACAGTGAATTGAAGTGTTGGAACAGACTGCTTCTCTTTCAGAGAAACGGATGTGAGTTTTTTGTGAAAGCTTGTAAGTAGCTTAAGGCACTTTCAAAGGAAAGTGATTTTCTCTGAAAGGACAGCATTTAGAAAGGGAAGCAACACTCCATTCACTTCGCACAGTGAATTGAAGTGTTGGAACAGACTGCTTCTCTTTCAGGGAAACGCATGTGAATTTCTGTTGAATGCTTGTAAGTAGCTTAAGGCACTTTCAAAGGAAAGTGATTTTCTCTGAAAGGACAGCATTTAGAAAGTGAAGCAACACTCCATTCACTTCGCACAATGAAGTGAAGTGTTGGAACAGACTGCTTCTCTTTCAGAGAAACGCATGTGAATTTCTGTTCAATGCTTGTAAGTAGCTTAAGGCACTTTCAAAGGAAAGTGATTTTCTCTGAAAGGACAGCATTTAGAAAGTGAAGCAACACTCCATTCACTTCGCACAGTGAATTGAAGTGTTGGAACAGACTGCTTCTCTTTCAGAGAAACGCATGTGAATTTCTGTTGAATGCTTGTAAGTAGCTTAAGGCACTTTCAAAGGAAAGTGATTTTCTCTGAAAGGACAGCATTTAGAAAGTGAAGCAACACTCCATTCACTTCGCACAGTGAATTGAAGTGTTGGAACAGACTGCTTCTCTTTCAGAGAAACGCATGTGAATTTCTGTTGAATGCTTGTAAGTAGCTTGAGGCACTTTCAAAGGAAAGTGATTTTCTCTGACAGGACAGCATTTAGAAAGTGAAGCAACACTCCATTCACTTCGCACAGTGAATTGAAGTGTTGGAACAGACTGCTTCTCTTTCAGAGAAACGCATGTGAATTTCTGTTGAATGCTTGTAAGTAGCTTAAGGCACTTTCAAAGGAAAGTGATTTTGTCTGAAAGGACAGCATTTAGAAAGTGAAGCAACACTCCATTCACTTCGCACAGTGAATTGAAGTGTTGGAACAGACTGCTTCTCTTTCAGAGAAACGCATGTGAATTTCTGTTGAATTCTTGTAAGTAGCTTAAGGCACTTTCAAAGGAAAGTGATTTTCTCTGAAAGGACAGCATTTAGGAAGTGAAGCAATATTCCATTCACTTCGCACAGTGAATTGAAGTGTTGGAACAGACTGCTTCTCTTTCAGAGAAACGCATGTGAATTTCTGTTGAATGCTTATAAGTAGCTTAAGGCACTTTCAAAGGAAAGTGATTTTCTCTGAAAGGACAGCATTTAGAAAGTGAAGCAACACTCCATTCACTTCACACAGTGAATTGAAGTGTTGGAACAGACTGCTTCTCTTTCAGAGAAATGCATGTGAATTTCTGTTGAATGCTTGTAAGTAGCTTAAGGCACTTTCAAAGGAAAGTGATTTTCTCTGAAAGGACAGCATTTAGAAAGTGAAGCAACACTCCATTCACTTCGCACAGTGAATTGAAGTGTTGGAACAGACTGCTTCTCTTTCAGAGAAACGCATGTGAATTTCTGTTCAATGCTTGTAAGTAGCTTAAGGCACTTTCAAAGGAAAGTGATTTTCTCTGAAAGGACAGCATTTAGAAAGTGAAGCAACACTCCATTCACTTCGCACAGTGTATTGAAGTGTTGGAACAGACTGCTTCTCTTTCAGAGAAACGGAAGTGAGTTTTTTGTGAAAGCTTGTAATTAGCTTAAGGCACTTTCAAAGGAAAGTGATTTTCTCTGACAGGACAGCATTTAGAAAGTGAAGCAACACTCCATTCACTTCGCACAGTGAATTGAAGTGTTGGAACAGACTGCTTCTCTTTCAGAGAAACGGATGTGAGTTTTTTCTGAAAGCTTGTAAGTAGCTTAAGGCACTTTCAAAAGAAAGTGATTTTCTCTGACAGGACAGCATTTAGAAAGTGAAGCAACACTCCATTCACTTCGCACAGTGAATTGAAGTGTTGGAACAGACTGCTTCTCTTTCAGAGAAACGCATGTGAATTTCTGTTCAATGCTTGTAAGTAGCTTAAGGCACTTTCAAAGGAAAGTGATTTTCTCTGAAAGGACAGCATTTAGAAAGTGAAGCAACACTCCATTCACTTCGCACAGTGAATTGAAGTGTTGGAACAGACTGCTTTTCTTTCAGGGAAACGCATGTGAGTTTCTTGTGAATGCTTGTAAGTAGCTTAAGGCACTTTCAAAGGAAAGTGATTTTCTCTGACAGGACAGCATTTAGAAAGTGAAGCAACCCTCCATTCACTTCGCACAGTGAATTGAAGTGTTGGAACAGACTGCTTCTCTTTCAGAGAAACGGATGTGAGTTTTTTGTGAAAGCTTATAAGTAGCTTAAGGCACTTTCAAAGGAAAGTGATTTTCTCTGAAAGGACAGCATTTAGAAAGTGAAGCAACACTCCATTCACTTCGCACAGTGAATTGAAGTGTTGGAACAGACTGCTTCTCTTTCAGAGAAACGGATGTGTGTTTTTTGTGAAAGCTTGTAAGTAGCTTAAGGCACTTTCAAAGGAAAGTGATTTTCTCTGACAGGACAGCATTTAGAAAGTGAAGCTACACTCCATTCACTTCGCACAGTGAATTGAAGTGTTGGAACAGACTGCTTCTCTTTCAGAGAAACGCATGTGAATTTCTGTTGAATGCTTGTAAGTAGCTTAAGGCACTTTCAAAAAAAAGTGATTTTCTCTGAAAGGACAGCATTTAGAAAGTGAAGCAACACTCCATTCACTTCGCACAGTGAATTGAAGTGTTGGAACAGACTGCTTCTCTTTCAGAGAAACGCATGTGAATTTCTGTTCAATGCTTGTAAGTAGCTTAAGGCACTTTCAAAGGAAAGTGATTTTCTCTGAAAGGACAGCATTTAGAAAGTGAAGCAACACTCCATTCACTTCACACAGTGAATTGAATTGTTGGAACAGACTGCTTCGTTGGAACAGACTGCTTCTCTTTCAGAGAAACGGATGTGAGTTTTTTGTGAAAGCTTGTAAGTAGCTTAAGGCACTTTCAAAGGAAAGTGATTTTCTCTGAAAGGACAGCATTTAGAAAGTGAAGCAACACTCCATTCACTTCGCACAGTGTATTGAAGTGTTGGAACAGACTGCTTCTCTTTCAGAGAAACGGATGTGAGTTTTTTGTGAAAGCTTGTAATTAGCTTAAGGCACTTTCAAAGGAAAGTGATTTTCTCTGACAGGACAGCATTTAGAAAGTGAAGCAACACTCCATTCACTTCGCACAGTGAATTGAAGTGTTGGAACAGACTGCTTCTCTTTCAGAGAAACGGATGTGAGTTTTTTCTGAAAGCTTGTAAGTAGCTTAAGGCACTTTCAAAGGAAAGTGATTTTCTCTGACAGGACAGCATTTAGAAAGTGAAGCAACGCTCCATTCACTTCGCACAGTGAATTGAAGTGTTGGAACAGACTGCTTCTCTTTCAGAGAAACGGATGTGAGTTTTTTCTGAAAGCTTGTAAGTAGCTTAAGGCACTTTCAAAGGAAAGTGATTTTCTCTGACAGGACAGCATTTAGAAAGTGAAGCAACGCTCCATTCACTTCGCACAGTGAATTGAAGTGTTGGAACAGACTGCTTGTCTTTCAGAAAAACGGATGTGAATTTTTTGTGAAAGCTTGAAAGTAGCTTAAGGCACTTTCAAAGGAAAGTGATTTTCTCTGACAGGACAGCATTTAGAAAGTGAAGCAACACTCCATTCACTTCGCACAGTGAATTGAAGTGTTGGAACAGACTGCTTCTCTTTCAGAGAAACACATGTGAATTTCTGTTGAATCCTTGTATGTAGCTTAAGGCACTTTCAAAGGAAAGTGATTTCCTCTGAAAGGACAGCATTTAGAAAGTGAAGCAACACTCCATTCACTTCGCACAGTGAATTGAAGTGTTGGAACAGACTGCTTCTCTTTCACAGAAACGGATGTGAGTTTTTTCTGAAAGCTTGTAAGTAGCTTAAGGCACTTTCAAAGGAAAGTGATTTTCTCTGAAAGAACAGCATTTAGAAAGTGAAGCAACACTCCATTCACTTCGCACAGTGAATTGAAGTGTTGGAACAGATTGCTTCTCTTTCAGAGAAACGGATGTGTGTTTTTTGTGAAAGCTTGTAAGTAGCTTAAGGCACTTTCAAAGGAAAGTGATTTTCTCTGAAAGGACAGCATTTAGAAAGTGAAGTAACACTCCATTCACTTCGCACAGTGTATGAAGTGTTGGAACAGACTGCTTCTCTTTCAGAGAAACGCATGTGAATTTCTGTTCAATGCTTGTAAGTAGCTTAAGGCACTTTCAAAGGAAAGTGATTTTCTCTGAAAGGACAGCATTTAGAAAGTGAAGCAACACTCCATTCACTTCGCACAGTGAATTGAAGTGTTGGAACAGACTGCTTCTCTTTCAGGGAAACGCATGTGAGTTTTTTGTCAAAGCTTGTAAGTAGCTTAAGGCACTTTCAAAGGAAAGTGATTTTCTCTGACAGGACAGCATTTAGAAAGTGAAGCAACACTCCATTCACTTCGCACAGTGAATTGAAGTGTTGGAACAGACTGCTTCTCTTTCAGAGAAACGCATGTGAATTTCTGTTGAATGCTTGTAAGTAGCTTAAGGCACTTTCAAAGGAAAGTGATTTTCTCTGAAAGGACAGCATTTAGAAAGCGAAGCAACACTCCATTCACTTCGCACAGTGAAGTGAAGTGTTGGAACAGACTGCTTCTCTTTCAGAGAAACGCATGTGAATTTCTGTTCAATGCTTGTAAGTAGCTTAAGGCACTTTCAAAGGAAAGTGATTTTCTCTGAAAGGACAGCATTTAGAAAGTGAAGCAACACTCCATTCACTTCGCACAGTGAATTGAAGTGTTGGAACAGACTGCTTCTCTTTCAGAGAAACACATGTGAATTTCTGTTCAATGCTTGTAAGTAGCTTAAGGCACTTTCAAAGGAAAGTGATTTTCTCTGAAAGGACAGCATTTAGAAAGTGAAGCAACACTCCATTCACTTCACACAGTGAATTGAAGTGCTGGAACAGACTGGTTCTCTTTCAGAGAAACGCATGTGAGTTTTTTGTGAAAGCTTGAAAGTAGCTTAAGGCACTTTCAAAGGAAAGTGATTTTCTCTGACAGGACAGCATTTAGAAAGTGAAGCAACACTCCATTCACTTCGCACAGTGAATTGAAGTGTTGGAACAGACTTCTTCTCTTTCAGAGAAACGGATGTGTGTTTTTTGTGAAGGCTTGTAAGTAGCTTAAGGCACTTTCAAAGGAAAGTGATTTTCTCTGTCAGGACAGCATTTAGAAAGTGAAGCAACACTCCATTCACTTCGCACAGTGAATTGAAGTGTTGGAACAGACTGCTTCTCTTTCAGAGAAACGGATGTGTGTTTTTTGTGAAAGCTTGTAAGTAGCTTAAGGCACTTTCAAAGGAAAGTGATTTTCTCTGAAAGAACAGCATTTAGAAAGTGAAGCAACACTCCATTCACTTCGCACAGTGAATTGAAGTGTTGGAACAGACTGCTTCTCTTTCAGATAAACGCATGTGAATTTCTGTTGAATGCTTGTAAGTAGCTTAAGGCACTTTCAAAGGAAAGTGATTTTCTCTGAAAGGACAGCATTTAGAAAGTGAAGCAACACTCCATTCACTTCGCACAGTGAATTGAAGTGTTGGAACAGACTGCTTCTCTTTCAGAGAAACGGATGTGTGTTTTTTGTGAAAGCTTGTAAGTAGCTTAAGGCACTTTCAAAGGAAAGTGATTTTCTCTGAAAGGACAGCATTTAGAAAGTGAAGTAACACTCCATTCACTTCGCATAGTGTATGAAGTGTTGGAACAGACTGCTTCTCTTTCAGAGAAACGCATGTGAATTTCTGTTCAATGCTTGTAAGTAGCTTAAGGCACTTTCAAAGGAAAGTGATTTTCTCTGAAAGGACAGCATTTAGAAAGTGAAGCAACACTCCATTCACTTCGCACAGTGAATTGAAGTGTTGGAACAGACTGCTTCTCTTTCAGGGAAACGCATGTGAGTTTTTTGTCAAAGCTTGTAAGTAGCTTAAGGCACTTTCAAAGGAAAGTGATTTTCTCTGACAGGACAGCATTTAGAAAGTGAAGCAACACTCCATTCACTTCGCACAGTGAATTGAAGTGTTGGAACAGACTGCTTCTCTTTCAGAGAAACGCATGTGAATTTCTGTTGAATGCTTGTAAGTAGCTTAAGGCACTTTCAAAGGAAAGTGATTTTCTCTGAAAGGACAGCATTTAGAAAGTGAAGGAACACTCCATTCACTTCGCACAATGAATTGAAGTGTTGGAACAGACTGCTTCTCTTTCAGAGAAACGGATGTGAGTTTTTTGTGAGTGCTTGTAAGTAGCTTAAGGCACTTTCAAAGGAAAGTGATTTTCTCTGAAAGGACAGCATTTAGAAAGTGAAGCAACACTCCATTCACTTCGCACAGTGAATTGAAGTGTTGGAACAGACTGCTTCTCTTTCAGAGTAACGGATGTGAGTTTTTTGTGAATGCTTGTAAGTAGTTTAAGGCACTTTCAAAGGAAAGTGATTTTCTCTGACAGGACAGCATTTAGAAAGTGAAGCAACACTCCATTCACTTCGCACAGTGAATTGAAGTGTTGGAACAGACTGCTTCTCTTTCAGAGAAACGGATGTGAGTTTTTTGTGAAAGCTTGTAAGTAGCTTAAGGCACTTTCAAAGGAAAGTGATTTTCTCTGAAAGGACAGCATTTAGAAAGTGAAGCAACACTCCATTCACTTCGCACAGTGAATTGAAGTGTTGGAACAGACTGCTTCTCTTTCAGAGAAACGGGTGTGAGTTTTTTGTGAAAGCTTGTAAGTAGCTTAAGGCACTTTCAAAGGAAAGTGATTTTCTCTGAAAGGACAGCATTTAGAAAGTGAAGCAACACTCCATTCACTTCGCACAGTGAAGTGAAGTGTTGGAACAGACTGCTTCTCTTTCAGAGAAACGCATGTGAATTTCTGTTCAATGCTTGTAAGTAGCTTAAGGCACTTTCAAAGGAAAGTGATTTTCTCTGAAAGGACAGCATTTAGAAAGTGAAGCAACACTCCATTCACTTCGCACAGTGAATTGAAGTGTTGGAACAGACTGCTTCTCTTTCAGAGAAACACATGTGAATTTCTGTTCAATGCTTGTAAGTAGCTTAAGGCACTTTCAAAGGAAAGTGATTTTCTCTGAAAGGACAGCATTGAGAAAGTGAAGCAACACTCCATTCACTTCACACAGTGAATTGAAGTGCTGGAACAGACTGGTTCTCTTTCAGAGAAACGCATGTGAGTTTTTTGTGAAAGCTTGAAAGTAGCTTAAGGCACTTTCAAAGGAAAGTGATTTTCTCTGACAGGACAGCATTTAGAAAGTGAAGCAACACTCCATTCACTTCGCACAGTGAATTGAAGTGTTGGAACAGACTTCTTCTCTTTCAGAGAAATGGATGTGTGTTTTTTGTGAAGGCTTGTAAGTAGCTTAAGGCACTTTCAAAGGAAAGTGATTTTCTCTGTCAGGACAGCATTTAGAAAGTGAAGCAACACTCCATTCACTTCGCACAGTGAATTGAAGTGTTGGAACAGACTGCTTCTCTTTCAGAGAAACGGATGTGTGTTTTTTGTGAAAGCTTGTAAGTAGCTTAAGGCACTTTCAAAGGAAAGTGATTTTCTCTGAAAGAACAGCATTTAGAAAGTGAAGCAACACTCCATTCACTTCGCACAGTGAATTGAAGTGTTGGAACAGACTGCTTCTCTTTCAGATAAACGCATGTGAATTTCTGTTGAATGCTTGTAAGTAGCTTAAGGCACTTTCAAAGGAAAGTGATTTTCTCTGAAAGGACAGCATTTAGAAAGTGAAGCAACACTCCATTCACTTCGCACAGTGAATTGAAGTGTTGGAACAGACTGCTTCTCTTTCAGAGAAACGGATGTGTGTTTTTTGTGAAAGCTTGTAAGTAGCTTAAGGCACTTTCAAAGGAAAGTGATTTTCTCTGAAAGGACAGCATTTAGAAAGTGAAGTAACACTCCATTCACTTCGCACAGTGTATGAAGTGTTGGAACAGACTGCTTCTCTTTCAGAGAAACACATGTGAATTTCTGTTCAATGCTTGTAAGTAGCTTAAGGCACTTTCAAAGGAAAGTGATTTTCTCTGAAAGGACAGCATTTAGAAAGTGAAGCAACACTCCATTCACTTCGCACAGTGAATTGAAGTGATGGAACACACTGCTTCTCTTTCAGAGAAACACATGTGAATTTCTGTTGAATGCTTGTAAGTAGCTTAAGACACTTTCAAAGGAAAGTGATTTTCTCTGAAAGGACAGCATTTAGAAAGTGAAGCAACACTCCATTCACTTCGCACAGTGAATTGAAGTGTTGGAACAGACTGCTTCTCTTTCAGGGAAACGCATGTGAATTTCTGTTGAATGCTTGTAAGTAGCTTAAGGCACTTTCAAAGTAAAGTGATTTTCTCTGAAAGGACAGCATTTAGAAAGTGAAGCAACACTCCATTCACTTTGCACAGTGAATTGAAGTGTTGGAACAGACTGCTTCTCTTTCAGAGAAACGGGTGTGAGTTTTTTGTGAAAGCTTGTAAGTAGCTTAAGGCACTTTCAAAGGAAAGTGATTTTCTCTGACAGGACAGCATTTAGAAAGTGAAGCAACACTCCATTCACTTCGCACAATGAATTGAAGTTTTGGAACAGACTGCTTCTCTTTCAGAGAAACGGATGTGAGATTTTTGTGAAAGCTTGTAAGTAGCTTAAGGCACTTTCAAAGGAATGTGATTTTCTCTGACAGGCCAGCATTTAGAAAGAGAAGCAACACTCCATTCACTTCGCACAGTGAATTGAAGTGTTGGAACAGACTGCTTCTCTTTCAGAGAAACGCATGTGAATTTCTGTTGAATGCTTATAAGTAGCTTAAGGCACTTTCAAAGGAAAGTGATTTTCTCTGAAAGGACAGCATTTAGAAAGTGAAGCAACACTCCATTCACTTCGCACAGTGAATTGAAGTGTTGGAACACACTGCTTCTCTTTCAGAGAAACACATGTGAATTTCTGTTGAATGCTTGTAAGTAGCTTAAGGCACTTTCAAAGGAAATTGATTTTCTCTGAAAGGACAGCATTTAGAAAGTGAAGCAACACTCCATTCACTTCGCACAGTGAATTGAAGTGTTGGAACAGACTGCTTCTCTTTCAGGGAAACGCATGTGAATTTCTGTTGAATGCTTGTAAGTAGCTTAAGGCACTTTCAAAGGAAAGTGATTTTCTCTGAAAGGACAGCATTTAGAAAGTGAAGCAACACTCCATTCACTTCGCACAGTGAAGTGAAGTGTTGGAACAGACTGCTTCTCTTTCAGAGAAACGCATGTGAATTTCTGTTGAATGCTTGTAAGTAGCTTAAGGCACTTTCAAAGGAAAGTGATTTTCTCTGAAAGGACAGCATTTAGAAAGTGAAGCAACACTCCATTCACTTCGCACAGTGAATTGAAGTGTTGGAACTGACTGCTTCTCTTTCAGAGAAACGCATGTGAATTTCTGTTCAATGCTTGTAAGTAGCTTAAGGCACTTTCAAAGGAAAGTGATTTTCTCTGAAAGGACAGCATTTAGAAAGTGAAGCAACACTCCATTCACTTCACACAGTGAATTGAAGTGCTGGAACAGACTGGTTCTCTTTCAGAGAAACGCATGTGAGTTTTTTCTGAAAGCTTGTAAGTAGCTTAAGGCACTTTCAAAGGAAAGTGATTTTCTCTGACAGGACAGCATTTAGAAAGTGAAGCAACACTCCATTCACTTCGCACAGTGAATTGAAGTGTTGGAACAGACTGCTTCTCTTTCAGAGAAACGGATGTGAGTTTTTTGTGAGTGCTTGTAAGTAGCTTAAGGCACTTTCAAAGGAAAGTGATTTTCTCTGAAAGGACAGCATTTAGAAAGTGAAGCAACACTCCATTCACTTCGCACAGTGAATTGAAGTGTTGGAACAGACTGCTTCTCTTTCAGAGAAACGCATGTGAATTTCTGTTGAATGCTTGTAAGTAGCTTAAGGCACTTTCAAAGGAAAGTGATTTTCTCTGAAAGGAAAGCATTTAGAAAGTGAAGCAACACTCCATTCACTTCGCACAGTGAATTGAAGTGTTGGAACAGACTGCTTCTCTTTCAGAGAAACGCATGTGAATTTCTGTTGAATGCTTGTAAGTAGCTTAAGGCACTTTCAAACTAAAGTGATTTTCTCTGACAGGACAGCATTTAGAAAGTGAAGGAACACTCCATTCACTTCGCACAGTGAATTGAAGTGTTGGAACAGACTGCTTCTCTTTCAGAGAAACGGATGTGAGTTTTTTGTGAGTGCTTGTAAGTAGCTTAAGGCACTTTCAAAGGAAAGTGATTTTCTCTGAAAGGACAGCATTTAGAAAGTGAAGCAACACTCCATTCACTTCGCACAGTGAATTGAAGTGTTGGAACAGACTGCTTCTCTTTCAGAGAAACGGATGTGAGTTTTTTGTGAGTGCTTGTAAGTAGCTTAAGGCACTTTCAAAGGAAAGTGATTTTCTCTGACAGGACAGCATTTAGAAAGTGAAGCAACACTCCATTCACTTCGCACAGTGAATTGAAGTGTTGGAACAGACTGCTTCTCTTTCAGAGAAACGGATGTGAGTTTTTTGTGAGAGCTTGTAAGTAGCTTAAGGCACTTTCAAAGGAATGTGATTTTCTCTGACAGGACAGCATTTAGAAAGAGAAGCAACACTCCATTCACTTCGCACAGTGAATTGAAGTGTTGGAACAGACTGCTTCTCTTTCAGAGAAGCGCATGTGAATTTCTGTTGAATGCTTATAAGTAGCTTAAGGCACTTTCAAAGGAAAGTGATTTTCTCTGAAAGGACAGCATTTAGAAAGTGAAGCAACACTCCATTCACTTCGCACAGTGAATTGAAGTGTTCGAACAGACTGCTTCTCTTTCAGAGAAACGCATGTGAATTTCTGTTGAATGCTTGTAAGTAGCTTAAGGCACTTTCAAAGGAAAGTGATTTTCTCTGAAAGGACAGCATTTAGAAAGTGAAGCAACACTCCATTCACTTCGCACAGTGAATTGAAGTGTTGGAACAGACTGCTTCTCTTTCAGAGAAACGGATGTGAGTTTTTTCTGAAGGCTTGTAAGTAGCTTAAGGCACTTTCAAAGGAAAGTGATTTTCTCTGACAGGACAGCATTTAGAAAGTGAAGCAACACTCCATTCACTGAGCACAGTGAATTGAAGTGTTAGAACAGACTGCTTCTCTTACAGAGAAACGCATGTGAATTTCTGTTGAATGCTTGTAAGTAGCTTAAGGCACTTTCAAAGGAAAGTGATTTTCTCTGAAAGGACAGCATTTAGAAAGTGAAGCAACACTCCATTCACTTCGCACAGTGAATTGAAGTGTTGGAACAGACTGCTTCTCTTTCACAGAAACGCATGTGAATTTCTGTTGAATGCTTGTAAGTAGCTTAAGGCACTTTCAAAGGAAAGTGATTTTCTCTGAAAGGACAGCATTTAGAAAGTGAAGCAACACTCCATTCACTTCGCAAAGTGAATTGAAGTGTTGGAACAGACTGCTTCTCTTTCAGGGAAACGTATGTGATTTTTTTGTGAAAGCTTGTAAGTAGCTTAAGGCACTTTCAAAGGAAAGTGATTTTCTCTGAAAGGACAGCATTTAGAAAGTGAAGCAACACTCCATTCACTTCGCACAGTGAATTGAAGTGTTGGTACAGACTGCTTCTCTTTCAGAGAAACGGATGTGAGTTTTTTCTGAAGGCTTGTAAGTAGCTTAAGGCACTTTCAAAGGAAAGTGATTTTCTCTGACAGGACAGCATTTAGAAAGTGAAGCAACACTCCATTCACTTCGCACAGTGAATTGAAGTGTTGGAACAGACTGCTTCTCTTTCAGGGAAACGCATGTGAATTTCTGTTCAATGCTTGTAAGTAGCTTAAGGCACTTTCAAAGGAAAGTGATTTTCTCTGAAAGGACAGCATTTAGAAAGTGAAGCAACACTCCGTTCACTTCGCACAGTGAATTGAAGTGTTGGAACAGACTGCTTCTCTTTCAGAGAAACGGATGTCAGTTTTTTGTGAAAGCTTGTAAGTAGCTTAAGGCACTTTCAAAGGAAAGTGATTTTCTCTGACAGGACAGCATTTAGAAAGTGAAGCAACACTCCATTCACTTCACACAGTGAATTGAAGTGTTGGAACAGACTGCTTCTCTTTCAGAGAAACGGATGTGTGTTTTTTGTGAAAGCTTGTAAGTAGCTTAAGGCACTTTCAAAGGAAAGTGATTTTCTCTGACAGGACAGCATTTAGAAAGTGAAGCAACACTCCATTCACTTCGCACAGTGAATTGAAGTGTTGGAACAGACTGCTTCTCTTTCAGAGAAATGGATGTTTGTTTTTTGTGAAAGCTTGTAAGTAGCTTAAGGCACTTTCAAAGGAAAGTGATTTTCTCTGAAAGGACAGCATTTAGAAAGTGAAGCAACACTCCATTCACTTCGCACAGTGAATTGAAGTGTTGGAACAGACTGCTTCTCTTTCATAGAAACGGGTGTGAGTTTTTTGTGAAAGCTTGTCAGTAGCTTAAGGCACTTTCAAAGGAAAGTGATTTTCTCTGACAGGACAGCATTTAGAAAGTGAAGCAACACTCCATTCACTTCGCACAGTGAATTGAAGTGTTGGAACAGACTGCTTCTCTTTCAGAGAAACGCATGTGAATTTCTGTTCAATGCTTGTAAGTAGCTTAAGGCACTTTCAAAGGAAAGTGATTTTCTATGAAAGGACAGCATTTAGAAAGTGAAGCAACACTCCATTCACTTCGCACAGTGAATTGAAGTGTTGGAACAGACTGCTTCTCTTTCAGGGAAACGCATGTGAATTTCTGTTCAATGCTTGTAAATAGCTTAAGGCACTTTCAAAGGAAAGTGATTTTCTCTGAAAGGACAGCATTTAGAAAGTGAAGCAACACTCCATTCACTTCGCACAGTGTATTGAAGTGTTGGAACAGACTGCTTCTCTTTCGGAGAAACGCATGTGAATTTCTGTTGAATGCTTGTAAGTAGCTTAAGGCACTTTCAAAGGAAAGTGATTTTCTCTGAAAGGACAGCATTTAGAAAGTGAAGCAACACTCCATTCACTTCGCACAGTGAATTGAAGTGTTGGAACAGACTGCTTCTCTTTCAGAGAAACGGATGTGAGTTTTTTTTGAAAGCTTGTAAGTAGCTTAAGGCACTTTTAAAGGAAAGTGATTTTCTCTGACAGGACAGCATTTAGAAAGTGAAGCAACACTCCATTCACTTCGCACAGTGAATTGAAGTGTTGGAACAGACTGCTTCTCTTTCAGAGAAACGGATGTGAGTTTTTTGTTCAAGCTTTTAAGTAGCTTAAGGCACTTTCAAAGGAAAGTGATTTTCTCTGACAGGACAGCATTTAGAAAGTGAAGCAACACTCCATTCACTTCGCACAGTGAATTGAAGTGTTGGAACAGACTGCTTCTCTTTCAGAGAAACGCATGTGAGTTTTTTGTGAAAGCTTGTAAGTAGCTTAAGGCACTTTCAAAGGAAAGTGATTTTCTCTGAAAGGACAGCATTTAGAAAGTGAAGCAACACTCCATTCACTTCGCACAGTGAATTGAAGTGTTGGAACAGACCGCTTCTCTTTCAGGGAAACGCATGTGAGTTTTTTGTGACAGCTTGTAAGTAGCTTAAGGCACTTTCAAAGGAAAGTGATTTTCTCTGACAGGACAGCATTTAGAAAGCGAAGCAACACTCCATTCACTTCGCACAGTGAATTGAAGTGTTGGAACAGACTGCTTCTCTTTCAGAGAAACGCATGTGAATTTCTGTTGAATGCTTGTAAGTAGCTTAAGGTACTTTCAAAGGAAAGTGATTTTCTCTGAAAGGACAGCATTTAGAAAGTGAAGCAACACTCCATTCACTTCGTACAGCGAATTAAAGTGTTGGAACAGACTGCTTCTCTTTCAGAGAAACGGATGTGTGTTTTTTGTGAAAGCTTGTAAGTAGCTTAAGGCACTTTCAAAGGAAAGTGATTTTCTCTGAAAGGACAGCATTTAGAAAGTGAAGCAACACTCCATTCACTTCGCACAGTGTATTGAAGTGTTGGAACAGACTGCTTCTCTTTCGGAGAAACGCATGTGAATTTCTGTTGAATGCTTGTAAGTAGCTTAAGGCACTTTCAAAGGAAAGTGATTTTCTCTGAAAGGACAGCATTTAGAAAGTGAAGCAACACTCCATTCACTTCGCACAGTGAATTGAAGTGTTGGAACAGACTGCTTCTCTTTCAGAGAAACGGGTGTGAGTTTTTTGTGAAAGCTTGTAAGTAGCTTAAGGCACTTTCAAAGGAAAGTGATTTTCTCTGACAGGACAGCATTTAGAAAGTGAGGCAACACTCCATTCACTTCGCACAGTGAATTGAAGTGTTGGAACAGACTGCTTCTCTTTCAGAGAAACGCATGTGAATTTCTGTTCAATGCTTGTAAGTAGCTTAAGGCACTTTCAAAGGAAAGTGATTTTCTCTGAAAGGACAGCATTTAGAAAGTGAAGCAACACTCCATTCACTTCGCACAGTGAATTGAAGTGTTGGAACAGACTTCTTCTCTTTCAGAGAAACGGATGTGAGTTTTTTGTGAAAGCTTGTAAGTAGCTTAAGGCACTTTCAAAGGAAAGTGATTTTCTCTGACAGGACAGCATTTAGAAAGTGAAGCAACACTCCATTCACTTCGCACAGTGAATTGAAGTGTTGGAACAGACTGCTTTTCTTTCAGAGAAACGCATGTGAATTTCTGTTGAATGCTTGTAAGTAGCTTAAGGCACTTTCAAAGGAAAGTGATTTTCTCTGACAGGACAGCATTTAGAAAGTGAAGGAACACTCCATTCACTTCGCACAGTGAATTGAAGTGTTGGAACAGACTGCTTCTCTTTCAGAGAAACGGATGTGAGTATTTTGTGAGTGCTTGTAAGTAGCTTAAGGCACTTTCAAAGGAAAGTGATTTTCTCTCAAAGGACAGCATTTAGAAAGTGAAGCAACACTCCATTCACTTCGCACAGTGAATTGAAGTGTTGGAACAGACTGCTTCTCTTTCAGAGTAACGGATGTGAGTTTTTTGTGAATGCTTGTAAGTAGCTTAAGGCACTTTCAAAGGAAAGTGATTTTCTCTGAAAGGACAGCATTTAGAAAGTGAAGCAACACTCCATTCACTTCGCACAGTGAATTGAAGTGTTGGAACAGACTGCTTCTCTTTCAGAGAAACGCATGTGAATTTCTGTTCAATGCTTGTAAGTAGCTTAAGGCACTTTCAAAGGAAAGTGATTTTCTCTGAAAGGACAGCATTTAGAAAGTGAAGCAACACTCCATTCACTTCGCACAGTGAATTGAAGTGTTGGAACAGACTGCTTCTCTTTCAGAGAAACGGATGTGAGTTTTTTGTGAAAGCTTGTAAGTAGCTTAAGGCACTTTCAAAGGAAAGTGATTTTCTCTGACAGGACAGCATTTAGAAAGTGAAGCAACACTCCATTCACTTCGCACAGTGAATTGAAGTGTTGGAACAGACTGCTTCTCTTTCAGAGAAACGGATGTGTGTTTTTTGTGAAAGCTTGTAAGTAGCTTAAGGCACTTCCAAAGAAAGTGATTTTCTCTGAAAGAACAGCATTTAGAAAGTGAAGCAACACTCCATTCACTTCGCACAGTGAATTGAAGTGTTGGAACAGAATGCTTCTCTTTCAGAGAAATGGATGTTTGTTTTTTGTGAAAGCTTGTAAGTAGCTTAAGGCACTTTCAAAGGAGAGTGATTTCCTCTGAAAGAACAGCATTTAGAAAGTGAAGCAACACTCCATTCACTTCGCACAGTGAATTGAAATGTTGGAACAGACTGCTTCTCTTTCAGAGAAACGCATGTAAATTTCTGTTGAATGCTTGTAAGTAGCTTAAGGCACTTTCAAAGGAAAGTGATTTTCTCTGAAAGGACAGCATTTAGAAAGTGAAGCAACACTCCATTCACTTCGCACAGTGAATTGAAGTGTTGGAACAGACCGCTTATCTTTCAGAGAAACGCATGTGAGTTTTTTGTGACAGCTTGTAAGTAGCTTAAGGCACTTTCAAAGGAACGTGATTTTCTCTGACAGGACAGCATTTAGAAAGTGAAGCAACACTCCATTCACTTCGCACAGTGAATTGAAGTGTTGGAACAGACTGCTTCTCTTTCAGAGAAACGCATGTGAATTTCTGTTGAATGCTTGTAAGTAGCTTAAGGCACTTTCAAAGGAAAGTGATTTTCTCTGAAAGGACAGCATTTAGAAAGTGAAGCAACACTCCATTCACTTCGTACAGCGAATTAAGGTGTTGGAACAGACTGCTTCTCTTTCAGAGAAACGGATGTGTGTTTTTTGTGAAAGCTTGTAAGTAGCTTAAGGCACATTCAAAGGAAAGTGATTTTCTCTGAAAGGACAGCATTTAGGAAGTGAAGCAACACTCCATTCACTTCGCACAGTGTATTGAAGTGTTGGAACAGACTGCTTCTCTTTCAGAGAAACGCATGTGAATTTCTGTTCAATGCTTGTAAGTAGCTTAAGGCACTTTCAAAGGAAAGTGATTTTCTCTGAAAGGACAGCATTTAGAAAGTGAAGCAACACTCCATTCACTTCGCACAGTGAATTGAAGTGTTGGAACAGACTGCTTCTCTTTCATAGAAACGGGTGTGAGTTTTTTGTGAAAGCTTGTCAGTAGCTTAAGGCACTTTCAAAGGAAAGTGATTTTCTCTGACAGGACAGCATTTAGAAAGTGAAGCAACACTCCATTCACTTCGCACAGTGAATTGAAGTGTTGGAACAGACTGCTTCTCTTTCATAGAAACGGGTGTGAGTTTTTTGTGAAAGCTTGTCAGTAGCTTAAGGCACTTTCAAAGGAAAGTGATTTTCTCTGAAAGGACAGCATTTAGAAAGTGAAGCAACACTCCATTCACTTCACACAGTGAATTGAAGTGCTGGAACAGACTGCTTCTCTTTCAGAGAAACGGATGTGTGTTTTTTGTGAAAGCTTGTAAGTAGCTTAAGGCACTTTCAAAGGAAAGTGATTTTCTCTGAAAGGACAGCATTTAGAAAGTGAAGCAACACTCCATTCACTTCGCACAGTGTATTGAAGTGTTGGAACAGACTGCTTCTCTTTCGGAGAAACGCATGTGAATTTCTGTTGAATGCTTGTAAGTAGCTTAAGGCACTTTCAAAGGAAAGTGATTTTCTCTGAAAGGACAGCTTTTAGAAAGTGAAGCAACACTCCATTCACTTCGCACAGTGAATTGAAGTGTTGGAACAGACTGCTTCTCTTTCAGAGAAACGGGTGTGAGTTTTTTGTGAAAGCTTGTAAGTAGCTTAAGGCACTTTCAAAGGAAAGTGATTTTCTCTGACAAGACAGCATTTAGAAAGTGAAGCAACACTCCATTCACTTCGCACAGTGAATTGAAGTGTTGGAACAGACTGCTTCTCTTTCAGAGAAACGCATGTGAATTTCTGTTCAATGCTTGTAAGTAGCTTAAGGCACTTTCAAAGGAAAGTGATTTTCTCTGAAAGGACAGCATTTAGAAAGTGAAGCAACACTCCATTCACTTCGCACAGTGAATTGAAGTGTTGGAACAGACTGCTTCTCTTTCAGGGAAACGCATGTGAATTTCTGTTGAATGCTTATAAGTAGCTTAAGGCACTTTCAAAGGAAAGTGATTTTCTCTGAAAGGACAGCATTTAGAAAGTGAAGCAACACTCCATTCACTTCGCACAGTGTATTGAAGTGTTGGAACAGACTGCTTCTCTTTCGGAGAAACGCATGTGAATTTCTGTTGAATGCTTGTAAGTAGCTTAAGGCACTTTCAAAGGAAAGTGATTTTCTCTGAAAGGACAGCATTTAGAAAGTGAAGCAACACTCCATTCACTTCGCACAGTGAATTGAAGTGTTGGAACAGACTGCTTCTCTTTCAGAGAAACGGGTGTGAGTTTTTTGTGAAAGCTTGTAAGTAGCTTAAGGCACTTTCAAAGGAAAGTGATTTTCTCTGACAGGACAGCATTTAGAAAGTGAAGCAACACTCCATTCACTTCGCACAGTGAATTGAAGTGTTGGAACAGACTGCTTCTCTTTCAGAGAAACGCATGTGAATTTCTGTTCAATGCTTGTAAGTAGCTTAAGGCACTTTCAAAGGAAAGTGATTTTCTCTGAAAGGACAGCATTTAGAAAGTGAAGCAACACTCCATTCACTTCGCACAGTGAATTGAAGTGTTGGAACAGACTGCTTCTCTTTCAGAGAAACGGATGTGAGTTTTTTGTGAAAGCTTGTAAGTAGCTTAAGGCACTTTCAAAGGAAAGTGATTTTCTCTGACAGGACAGCATTTAGAAAGTGAAGGAACACTCCATTCACTTCGCACAGTGAATTGAAGTGTTGGAACAGACTGCTTCTCTTTCAGAGAAACGGATGTGAGTTTTTTGTGAGTGCTTGTAAGTAGCTTAAGGCACTTTCAAAGGAAAGTGATTTTCTCTCAAAGGACAGCATTTAGAAAGTGAAGCAACACTCCATTCACTTCGCACAGTGAATTGAAGTGTTGGAACAGACTGCTTCTCTTTCAGAGTAACGGATGTGAGTTTTTTGTGAATGCTTGTAAGTAGCTTAAGGCACTTTCAAAGGAAAGTGATTTTCTCTGAAAGGACAGCATTTAGAAAGTGAAGCAACACTCCATTCACTTCGCACAGTGAATTGAAGTGTTGGAACAGACTGCTTCTCTTTCAGAGAAACGCATGTGAATTTCTGTTCAATGCTTGTAAGTAGCTTAAGGCACTTTCAAAGGAAAGTGATTTTCTCTGAAAGGACAGCATTTAGAAAGTGAAGCAACACTCCATTCACTTCGCACAGTGAATTGAAGTGTTGGAACAGACTGCTTCTCTTTCAGAGAAACGCATGTGAGTTTTTTGTGAAAGCTTGTAAGTAGCTTAAGGCACTTTCAAAGGAAAGTGATTTTCTCTGAAAGGACAGCATTTAGAAAGTGAAGCAACACTCCATTCACTTCGCACAGTGAATTGAAGTGTTGGAACAGACTGCTTCTCTTTCAGAGAAACGGATGTGTGTTTTTTGTGAAAGCTTGTAAGTAGCTTAAAGCACTTTCAAAGGAAAGTGATTTTCTCTGAAAGAACAGCATTTAGAAAGTGAAGCAACACTCCATTCACTTCGCACAGTGAATTGAAGTGTTGGAACAGAATGCTTCTCTTTCAGAGAAATGGATGTTTGTTTTTTGTGAAAGCTTGTAAGTAGCTTAAGGCACTTTCAAAGGAGAGTGATTTCCTCTGAAAGAACAGCATTTAGAAAGTGAAGCAACACTCCATTCACTTCGCACAGTGAATTGAAATGTTGGAACAGACTGCTTCTCTTTCAGAGAAACGCATGTAAATTTCTGTTGAATGCTTGTAAGTAGCTTAAGGCACTTTCAAAGGAAAGTGATTTTCTCTGAAAGGACAGCATTTAGAAAGTGAAGCAACACTCCATTCACTTCGCACAGTGAATTGAAGTGTTGGAACAGACCGCTTATCTTTCAGGGAAACGCATGTGAGTTTTTTGTGACAGCTTGTAAGTAGCTTAAGGCACTTTCAAAGGAACGTGATTTTCTCTGACAGGACAGCATTTAGAAAGTGAAGCAACACTCCATTCACTTCGCACAGTGAATTGAAGTGTTGGAACAGACTGCTTCTCTTTCAGAGAAACGCATGTGAATTTCTGTTGAATGCTTGTAAGTAGCTTAAGGCACTTTCAAAGGAAAGTGATTTTCTCTGAAAGGACAGCATTTAGAAAGTGAAGCAACACTCCATTCACTTCGTACAGCGAATTAAGGTGTTGGAACAGACTGCTTCTCTTTCAGAGAAACGGATGTGTGTTTTTTGTGAAAGCTTGTAAGAAGCTTAAGGCACTTTCAAAGGAAAGTGATTTTCTCTGAAAGGACAGCATTTAGAAAGTGAAGCAACACTCCATTCACTTCGCACAGTGTATTGAAGTGTTGGAACAGACTGCTTCTCTTTCAGAGAAACGCATGTGAATTTCTGTTCAATGCTTGTAAGTAGCTTAAGGCACTTTCAAAGGAAAGTGATTTTCTCTGAAAGGACAGCATTTAGAAAGTGAAGCAACACTCCATTCACTTCGCACAGTGAATTGAAGTGTTGGAACAGACTGCTTCTCTTTCATAGAAACGGGTGTGAGTTTTTTGTGAAAGCTTGTCAGTAGCTTAAGGCACTTTCAAAGGAAAGTGATTTTCTCTGACAGGACAGCATTTAGAAAGTGAAGCAACACTCCATTCACGTCGCACAGTGAATTGAAGTGTTGGAACAGACTGCTTCTCTTTCATAGAAACGGGTGTGAGTTTTTTGTGAAAGCTTGTCAGTAGCTTAAGGCACTTTCAAAGGAAAGTGATTTTCTCTGAAAGGACAGCATTTAGAAAGTGAAGCAACACTCCATTCACTTCACACAGTGAATTGAAGTGCTGGAACAGACTGCTTCTCTTTCAGAGAAACGGATGTGTGTTTTTTGTGAAAGCTTGTAAGTAGCTTAAGGCACTTTCAAAGGAAAGTGATTTTCTCTGAAAGGACAGCATTTAGAAAGTGAAGCAACACTCCATTCACTTCGCACAGTGTATTGAAGTGTTGGAACAGACTGCTTCTCTTTCGGAGAAACGCATGTGAATTTCTGTTGAATGCTTGTAAGTAGCTTAAGGCACTTTCAAAGGAAAGTGATTTTCTCTGAAAGGACAGCATTTAGAAAGTGAAGCAACACTCCATTCACTTCGCACAGTGAATTGAAGTGTTGGAACAGACTGCTTCTCTTTCAGAGAAACGGGTGTGAGTTTTTTGTGAAAGCTTGTAAGTAGCTTAAGGCACTTTCAAAGGAAAGTGATTTTCTCTGACAGGACAGCATTTAGAAAGTGAAGCAACACTCCATTCACTTCGCACAGTGAATTGAAGTGTTGGAACAGACTGCTTCTCTTTCAGAGAAACGCATGTGAATTTCTGTTCAATGCTTGTAAGTAGCTTAAGGCACTTTCAAAGGAAAGTGATTTTCTCTGAAAGGACAGCATTTAGAAAGTGAAGCAACACTCCATTCACTTCGCACAGTGAATTGAAGTGTTGGAACAGACTGCTTCTCTTTCAGGGAAACGCATGTGAATTTCTGTTCAATGCTTGTAAGTAGCTTAAGGCACTTTCAAAGGAAAGTGATTTTCTCTGAAAGGACAGCATTTAGAAAGTGAAGCAACACTCCATTCACTTCGCACAGTGTATTGAAGTGTTGGAACAGACTGCTTCTCTTTCGGAGAAAAGCATGTGAATTTCTGTTGAATGCTTGTAAGTAGCTTAAGGCACTTTCAAAGGAAAGTGATTTTCTCTGAAAGGACAGCATTTAGAAAGTGAAGCAACACTCCATTCACTTCGCACAGTGAATTGAAGTGTTGGAACAGACTGCTTCTCTTTCAGAGAAACGGGTGTGAGTTTTTTGTGAAAGCTTGTAAGTAGCTTAAGGCACTTTCAAAGGAAAGTGATTTTCTCTGACAGGACAGCATTTAGAAAGTGAAGCAACACTCCATTCACTTCGCACAGTGAATTGAAGTGTTGGAACAGACTGCTTCTCTTTCAGAGAAACGCATGTGAATTTCTGTTCAATGCTTGTAAGTAGCTTAAGGCACTTTCAAAGGAAAGTGATTTTCTCTGAAAGGACAGCATTTAGAAAGTGAAGCAACACTCCATTCACTTCGCACAGTGAATTGAAGTGTTGGAACAGACTGCTTCTCTTTCAGAGAAACGGATGTGAGTTTTTTGTGAAAGCTTGTAAGTAGCTTAAGGCACTTTCAAAGGAAAGTGATTTTCTCTGACAGGACAGCATTTAGAAAGTGAAGCAACACTCCATTCACTTCGCACAGTGAATTGAAGTGTTGGAACAGACTGCTTTTCTTTCAGAGAAACGCATGTGAATTTCTGTTGAATGCTTGTAAGTAGCTTAAGGCACTTTCAAAGGAAAGTGATTTTCTCTGACAGGACAGCATTTAGAAAGTGAAGGAACACTCCATTCACTTCGCACAGTGAATTGAAGTGTTGGAACAGACTGCTTCTCTTTCAGAGAAACGGATGTGAGTTTTTTGTGAGTGCTTGTAAGTAGCTTAAGGCACTTTCAAAGGAAAGTGATTTTCTCTCAAAGGACAGCATTTAGAAAGTGAAGCAACACTCCATTCACTTCGCACAGTGAATTGAAGTGTTGGAACAGACTGCTTCTCTTTCAGAGTAACGGATGTGAGTTTTTTGTGAATGCTTGTAAGTAGCTTAAGGCACTTTCAAAGGAAAGTGATTTTCTCTGAAAGGACAGCATTTAGAAAGTGAAGCAACACTCCATTCACTTCGCACAGTGAATTGAAGTGTTGGAACAGACTGCTTCTCTTTCAGAGAAACGCATGTGAATTTCTGTTCAATGCTTGTAAGTAGCTTAAGGCACTTTCAAAGGAAAGTGATTTTCTCTGAAAGGACAGCATTTAGAAAGTGAAGCAACACTCCATTCACTTCGCACAGTGAATTGAAGTGTTGGAACAGACCGCTTATCTTTCAGGGAAACGCATGTGAGTTTTTTGTGACAGCTTGTAAGTAGCTTAAGGCACTTTCAAAGGAACGTGATTTTCTCTGACAGGACAGCATTTAGAAAGTGAAGCAACACTCCATTCACTTCGCACAGTGAATTGAAGTGTTGGAACAGACTGCTTCTCTTTCAGAGAAACGCATGTGAATTTCTGTTGAATGCTTGTAAGTAGCTTAAGGCACTTTCAAAGGAAAGTGATTTTCTCTGAAAGGACAGCATTTAGAAAGTGAAGCAACACTCCATTCACTTCGCACAGTGAATTGAAGTGTTGGAACAGACTGCTTCTCTTTCAGAGAAACGGGTGTGAGTTTTTTGTGAAAGCTTGTAAGTAGCTTAAGGCACTTTCAAAGGAAAGTGATTTTCTCTGACAGGACAGCATTTAGAAAGTGAAGCAACACTCCATTCACTTCGCACAGTGAATTGAAGTGTTGGATCAGACTGCTTCTCTTTCAGAGAAACGCATGTGAATTTCTGTTCAATGCTTGTAAGTAGCTTAAGGCACTTTCAAAGGAAAGTGATTTTCTCTGAAAGGACAGCATTTAGAAAGTGAAGCAACACTCCATTCACTTCGCACAGTGAATTGAAGTGTTGGAACAGACTGCTTCTCTTTCAGAGAAACGGATGTGAGTTTTTTGTGAAAGCTTGTAAGTAGCTTAAGGCACTTTCAAAGGAAAGTGATTTTCTCTGACAGGACAGCATTTAGAAAGTGAAGCAACACTCCATTCACTTCGCACAGTGAATTGAAGTGTTGGAACAGACTGCTTTTCTTTCAGAGAAACGCATGTGAATTTCTGTTGAATGCTTGTAAGTAGCTTAAGGCACTTTCAAAGGAAAGTGATTTTCTCTGACAGGACAGCATTTAGAAAGTGAAGGAACACTCCATTCACTTCGCACAGTGAATTGAAGTGTTGGAACAGACTGCTTCTCTTTCAGAGAAACGGATGTGAGTTTTTTGTGAGTGCTTGTAAGTAGCTTAAGGCACTTTCAAAGGAAAGTGATTTTCTCTCAAAGGACAGCATTTAGAAAGTGAAGCAACACTCCATTCACTTCGCACAGTGAATTGAAGTGTTGGAACAGACTGCTTCTCTTTCAGAGTAACGGATGTGAGTTTTTTGTGAATGCTTGTAAGTAGCTTAAGGCACTTTCAAAGGAAAGTGATTTTCTCTGAAAGGACAGCATTTAGAAAGTGAAGCAACACTCCATTCACTTCGCACAGTGAATTGAAGTGTTGGAACAGACTGCTTCTCTTTCAGAGAAACGCATGTGAATTTCTGTTCAATGCTTGTAAGTAGCTTAAGGCACTTTCAAAGGAAAGTGATTTTCTCTGAAAGGACAGCATTTAGAAAGTGAAGCAACACTCCATTCACTTCGCACAGTGAATTGAAGTGTTGGAACAGACTGCTTCTCTTTCAGAGAAACGGATGTGAGTTTTTTGTGAAAGCTTGTAAGTAGCTTAAGGCACTTTCAAAGGAACGTGATTTTCTCTGACAGGACAGCATTTAGAAAGTGAAGCAACACTCCATTCACTTCGCACAGTGAATTGAAGTGTTGGAACAGACTGCTTCTCTTTCAGAGAAACGCATGTGAATTTCTGTTGAATGCTTGTAAGTAGCTTAAGGCACTTTCAAAGGAAAGTGATTTTCTCTGAAAGGACAGCATTTAGAAAGTGAAGCAACACTCCATTCACTTCGTACAGCGAATTAAGGTGTTGGAACAGACTGCTTCTCTTTCAGAGAAACGGATGTGTGTTTTTTGTGAAAGCTTGTAAGTAGCTTAAGGCACTTTCAAAGGAAAGTGATTTTCTCTGAAAGGACAGCATTTAGAAAGTGAAGCAACACTCCATTCACTTCGCACAGTGTATTGAAGTGTTGGAACAGACTGCTTCTCTTTCAGAGAAACGCATGTGAATTTCTGTTCAATGCTTGTAAGTAGCTTAAGGCACTTTCAAAGGAAAGTGATTTTCTCTGAAAGGACAGCATTTAGAAAGTGAAGCAACACTCCATTCACTTCGCACAGTGAATTGAAGTGTTGGAACAGACTGCTTCTCTTTCATAGAAACGGGTGTGAGTTTTTTGTGAAAGCTTGTCAGTATCTTAAGGCACTTTCAAAGGAAAGTGATTTTCTCTGACAGGACAGCATTTAGAAAGTGAAGCAACACTCCATTCACGTCGCACAGTGAATTGAAGTGTTGGAACAGACTGCTTCTCTTTCAGAGAAACGGGTGTGAGTTTTTTGTGAAAGCTTGTCAGTAGCTTAAGGCACTTTCAAAGGAAAGTGATTTTCTCTGAAAGGACAGCATTTAGAAAGTGAAGCAACACTCCATTCACTTCACACAGTGAATTGAAGTGCTGGAACAGACTGCTTCTCTTTCAGAGAAACGGATGTGTGTTTTTTGTGAAAGCTTGTAAGTAGCTTAAGGCACTTTCAAAGGAAAGTGATTTTCTCTGAAAGGACAGCATTTAGAAAGTGAAGCAACACTCCATTCACTTCGCACAGTGTATTGAAGTGTTGGAACAGACTGCTTCTCTTTCGGAGAAACGCATGTGAATTTCTGTTGAATGCTTGTAAGTAGCTTAAGGCACTTTCAAAGGAAAGTGATTTTCTCTGAAAGGACAGCATTTAGAAAGTGAAGCAACACTCCATTCACTTCGCACAGTGAATTGAAGTGTTGGAACAGACTGCTTCTCTTTCAGAGAAACGGGTGTGAGTTTTTTGTGAAAGCTTGTAAGTAGCTTAAGGCACTTTCAAAGGAAAGTGATTTTCTCTGACAGGACAGCATTTAGAAAGTGAAGCAACACTCCATTCACTTCGCACAGTGAATTGAAGTGTTGGAACAGACTGCTTCTCTTTCAGAGAAACGCATGTGAATTTCTGTTCAATGCTTGTAAGTAGCTTAAGGCACTTTCAAAGGAAAGTGATTTTCTCTGAAAGGACAGCATTTAGAAAGTGAAGCAACACTCCATTCACTTCGCACAGTGAATTGAAGTGTTGGAACAGACTGCTTCTCTTTCAGGGAAACGCATGTGAATTTCTGTTCAATGCTTGTAAGTAGCTTAAGGCACTTTCAAAGGAAAGTGATTTTCTCTGAAAGGACAGCATTTAGAAAGTGAAGCAACACTCCATTCACTTCGCACAGTGTATTGAAGTGTTGGAACAGACTGCTTCTCTTTCGGAGAAACGCATGTGAATTTCTGTTGAATGCTTGTAAGTAGCTTAAGGCACTTTCAAAGGAAAGTGATTTTCTCTGAAAGGACAGCATTTAGAAAGTGAAGCAACACTCCATTCACTTCGCACAGTGAATTGAAGTGTTGGAACAGACTGCTTCTCTTTCAGAGAAACGGGTGTGAGTTTTTTGTGAAAGCTTGTAAGTAGCTTAAGGCACTTTCAAAGGAAAGTGATTTTCTCTGACAGGACAGCATTTAGAAAGTGAAGCAACACTCCATTCACTTCGCACAGTGAATTGAAGTGTTGGAACAGACTGCTTCTCTTTCAGAGAAACGCATGTGAATTTCTGTTCAATGCTTGTAAGTAGCTTAAGGCACTTTCAAAGGAAAGTGATTTTCTCTGAAAGGACAGCATTTAGAAAGTGAAGCAACACTCCATTCACTTCGCACAGTGAATTGAAGTGTTGGAACAGACTGCTTCTCTTTCAGAGAAACGGATGTGAGTTTTTTGTGAAAGCTTGTAAGTAGCTTAAGGCACTTTCAAAGGAAAGTGATTTTCTCTGACAGGACAGCATTTAGAAAGTGAAGCAACACTCCATTCACTTCGCACAGTGAATTGAAGTGTTGGAACAGACTGCTTTTCTTTCAGAGAAACGCATGTGAATTTCTGTTGAATGCTTGTAAGTAGCTTAAGGCACTTTCAAAGGAAAGTGATTTTCTCTGACAGGACAGCATTTAGAAAGTGAAGGAACACTCCATTCACTTCGCACAGTGAATTGAAGTGTTGGAACAGACTGCTTCTCTTTCAGAGAAACGGATGTGAGTTTTTTGTGAGTGCTTGTAAGTAGCTTAAGGCACTTTCAAAGGAAAGTGATTTTCTCTCAAAGGACAGCATTTAGAAAGTGAAGCAACACTCCATTCACTTCGCACAGTGAATTGAAGTGTTGGAACAGACTGCTTCTCTTTCAGAGTAACGGATGTGAGTTTTTTGTGAATGCTTGTAAGTAGCTTAAGGCACTTTCAAAGGAAAGTGATTTTCTCTGAAAGGACAGCATTTAGAAAGTGAAGCAACACTCCATTCACTTCGCACAGTGAATTGAAGTGTTGGAACAGACTGCTTCTCTTTCAGAGAAACGCATGTGAATTTCTGTTCAATGCTTGTAAGTAGCTTAAGGCACTTTCAAAGGAAAGTGATTTTCTCTGAAAGGACAGCATTTAGAAAGTGAAGCAACACTCCATTCACTTCGCACAGTGAATTGAAGTGTTGGAACAGACTGCTTCTCTTTCAGAGAAACGCATGTGAGTTTTTTGTGAAAGCTTGTAAGTAGCTTAAGGCACTTTCAAAGGAAAGTGATTTTCTCTGAAAGGACAGCATTTAGAAAGTGAAGCAACACTCCATTCACTTCGCACAGTGAATTGAAGTGTTGGAACAGACTGCTTCTCTTTCAGAGAAACGGATGTGTGTTTTTTGTGAAAGCTTGTAAGTAGCTTAAGGCACTTTCAAAGGAAAGTGATTTTCTCTGAAAGAACAGCATTTAGAAAGTGAAGCAACACTCCATTCACTTCGCACAGTGAATTGAAGTGTTGGAACAGAATGCTTCTCTTTCAGAGAAATGGATGTTTGTTTTTTGTGAAAGCTTGTAAGTAGCTTAAGGCACTTTCAAAGGAGAGTGATTTCCTCTGAAAGAACAGCATTTAGAAAGTGAAGCAACACTCCATTCACTTCGCACAGTGAATTGAAATGTTGGAACAGACTGCTTCTCTTTCAGAGAAACGCATGTAAATTTCTGTTGAATGCTTGTAAGTAGCTTAAGGCACTTTCAAAAGAAAGTGATTTTCTCTGAAAGGACAGCATTTAGAAAGTGAAGCAACACTCCATTCACTTCGCACAGTGAATTGAAGTGTTGGAACAGACCGCTTATCTTTCAGGGAAACACATGTGAGTTTTTTGTGACAGCTTGTAAGTAGCTTAAGGCACTTTCAAAGGAACGTGATTTTCTCTGACAGGACAGCATTTAGAAAGTGAAGCAACACTCCATTCACTTCGCACAGTGAATTGAAGTGTTGGAACAGACTGCTTCTCTTTCAGAGAAACGCATGTGAATTTCTGTTGAATGCTTGTAAGTAGCTTAAGGCACTTTCAAAGGAAAGTGATTTTCTCTGAAAGGACAGCATTTAGAAAGTGAAGCAACACTCCATTCACTTCGTACAGCGAATTAAGGTGTTGGAACAGACTGCTTCTCTTTCACAGAAATGCATGTGAATTTCTGTTGAATGCTTGTAAGTAGCTTAAGGCGCTTTCAAAGGAAAGTGATTTTCTCTGAAAGGACAGCATTTAGAAAGTGAAGCAACACTCCATTCACTTCGCACAGTGAGTTGAAGTGTTGGAACAGACTGCTTCTCTTTCATAGAAACGGGTGTGAGTTTTTTGTGAAAGCTTGTCAGTAGCTTAAGGCACTTTCAAAGGAAAGTGATTTTCTCTGACAGGACAGCATTTAGAAAGTGAAGCAACACTCCATTCACTTCGCACAGTGAATTGAAGTGTTGGAACAGACTGCTTCTCTTTCATAGAAACGGGTGTGAGTTTTTTGTGAAAGCTTGTCAGTAGCTTAAGGCACTTTCAAAGGAAAGTGATTTTCTCTGAAAGGACAGCATTTAGAAAGTGAAGCAACACTCCATTCACTTCACACAGTGAATTGAAGTGCTAGAACAGACTGCTTCTCTTTCAGAGAAACGGATGTGTGTTTTTTGTGAAAGCTTGTAAGTAGCTTAAGGCACTTTCAAAGGAAAGTGATTTTCTCTGAAAGGACAGCATTTAGAAAGTGAAGCAACACTCCATTCACTTCGCACAGTGTATTGAAGTATTGGAACAGACTGCTTCTCTTTCGGAGAAACGCATGTGAATTTCTGTTGAATGCTTGTAAGTAGCTTAAGGCACTTTCAAAGGAAAGTGATTTTCTCTGAAAGGACAGCATTTAGAAAGTGAAGCAACACTCCATTCACTTCGCACAGTGAATTGAAGTGTTGGAACAGACTGCTTCTCTTTCAGAGAAACGGGTGTGAGTTTTTTGTGAAAGCTTGTAAGTAGCTTAAGGCACTTTCAAAGGAAAGTGATTTTCTCTGACAGGACAGCATTTAGAAAGTGAAGCAACACTCCATTCACTTCGCACAGTGAATTGAAGTGTTGGAACAGACTGCTTCTCTTTCAGAGAAACGCATGTGAATTTCTGTTCAATGCTTGTAAGTAGCTTAAGGCACTTTCAAAGGAAAGTGATTTTCTCTGAAAGGACAGCATTTAGAAAGTGAAGCAACACTCCATTCACTTCGCACAGTGAATTGAAGTGTTGGAACAGACTGCTTCTCTTTCAGGGAAACGCATGTGAATTTCTGTTCAATGCTTGTAAGTAGCTTAAGGCACTTTCAAAGGAAAGTGATTTTCTCTGAAAGGACAGCATTTAGAAAGTGAAGCAACACTCCATTCACTTCGCACAGTGTATTGAAGTGTTGGAACAGACTGCTTCTCTTTCGGAGAAACGCATGTGAATTTCTGTTGAATGCTTGTAAGTAGCTTAAGGCACTTTCAAAGGAAAGTGATTTTCTCTGAAAGGACAGCATTTAGAAAGTGAAGCAACACTCCATTCACTTCGCACAGTGAATTGAAGTGTTGGAACAGACTGCTTCTCTTTCAGAGAAACGGGTGTGAGTTTTTTGTGAAAGCTTGTAAGGATCTTAAGGCACTTTCAAAGGAAAGTGATTTTCTCTGACAGGACAGCATTTAGAAAGTGAAGCAACACTCCATTCACTTCGCACAGTGAATTGAAGTGTTGGAACAGACTGCTTCTCTTTCAGAGAAACGCATGTGAATTTCTGTTCAATGCTTGTAAGTAGCTTAAGGCACTTTCAAAGGAAAGTGATTTTCTCTGAAAGGACAGCATTTAGAAAGTGAAGCAACACTCCATTCACTTCGCACAGTGAATTGAAGTGTTGGAACAGACTGCTTCTCTTTCAGAGAAACGGATGTGAGTTTTTTGTGAAAGCTTGTAAGTAGCTTAGGGCACTTTCAAAGGAAAGTGATTTTCTCTGACAGGACAGCATTTAGAAAGTGAAGCAACACTCCATTCACTTCGCACAGTGAATTGAAGTGTTGGAACAGACTGCTTTTCTTTCAGAGAAACGCATGTGAATTTCTGTTGAATGCTTGTAAGTAGCTTAAGGCACTTTCAAAGGAAAGTGATTTTCTCTGACAGGACAGCATTTAGAAAGTGAAGGAACACTCCATTCACTTCGCACAGTGAATTGAAGTGTTGGAACAGACTGCTTCTCTTTCAGAGAAACGGATGTGAGTTTTTTGTGAGTGCTTGTAAGTAGCTTAAGGCACTTTCAAAGGAAAGTGATTTTCTCTCAAAGGACAGCATTTAGAAAGTGAAGCAACACTCCATTCACTTCGCACAGTGAATTGAAGTGTTGGAACAGACTGCTTCTCTTTCAGAGTAACGGATGTGAGTTTTTTGTGAATGCTTGTAAGTAGCTTAAGGCACTTTCAAAGGAAAGTGATTTTCTCTGAAAGGACAGCATTTAGAAAGTGAAGCAACACTCCATTCACTTCGCACAGTGAATTGAAGTGTTGGAACAGACTGCTTCTCTTTCAGAGAAACGCATGTGAATTTCTGTTCAATGCTTGTAAGTAGCTTAAGGCACTTTCAAAGGAAAGTGATTTTCTCTGAAAGGACAGCATTTAGAAAGTGAAGCAACACTCCATTCACTTCGCACAGTGAATTGAAGTGTTGGAACAGACTGCTTCTCTTTCAGAGAAACGCATGTGAGTTTTTTGTGAAAGCTTGTAAGTAGCTTAAGGCACTTTCAAAGGAAAGTGATTTTCTCTGAAAGGACAGCATTTAGAAAGTGAAGCAACACTCCATTCACTTCGCACAGTGAATTGAAGTGTTGGAACAGACTGCTTCTCTTTCAGAGAAACGGATGTGTGTTTTTTGTGAAAGCTTGTAAGTAGCTTAAGGCACTTTCAAAGGAAAGTGATTTTCTCTGAAAGAACAGCATTTAGAAAGTGAAGCAACACTCCATTCACTTCGCACAGTGAATTGAAGTGTTGGAACAGAATGCTTCTCTTTCAGAGAAATGGATGTTTGTTTTTTGTGAAAGCTTGTAAGTAGCTTAAGGCACTTTCAAAGGAGAGTGATTTCCTCTGAAAGAACAGCATTTAGAAAGTGAAGCAACACTCCATTCACTTCGCACAGTGAATTGAAATGTTGGAACAGACTGCTTCTCTTTCAGAGAAACGCATGTAAATTTCTGTTGAATGCTTGTAAGTAGCTTAAGGCACTTTCAAAGGAAAGTGATTTTCTCTGAAAGGACAGCATTTAGAAAGTGAAGCAACACTCCATTCACTTCGCACAGTGAATTGAAGTGTTGGAACAGACCGCTTATCTTTCAGGGAAACGCATGTGAGTTTTTTGTGACAGCTTGTAAGTAGCTTAAGGCACTTTCAAAGGAACGTGATTTTCTCTGACAGGACAGCATTTAGAAAGTGAAGCAACACTCCATTCACTTCGCACAGTGAATTGAAGTGTTGGAACAGACTGCTTCTCTTTCAGAGAAACGCATGTGAATTTCTGTTGAATGCTTGTAAGTAGCTTAAGGCACTTTCAAAGGAAAGTGATTTTCTCTGAAAGGACAGCATTTAGAAAGTGAAGCAACACTCCATTCACTTCGTACAGCGAATTAAGGTGTTGGAACAGACTGCTTCTCTTTCAGAGAAACGGATGTGTGTTTTTTGTGAAAGCTTGTAAGTAGCTTAAGGCACTTTCAAAGGAAAGTGATTTTCTCTGAAAGGACAGCATTTAGAAAGTGAAGCAACACTCCATTCACTTCGCACAGTGTATTGAAGTGTTGGAACAGACTGCTTCTCTTTCAGAGAAACGCATGTGAATTTCTGTTCAATGCTTGTAAGTAGCTTAAGGCACTTTCAAAGGAAAGTGATTTTCTCTGAAAGGACAGCATTTAGAAAGTGAAGCAACACTCCATTCACTTCGCACAGTGAATTGAAGTGTTGGAACAGACTGCTTCTCTTTCAGAGAAACGGGTGTGAGTTTTTTGTGAAAGCTTGTAAGTAGCTTAAGGCACTTTCAAAGGAAAGTGATTTTCTCTGACAGGACAGCATTTAGAAAGTGAAGCAACACTCCATGCACTTCGCACAGTGAATTGAAGTGTTGGAACAGACTGCTTCTCTTTCAGAGAAACGCATGTGAATTTCTGTTGAATGCTTGTAATTAGCTTAAGGCACTTTCAAAGGAAAGTGATTTTCTCTGAAAGGACAGCATTTAGAAAGTGAAGGAACACTCCATTCACTTCGCACAGTGAATTGAAGTGTTGGAACAGACTGCTTCTCTTTCAGAGAAACGGATGTGAGTTTTTTGTGAGTGCTTGTAAGTAGCTTAAGGCACTTTCAAAGGAAAGTGATTTTCTCTGACAGGACAGCATTTAGAAAGTGAAGCAACACTCCATTCACTTCGCACAGTGAATTGAAGTGTTGGAACAGACTGCTTCTCTTACAGAGAAATGCATGTGAATTTCTGTTGAATGCTTGTAAGTAGCTTAAGGCGCTTTCAAAGGAAAGTGATTTTCTCTGAAAGGACAGCATTTAGAAAGTGAAGCAACACTCCATTCACTTCGCACAGTGAATTGAAGTGTTGGAACAGACTGCTTCTCTTTCATAGAAACGGGTGTGAGTTTTTTGTGAAAGCTTGTCAGTAGCTTAAGGCACTTTCAAAGGAAAGTGATTTTCTCTGACAGGACAGCATTTAGAAAGTGAAGCAACACTCCATTCACTTCGCACAGTGAATTGAAGTGTTGGAACAGACTGCTTCTCTTTCAGAGAAACGGATGTGAGTTTTTTCTGAAAGCTTGTAAGTAGCTTAAGGCACTTTCAAAGGAATGTGATTTTCTCTGACAGGACAGCATTTAGAAAGTGAAGCAACACTCCATTCACTTCGCACAGTGAATTGAAGTGTTGGAACAGACTGCTTCTCTTTCAGAGAAACGCATGTGAATTTCTGCTGAATGCTTATAAGTAGCTTAAGGCACTTTCAAAGGAAAGTGATTTTCTCTGAAAGGACAGCATTTAGAAAGTGAAGCAACACTCCATTCACTTCTCACAGTGAATTGAATTGTTCGAACAGACTGCTTCTCTTTAAGAGAAACGCATGTGAATTTCTGTTGAATGCTTGTAAGTAGCTTAAGGCACTTTCAAAGGAAAGTGATTTTCTCTGAAAGGACAGCATTTAGAAAGTGAAGCAACACTCCATTCACTTCGCACAGTGAATTGAAGTGTTGGAACAGACTGCTTCTCTTTCAGAGAAACGCATGTGAATTTCTGTTCAATGCTTGTAAGTAGCTTAAGGCACTTTCAAAGGAAAGTGATTTTCTCTGAAAGGACAGCATTTTGAAAGTGAAGCAACACTCCATTCACTTCGCACCGTGAATTGAAGTGTTGGAACAGACTGCTTCTCTTTCAGGGAAACGCATGTGAATTTCTGTTCAATGCTTGTAAGTAGCTTAAGGCACTTTCAAAGGAAAGTGATTTTCTCTGAAAGGACAGCATTTAGAAAGTGAAGCAACACTCCATTCACTTCGCACAGTGTATTGAAGTGTTGGAACAGACTGCTTCTCTTTCGGAGAAACGCATGTGAATTTCTGTTGAATGCTTGTAAGTAGCTTAAGGCACTTTCAAAGGAAAGTGATTTTCTCTGAAAGGACAGCATTTAGAAAGTGAAGCAACACTCCATTCACTTCGCACAGTGAATTGAAGTGTTGGAACAGACTGCTTCTCTTTCAGAGAAACGGGTGTGAGTTTTTTGTGAAAGCTTGTAAGTAGCTTAAGGCACTTTCAAAGGAAAGTGATTTTCTCTGACAGGACAGCATTTAGAAAGTGAAGCAACACTCCATTCACTTCGCACAGTGAATTGAAGTGTTGGAACAGACTGCTTCTCTTTCAGAGAAACGCATGTGAATTTCT
Organism: Myodes glareolus; assembly: GCF_982192425.1. NCBI lineage: Eukaryota > Metazoa > Chordata > Mammalia > Rodentia > Cricetidae > Myodes > Myodes glareolus. The sequence continues at coordinate 2,264,446 of NC_142040.1, forward strand.
GTTCAATGCTTGTAAGTAGCTTAAGGCACTTTCAAAGGAAAGTGATTTTCTCTGAAAGGACAGCATTTAGAAAGTGAAGCAACACTCCATTCACTTCGCACAGTGAATTGAAGTGTTGGAACAGACTGCTTCTCTTTCAGAGAAACGGATGTGAGTTTTTTGTGAAAGCTTGTAAGTAGCTTAAGGCACTTTCAAAGGAAAGTGATTTTCTCTGACAGGACAGCATTTAGAAAGTGAAGCAACACTCCATTCACTTCGCACAGTGAATTGAAGTGTTGGAACAGACTGCTTTTCTTTCAGAGAAACGCATGTGAATTTCTGTTGAATGCTTGTAAGTAGCTTAAGGCACTTTCAAAGGAAAGTGATTTTCTCTGACAGGACAGCATTTAGAAAGTGAAGGAACACTCCATTCACTTCGCACAGTGAATTGAAGTGTTGGAACAGACTGCTTCTCTTTCAGAGAAACGGATGTGAGTTTTTTGTGAGTGCTTGTAAGTAGCTTAAGGCACTTTCAAAGGAAAGTGATTTTCTCTCAAAGGACAGCATTTAGAAAGTGAAGCAACACTCCATTCACTTCGCACAGTGAATTGAAGTGTTGGAACAGACTGCTTCTCTTTCAGAGTAACGGATGTGAGTTTTTTGTGAATGCTTGTAAGTAGCTTAAGGCACTTTCAAAGGAAAGTGATTTTCTCTGAAAGGACAGCATTTAGAAAGTGAAGCAACACTCCATTCACTTCGCACAGTGAATTGAAGTGTTGGAACAGACTGCTTCTCTTTCAGAGAAACGCATGTGAATTTCTGTTCAATGCTTGTAAGTAGCTTAAGGCACTTTCAAAGGAAAGTGATTTTCTCTGAAAGGACAGCATTTAGAAAGTGAAGCAACACTCCATTCACTTCGCACAGTGAATTGAAGTGTTGGAACAGACTGCTTCTCTTTCAGAGAAACGCATGTGAGTTTTTTGTGAAAGCTTGTAAGTAGCTTAAGGCACTTTCAAAGGAAAGTGATTTTCTCTGAAAGGACAGCATTTAGAAAGTGAAGCAACACTCCATTCACTTCGCACAGTGAATTGAAGTGTTGGAACAGACTGCTTCTCTTTCAGAGAAACGGATGTGTGTTTTTTGTGAAAGCTTGTAAGTAGCTTAAGGCACTTTCAAAGGAAAGTGATTTTCTCTGAAAGAACAGCATTTAGAAAGTGAAGCAACACTCCATTCACTTCGCACAGTGAATTGAAGTGTTGGAACAGAATGCTTCTCTTTCAGAGAAATGGATGTTTGTTTTTTGTGAAAGCTTGTAAGTAGCTTAAGGCACTTTCAAAGGAGAGTGATTTCCTCTGAAAGAACAGCATTTAGAAAGTGAAGCAACACTCCATTCACTTCGCACAGTGAATTGAAATGTTGGAACAGACTGCTTCTCTTTCAGAGAAACGCATGTAAATTTCTGTTGAATGCTTGTAAGTAGCTTAAGGCACTTTCAAAGGAAAGTGATTTTCTCTGAAAGGACAGCATTTAGAAATTGAAGCAACACTCCATTCACTTCGCACAGTGAATTGAAGTGTTGGAACAGACCGCTTATCTTTCAGGGAAACGCATGTGAGTTTTTTGTGACAGCTTGTAAGTAGCTTAAGGCACTTTCAAAGGAACGTGATTTTCTCTGACAGGACAGAATTTAGAAAGTGAAGCAACACTCCATTCACTTCGCACAGTGAATTGAAGTGTTGGAACAGACTGCTTCTCTTTCAGAGAAACGCATGTGAATTTCTGTTGAATGCTTGTAAGTAGCTTAAGGCACTTTCAAAGGAAAGTGATTTTCTCTGAAAGGACAGCATTTAGAAAGTGAAGCAACACTCCATTCACTTCGTACAGCGAATTAAGGTGTTGGAACAGACTGCTTCTCTTTCAGAGAAACGGTTGTGTGTTTTTTGTGAAAGCTTGTAAGTAGCTTAAGGCACTTTCAAAGGAAAGTGATTTTCTCTGAAAGGACAGCATTTAGAAAGTGAAGCAACACTCCATTCACTTCGCACAGTGTATTGAAGTGTTGGAACAGACTGCTTCTCTTTCAGAGAAACGCATGTGAATTTCTGTTCAATGCTTGTAAGTAGCTTAAGGCACTTTCAAAGGAAAGTGATTTTCTCTGAAAGGACAGCATTTAGAAAGTGAAGCAACACTCCATTCACTTCGCACAGTGAATTGAAGTGTTGGAACAGACTGCTTCTCTTTCATAGAAACGGGTGTGAGTTTTTTGTGAAAGCTTGTCAGTAGCTTAAGGCACTTTCAAAGGAAAGTGATTTTCTCTGACAGGACAGCATTTAGAAAGTGAAGCAACACTCCATTCACTTCGCACAGTGAATTGAAGTGTTGGAACAGACTGCTTCTCTTTCATAGAAACGGGTGTGAGTTTTTTGTGAAAGCTTGTCAGTAGCTTAAGGCACTTTCAAAGGAAAGTGATTTTCTCTGAAAGGACAGCATTTAGAAAGTTAAGCAACACTCCATTCACTTCGCACAGTGTATTGAAGTGTTGGAACAGACTGCTTCTCTTTCGGAGAAACGCATGTGAATTTCTGTTGAATGCTTGTAAGTAGCTTAAGGCACTTTCAAAGGAAAGTGATTTTCTCTGAAAGGACAGCATTTAGAAAGTGAAGCAACACTCCATTCACTTCGCACAGTGAATTGAAGTGTTGGAACAGACTGCTTCTCTTTCAGAGAAACGGGTGTGAGTTTTTTGTGAAAGCTTGTAAGTAGCTTAAGGCACTTTCAAAGGAAAGTGATTTTCTCTGACAGGACAGCATTTAGAAAGTGAAGCAACACTCCATTCACTTCGCACAGTGAATTGAAGTGTTGGAACAGACTGCTTCTCTTTCAGAGAAACGCATGTGAATTTCTGTTCAATGCTTGTAAGTAGCTTAAGGCACTTTCAAAGGAAAGTGATTTTCTCTGAAAGGACAGCATTTAGAAAGTGAAGCAACACTCCATTCACTTCGCACCGTGAATTGAAGTGTTGGAACAGACTGCTTCTCTTTCAGGGAAACGCATGTGAATTTCTGTTCAATGCTTGTAAGTAGCTTAAGGCACTTTCAAAGGAAAGTGATTTTCTCTGAAAGGACAGCATTTAGAAAGTGAAGCAACACTCCATTCACTTCGCACAGTGTATTGAAGTGTTGGAACAGACTGCTTCTCTTTCGGAGAAACGCATGTGAATTTCTGTTGAATGCTTGTAAGTAGCTTAAGGCACTTTCAAAGGAAAGTGATTTTCTCTGAAAGGACAGCATTTAGAAAGTGAAGCAACACTCCATTCACTTCGCACAGTGAATTGAAGTGTTGGAACAGACTGCTTCTCTTTCAGAGAAACGGGTGTGAGTTTTTTGTGAAAGCTTGTAAGTAGCTTAAGGCACTTTCAAAGGAAAGTGATTTTCTCTGACAGGACAGCATTTAGAAAGTGAAGCAACACTCCATTCACTTCGCACAGTGAATTGAAGTGTTGGAACAGACTGCTTCTCTTTCAGAGAAACGCATGTGAATTTCTGTTCAATGCTTGTAAGTAGCTTAAGGCACTTTCAAAGGAAAGTGATTTTCTCTGAAAGGACAGCATTTAGAAAGTGAAGCAACACTCCATTCACTTCGCACAGTGAATTGAAGTGTTGGAACAGACTGCTTCTCTTTCAGAGAAACGGATGTGAGTTTTTTGTGAAAGCTTGTAAGTAGCTTAGGGCACTTTCAAAGGAAAGTGATTTTCTCTGACAGGACAGCATTTAGAAAGTGAAGCAACACTCCATTCACTTCGCACAGTGAATTGAAGTGTTGGAACAGACTGCTTTTCTTTCAGAGAAACGCATGTGAATTTCTGTTGAATGCTTGTAAGTAGCTTAAGGCACTTTCAAAGGAAAGTGATTTTCTCTGACAGGACAGCATTTAGAAAGTGAAGGAACACTCCATTCACTTCGCACAGTGAATTGAAGTATTGGAACAGACTGCTTCTCTTTCAGAGAAACGGATGTGAGTTTTTTGTGAGTGCTTGTAAGTAGCTTAAGGCACTTTCAAAGGAAAGCGATTTTCTCTCAAAGGACAGCATTTAGAAAGTGAAGCAACACTCCATTCACTTCGCACAGTGAATTGAAGTGTTGGAACAGACTGCTTCTCTTTCAGAGTAACGGATGTGAGTTTTTTGTGAATGCTTGTAAGTAGCTTAAGGCACTTTCAAAGGAAAGTGATTTTCTCTGAAAGGACAGCATTTAGAAAGTGAAGCAACACTCCATTCACTTCGCACAGTGAATTGAAGTGTTGGAACAGACTGCTTCTCTTTCAGAGAAACGCATGTGAATTTCTGTTCAATGCTTGTAAGTAGCTTAAGGCACTTTCAAAGGAAAGTGATTTTCTCTGAAAGGACAGCATTTAGAAAGTGAAGCAACACTCCATTCACTTCGCACAGTGAATTGAAGTGTTGGAACAGACTGCTTCTCTTTCAGAGAAACGCATGTGAGTTTTTTGTGAAAGCTTGTAAGTAGCTTAAGGCACTTTCAAAGGAAAGTGATTTTCTCTGAAAGGACAGCATTTAGAAAGTGAAGCAACACTCCATTCACTTCGCACAGTGAATTGAAGTGTTGGAACAGACTGCTTCTCTTTCAGAGAAACGGATGTGTGTTTTTTGTGAAAGCTTGTAAGTAGCTTAAGGCACTTTCAAAGGAAAGTGATTTTCTCTGAAAGAACAGCATTTAGAAAGTGAAGCAACACTCCATTCACTTCGCACAGTGAATTGAAGTGTTGGAACAGAATGCTTCTCTTTCAGAGAAATGGATGTTTGTTTTTTGTGAAAGCTTGTAAGTAGCTTAAGGCACTTTCAAAGGAGAGTGATTTCCTCTGAAAGAACAGCATTTAGAAAGTGAAGCAACACTCCATTCACTTCGCACAGTGAATTGAAATGTTGGAACAGACTGCTTCTCTTTCAGAGAAACGCATGTAAATTTCTGTTGAATGCTTGTAAGTAGCTTAAGGCACTTTCAAAGGAAAGTGATTTTCTCTGAAAGGACAGCATTTAGAAAGTGAAGCAACACTCCATTCACTTCGCACAGTGAATTGAAGTGTTGGAACAGACCGCTTATCTTTCAGGGAAACGCATGTGAGTTTTTTGTGACAGCTTGTAAGTAGCTTAAGGCACTTTCAAAGGAACGTGATTTTCTCTGACAGGACAGCATTTAGAAAGTGAAGCAACACTCCATTCACTTCGCACAGTGAATTGAAGTGTTGGAACAGACTGCTTCTCTTTCAGAGAAACGCATGTGAATTTCTGTTGAATGCTTGTAAGTAGCTTAAGGCACTTTCAAAGGAAAGTGATTTTCTCTGAAAGGACAGCATTTAGAAAGTGAAGCAACACTCCATTCACTTCGTACAGCGAATTAAGGTGTTGGAACAGACTGCTTCTCTTTCAGAGAAACGGATGTGTGTTTTTTGTGAAAGCTTGTAAGTAGCTTAAGGCACTTTCAAAGGAAAGTGATTTTCTCTGAAAGGACAGCATTTAGAAAGTGAAGCAACACTCCATTCACTTCGCACAGTGTATTGAAGTGTTGGAACAGACTGCTTCTCTTTCAGAGAAACGCATGTGAATTTCTGTTCAATGCTTGTAAGTAGCTTAAGGCACTTTCAAAGGAAAGTGATTTTCTCTGAAAGGACAGCATTTAGAAAGTGAAGCAACACTCCATTCACTTCGCACAGTGAATTGAAGTGTTGGAACAGACTGCTTCTCTTTCAGAGAAACGGGTGTGAGTTTTTTGTGAAAGCTTGTAAGTAGCTTAAGGCACTTTCAAAGGAAAGTGATTTTCTCTGACAGGACAGCATTTAGAAAGTGAAGCAACACTCCATGCACTTCGCACAGTGAATTGAAGTGTTGGAACAGACTGCTTCTCTTTCAGAGAAACGCATGTGAATTTCTGTTGAATGCTTGTAATTAGCTTAAGGCACTTTCAAAGGAAAGTGATTTTCTCTGAAAGGACAGCATTTAGAAAGTGAAGGAACACTCCATTCACTTCGCACAGTGAATTGAAGTGTTGGAACAGACTGCTTCTCTTTCAGAGAAACGGATGTGAGTTTTTTGTGAGTGCTTGTAAGTAGCTTAAGGCACTTTCAAAGGAAAGTGATTTTCTCTGACAGGACAGCATTTAGAAAGTGAAGCAACACTCCATTCACTTCGCACAGTGAATTGAAGTGTTGGAACAGACTGCTTCTCTTACAGAGAAATGCATGTGAATTTCTGTTGAATGCTTGTAAGTAGCTTAAGGCGCTTTCAAAGGAAAGTGATTTTCTCTGAAAGGACAGCATTTAGAAAGTGAAGCAACACTCCATTCACTTCGCACAGTGAATTGAAGTGTTGGAACAGACTGCTTCTCTTTCATAGAAACGGGTGTGAGTTTTTTGTGAAAGCTTGTCAGTAGCTTAAGGCACTTTCAAAGGAAAGTGATTTTCTCTGACAGGACAGCATTTAGAAAGTGAAGCAACACTCCATTCACTTCGCACAGTGAATTGAAGTGTTGGAACAGACTGCTTCTCTTTCAGAGAAACGGATGTGAGTTTTTTCTGAAAGCTTGTAAGTAGCTTAAGGCACTTTCAAAGGAATGTGATTTTCTCTGACAGGACAGCATTTAGAAAGTGAAGCAACACTCCATTCACTTCGCACAGTGAATTGAAGTGTTGGAACAGACTGCTTCTCTTTCAGAGAAACGCATGTGAATTTCTGCTGAATGCTTATAAGTAGCTTAAGGCACTTTCAAAGGAAAGTGATTTTCTCTGAAAGGACAGCATTTAGAAAGTGAAGCAACACTCCATTCACTTCTCACAGTGAATTGAATTGTTCGAACAGACTGCTTCTCTTTAAGAGAAACGCATGTGAATTTCTGTTGAATGCTTGTAAGTAGCTTAAGGCACTTTCAAAGGAAAGTGATTTTCTCTGAAAGGACAGCATTTAGAAAGTGAAGCAACACTCCATTCACTTCGCACAGTGAATTGAAGTGTTGGAACAGACTGCTTCTCTTTCAGAGAAACGGATGTGAGTTTTTTCTGAAGGCTTGTAAGTAGCTTAAGGCACTTTCAAAGGAAAGTGATTTTCTCTGACAGGACAGCATTTAGAAAGTGAAGCAACACTCCATTCACTTCGCACAGTGAATTGAAGTGTTGGAACAGACTGCTTCTCTTACAGAGAAACGCATGTGAATTTATGTTGAATGCTTGTAAGTAGCTTAAGGCACTTTCAAAGGAAAGTGATTTTCTCTGAAAGGACAGCATTTAGAAAGTGAAGCAACACTCCATTCACGTCGCACAGTGAATTGAAGTATTGGAACAGACTGCTTCTCTTTCACAGAAACGCATGTGAATTTCTGTTGAATGCTTGTAAGTAGCTTAAGGCCCTTTCAAAGGAAAGTGATTTTCTCTGAAAGGACAGCATTTAGAAAGTGAAGCAACACTCCATTCACTTCGCACAGTGAATTGAAGTGTTGGAACAGACTGCTTCTCTTTCAGGGAAACGCATGTGATTTTTTTGTGAAAGCTTGTAAGTAGCTTAAGGCACTTTCAAAGGAAAGTGATTTTCTCTGAAAGGACAGCATTTAGAAAGTGAAGCAACACTCCATTCACTGAGCACAGTGAAATGAAGTGTTGGAACAGACTGCTTCTCTTACAGAGAAACGCATGTGAATTTCTGTTGAATGCTTGTAAGTAGCTTAAGGCACTTTCAAAGGAAAGTGATTTTCTCTGAAAGGACAGCATTTAGAAAGTGAAGCAACACTCCATTCACTTCGCACAGTGAATTGAAGTGTTGGAACAGACTGCTTCTCTTTCAGAGAAACGCATGTGAATTTCTGTTGAATGCTTGTAAGTAGCTTAAGGCACTTTCAAAGGAAAGTGATTTTCTCTGAAAGGACAGCATTTAGAAAGTGAAGCAACACTACATTCACTTCGCACAGTGAATTGAAGTGTTGGAACAGACTGCTTCTCTTTCAGAGAAACGCATGTGAATTTCTGTTGAATGCTTGTAAGTAGCTTAAGGCACTTTCAAAGGAAAGTGATTTTCTCTGACAGGACAGCATTTAGAAAGTGAAGCAACACTCCATTCACTTCGCACAGTGAATTGAAGTGTTGGAACAGACTGCTTCTCTTTCAGAGAAACGGATGTGTGTTTTTTGTGAAAGCTTGTAAGTAGCTTAAGGCACTTTCAAAGGAAAGTGATTTTCTCTGAAAGAACAGCATTTAGAAAGTGAAGCAACACTCCATTCACTTCGCACAGTGAATTGAAGTGTTGGAACAGAATGCTTCTCTTTCAGAGAAATGGATGTTTGTTTTTTGTGAAAGCTTGTAAGTAGCTTAAGGCACTTTCAAAGGAGAGTGATTTTCTCTGAAAGGACAGCATTTAGAAAGTGAAGCAACACTCCATTCACTTCGCACAGTGAATTGAAATGTTGGAACAGACTGCTTCTCTTTCAGAGAAACGCATGTAAATTTCTGTTGAATGCTTGTAAGTAGCTTAAGGCACTTTCAAAGGAAAGTGATTTTCTCTGAAAGGACAGCATTTAGAAAGTGAAGCAACACTCCATTCACTTCGCACAGTGAATTGAAGTGTTGGAACAGACCGCTTCTCTTTCAGGGAAACGCATGTGAGTTTTTTGTGACAGCTTGTAAGTAGCTTAAGGCACTTTCAAAGGAAAGTGATTTTCTCTGACAGGACAGCATTTAGAAAGTGAAGCAACACTCCATTCACTTCGCACAGTGAATTGAAGTGTTGGAACAGACTGCTTCTCTTTCAGAGAAACGCATGTGAATTTCTGCTGAATGCTTATAAGTAGCTTAAGGCACTTTCAAAGGAAAGTGATTTTCTCTGAAAGGACAGCATTTAGAAAGTGAAGCAACACTCCATTCACTTCTCACAGTGAATTGAATTGTTCGAACAGACTGCTTCTCTTTAAGAGAAACGCATGTGAATTTCTGTTGAATGCTTGTAAGTAGCTTAAGGCACTTTCAAAGGAAAGTGATTTTCTCTGAAAGGACAGCATTTAGAAAGTGAAGCAACACTCCATTCACTTCGCACAGTGAATTGAAGTGTTGGAACAGACTGCTTCTCTTTCAGAGAAACGGATGTGAGTTTTTTCTGAAGGCTTGTAAGTAGCTTAAGGCACTTTCAAAGGAAAGTGATTTTCTCTGACAGGACAGCATTTAGAAAGTGAAGCAACACTCCATTCACTTCGCACAGTGAATTGAAGTGTTGGAACAGACTGCTTCTCTTACAGAGAAACGCATGTGAATTTATGTTGAATGCTTGTAAGTAGCTTAAGGCACTTTCAAAGGAAAGTGATTTTCTCTGAAAGGACAGCATTTAGAAAGTGAAGCAACACTCCATTCACGTCGCACAGTGAATTGAAGTATTGGAACAGACTGCTTCTCTTTCACAGAAACGCATGTGAATTTCTGTTGAATGCTTGTAAGTAGCTTAAGGCCCTTTCAAAGGAAAGTGATTTTCTCTGAAAGGACAGCATTTAGAAAGTGAAGCAACACTCCATTCACTTCGCACAGTGAATTGAAGTGTTGGAACAGACTGCTTCTCTTTCAGGGAAACGCATGTGATTTTTTTGTGAAAGCTTGTAAGTAGCTTAAGGCACTTTCAAAGGAAAGTGATTTTCTCTGAAAGGACAGCATTTAGAAAGTGAAGCAACACTCCATTCACTGAGCACAGTGAAATGAAGTGTTGGAACAGACTGCTTCTCTTACAGAGAAACGCATGTGAATTTCTGTTGAATGCTTGTAAGTAGCTTAAGGCACTTTCAAAGGAAAGTGATTTTCTCTGAAAGGACAGCATTTAGAAAGTGAAGCAACACTCCATTCACTTCGCACAGTGAATTGAAGTGTTGGAACAGACTGCTTCTCTTTCAGAGAAACGCATGTGAATTTCTGTTGAATGCTTGTAAGTAGCTTAAGGCACTTTCAAAGGAAAGTGATTTTCTCTGAAAGGACAGCATTTAGAAAGTGAAGCAACACTACATTCACTTCGCACAGTGAATTGAAGTGTTGGAACAGACTGCTTCTCTTTCAGAGAAACGCATGTGAATTTCTGTTGAATGCTTGTAAGTAGCTTAAGGCACTTTCAAAGGAAAGTGATTTTCTCTGACAGGACAGCATTTAGAAAGTGAAGCAACACTCCATTCACTTCGCACAGTGAATTGAAGTGTTGGAACAGACTGCTTCTCTTTCAGAGAAACGGATGTGTGTTTTTTGTGAAAGCTTGTAAGTAGCTTAAGGCACTTTCAAAGGAAAGTGATTTTCTCTGAAAGAACAGCATTTAGAAAGTGAAGCAACACTCCATTCACTTCGCACAGTGAATTGAAGTGTTGGAACAGAATGCTTCTCTTTCAGAGAAATGGATGTTTGTTTTTTGTGAAAGCTTGTAAGTAGCTTAAGGCACTTTCAAAGGAGAGTGATTTTCTCTGAAAGGACAGCATTTAGAAAGTGAAGCAACACTCCATTCACTTCGCACAGTGAATTGAAATGTTGGAACAGACTGCTTCTCTTTCAGAGAAACGCATGTAAATTTCTGTTGAATGCTTGTAAGTAGCTTAAGGCACTTTCAAAGGAAAGTGATTTTCTCTGAAAGGACAGCATTTAGAAAGTGAAGCAACACTCCATTCACTTCGCACAGTGAATTGAAGTGTTGGAACAGACCGCTTCTCTTTCAGGGAAACGCATGTGAGTTTTTTGTGACAGCTTGTAAGTAGCTTAAGGCACTTTCAAAGGAAAGTGATTTTCTCTGACAGGACAGCATTTAGAAAGTGAAGCAACACTCCATTCACTTCGCACAGTGAATTGAAGTGTTGGAACAGACTGCTTCTCTTTCAGAGAAACGCATGTGAATTTCTGTTGAATGCTTGTAAGTAGCTTAAGGCACTTTCAAAGGAAAGTGATTTTCTCTGAAAGGACAGCATTTAGAAAGTGAAGCAACACTCCATTCACTTCGTACAGCGAATTAAAGTGTTGGAACAGACTGCTTCTCTTTCAGAGAAAGGATGTGTGTTTTTTGTGAAAGCTTGTAAGTAGCTTAAGGCACTTTCAAAGGAAAGTGATTTTCTCTGAAAGGACAGCATTTAGAAAGTGAAGCAACACTCCATTCACTTCGCACAGTGTATTGAAGTGTTGGAACAGACTGCTTCTCTTTCAGAGAAACGCATGTGAATTTCTGTTGAATGCTTGTAAGTAGCTTAAGGCACTTTCAAAGGAAAGTGATTTTCTCTGAAAGGACAGCATTTAGAAAGTGAAGCAACACTCCATTCACTTCGCACAGTGAATTGAAGTGTTGGAACAGACTGCTTCTCTTTCAGAGAAACGGGTGTGAGTTTTTTGTGAAAGCTTGTAAGTAGCTTAAGGCACTTTCAAAGGAAAGTGATTTTCTCTGACAGGACAGCATTTAGAAAGTGAAGCAACACTCCATTCACTTCGCACAGTGAATTGAAGTGTTGGAACAGACTGCTTCTCTTTCAGAGAAACGCATGTGAATTTCTGTTCAATGCTTGTAAGTAGCTTAAGGCACTTTCAAAGGAAAGTGATTTTCTCTGAAAGGACAGCATTTAGAAAGTGAAGCAACACTCCATTCACTTCGCACAGTGAATTGAAGTGTTGGAACAGACTGCTTCTCTTTCAGAGAAACGGATGTGAGTTTTTTGTGAAAGCTTGTAAGTAGCTTAAGGCACTTTCAAAGGAAAGTGATTTTCTCTGACAGGACAGCATTTAGAAAGTGAAGCAACACTCCATTCACTTCGCACAGTGAATTGAAGTGTTGGAACAGACTGCTTCTCTTTCAGAGAAACGCATGTGAATTTCTGTTCAATGCTTGTAAGTAGCTTAAGGCACTTTCAAAGGAAAGTGATTTTCTCTGACAGGACAGCATTTAGAAAGTGAAGCAACACTCCATTCACTTCGCACAGTGAATTGAAGTGTTGGAACAGACTGCTTTTCTTTCAGAGAAACGCATGTGAATTTCTGTTGAATGCTTGTAAGTAGCTTAAGGCACTTTCAAAGGAAAGTGATTTTCTCTGACAGGACAGCATTTAGAAAGTGAAGGAACACTCCATTCACTTCGCACAGTGAATTGAAGTGTTGGAACAGACTGCTTCTCTTTCAGAGAAACGGATGTGAGTTTTTTGTGAGTGCTTGTAAGTAGCTTAAGGCACTTTCAAAGGAAAGTGATTTTCTCTCAAAGGACAGCATTTAGAAAGTGAAGCAACACTCCATTCACTTCGCACAGTGAATTGAAGTGTTGGAACAGACTGCTTCTCTTTCAGAGTAACGGATGTGAGTTTTTTGTGAATGCTTGTAAGTAGCTTAAGGCACTTTCAAAGGAAAGTGATTTTCTCTGAAAGGACAGCATTTAGAAAGTGAAGCAACACTCCATTCACTTCGCACAGTGAATTGAAGTGTTGGAACAGACTGCTTCTCTTTCAGAGAAACGCATGTGAATTTCTGTTCAATGCTTGTAAGTAGCTTAAGGCACTTTCAAAGGAAAGTGATTTTCTCTGAAAGGACAGCATTTAGAAAGTGAAGCAACACTCCATTCACTTCGCACAGTGAATTGAAGTGTTGGAACAGACTGCTTCTCTTTCAGAGAAACGGATGTGAGTTTTTTGTGAAAGCTTGTAAGTAGCTTAAGGCACTTTCAAAGGAAAGTGATTTTCTCTGACAGGACAGCATTTAGAAAGTGAAGCAACACTCCATTCACTTCGCACAGTGAATTGAAGTGTTGGAACAGACTGCTTCTCTTTCAGATAAACGGATGTGTGTTTTTTGTGAAAGCTTGTAAGTAGCTTAAGGCACTTTCAAAGGAAAGTGATTTTCTCTGAAAGAACAGCATTTAGAAAGTGAAGCAACACTCCATTCACTTCGCACAGTGAATTGAAGTGTTGGAACAGAATGCTTCTCTTTCAGAGAAATGGATGTTTGTTTTTTGTGAAAGCTTGTAAGTAGCTTAAGGCACTTTCAAAGGAGAGTGATTTTCTCTGAAAGAACAGCATTTAGAAAGTGAAGCAACACTCCATTCACTTCGCACAGTGAATTGAAATGTTGGAACAGACTGCTTCTCTTTCAGAGAAACGCATGTAAATTTCTTTTGAATGCTTGTAAGTAGCTTAAGGCACTTTCAAAGGAAAGTGATTTTCTCTGACAGGACAGCATTTAGAAAGTGAAGCAACACTCCATTCACTTCGCACAGTGAATTGAAGTGTTGGAACAGACTGCTTCTCTTTCAGAGAAACGCATGTGAATTTCTGTTGAATGCTTGTAAGTAGCTTAAGGCACTTTCAAAGGAAAGTGATTTTCTCTGAAAGGACAGCATTTAGAAAGTGAAGCAACACTCCATTCACTTCGTACAGCGAATTAAAGTGTTGGAACAGACTGCTTCTCTTTCAGAGAAACGGATGTGTGTTTTTTGTGAAAGCTTGTAAGTAGCTTAAGGCACTTTCAAAGGAAAGTGATTTTCTCTGAAAGGACAGCATTTAGAAAGTGAAGCAACACTCCATTCACTTCGCACAGTGTATTGAAGTGTTGGAACAGACTGCTTCTCTTTCAGAGAAACGCATGTGAATTTCTGTTGAATGCTTGTAAGTAGCTTAAGGCACTTTCAAAGGAAAGTGATTTTCTCTGAAAGGACAGCATTTAGAAAGTGAAGCAACACTCCATTCACTTCGCACAGTGAATTGAAGTGTTGGAACAGACTGCTTCTCTTTCAGAGAAACGGGTGTGAGTTTTTTGTGAAAGCTTGTAAGTAGCTTAAGGCACTTTCAAAGGAAAGTGATTTTCTCTGACAGGACAGCATTTAGAAAGTGAAGCAACACTCCATTCACTTCGCACAGTGAATTGAAGTGTTGGAACAGACTGCTTCTCTTTCAGAGAAACGCATGTGAATTTCTGTTGAATGCTTGTAATTATCTTAAGGCACTTTCAAAGGAAAGTGATTTTCTCTGAAAGGACAGCATTTAGAAAGTGAAGGAACACTCCATTCACTTCGCACAGTGAATTGAAGTGTTGGAACAGACTGCTTCTCTTTCAGAGAAACGGATGTGAGTTTTTTGTGAGTGCTTGTAAGTAGCTTAAGGCACTTTCAAAGGAAAGTGATTTTCTCTGACAGGACAGCATTTAGAAAGTGAAGCAACACTCCATTCACTTCGCACAGTGAAATGAAGTGTTGGAACAGACTGCTTCTCTTACAGAGAAATGCATGTGAATTTCTGTTGAATGCTTGTAAGTAGCTTAAGGCGCTTTCAAAGGAAAGTGATTTTCTCTGAAAGGACAGCATTTAGAAAGTGAAGCAACACTCCATTCACTTCGCACAGTGAATTGAAGTGTTGGAACAGACTGCTTCTCTTTCATAGAAACGGGTGTGAGTTTTTTGTGAAAGCTTGTCAGTAGCTTAAGGCACTTTCAAAGGAAAGTGATTTTCTCTGACAGGACAGCATTTAGAAAGTGAAGCAACACTCCATTCACTTCGCACAGTGAATTGAAGTGTTGGAACAGACTGCTTCTCTTTCAGAGAAACGGATGTGAGTTTTTTGTGAAAGCTTGTAAGTAGCTTAAGGCACTTTCAAAGGAATGTGATTTTCTCTGACAGGACAGCATTTAGAAAGAGAAGCAACACTCCATTCACTTCGCACAGTGAATTGAAGTGTTGGAACAGACTGCTTCTCTTTCAGAGAAACGCATGTGAATTTCTGCTGAATGCTTATAAGTAGCTTAAGGCCCTTTCAAAGGAAAGTGATTTTCTCTGAAAGGACAGCATTTAGAAAGTGAAGCAACACTCCATTCACTTCTCACAGTGAATTGAATTGTTCGAACAGACTGCTTCTCTTTCAGAGAAACGCATGTGAATTTCTGTTGAATGCTTGTAAGTAGCTTAAGGCACTTTCAAAGGAAAGTGATTTTCTCTGAAAGGACAGCATTTAGAAAGTGAAGCAACACTCCATTCACTTCGCACAGTGAATTGAAGTGTTGGAACAGACTGCTTCTCTTTCAGAGAAACGGATGTGAGTTTTTTCTGAAGGCTTGTAAGTAGCTTAAGGCACTTTCAAAGGAAAGTGATTTTCTCTGACAGGACAGCATTTAGAAAGTGAAGCAACACTCCATTCACTTCGCACAGTGAATTGAAGTGTTGGAACAGACTGCTTCTCTTACAGAGAAACGCATGTGAATTTATGTTGAATGCTTGTAAGTAGCTTAAGGCACTTTCAAAGGAAAGTGATTTTCTCTGAAAGGACAGCATTTAGAAAGTGAAGCAACACTCCATTCACGTCGCACAGTGAATTGAAGTATTGGAACAGACTGCTTCTCTTTCACAGAAACGCATGTGAATTTCTGTTGAATGCTTGTAAGTAGCTTAAGGCCCTTTCAAAGGAAAGTGATTTTCTCTGAAAGGACAGCATTTAGAAAGTGAAGCAACACTCCATTCACTTCGCACAGTGAATTGAAGTGTTGGAACAGACTGCTTCTCTTTCAGGGAAACGCATGTGATTTTTTTGTGAAAGCTTGTAAGTAGCTTAAGGCACTTTCAAAGGAAAGTGATTTTCTCTGAAAGGACAGCATTTAGAAAGTGAAGCAACACTCCATTCACTTCGCACAGTGAATTGAAGTGTTGGAACAGACTGCTTCTCTTTCAGAGAAACGCATGTGAAGTTCTGTTGAATGCTTGTAAGTAGCTTAAGGCACTTTCAAAGGAAAGTGATTTTCTCTGAAAGGACAGCATTTAGAAAGTGAAGCAACACTCCATTCACTTCGCACAGTGAATTGAAGTGTTGGAACAGACTGCTTCTCTTACAGAGAAACGCATGTGAATTTATGTTGAATGCTTGTAAGTAGCTTAAGGCACTTTCAAAGGAAAGTGATTTTCTCTGAAAGGACAGAATTTAGAAAGTGAAGCAACACTCCATTCACTTCGCACAGTGAATTGAAGTGTTGGAACAGACTGCTTCTCTTTCAGGGAAACGCATGTGAATTTCTGTTCAATGCTTGTAAGTAGCTTAAGGCACTTTCAAAGGAAAGTGATTTTCTCTGAAAGGACAGCATTTAGAAAGTGAAGCAACACTCCATTCACTTCGCACAGTGAATTGAAGTGTTGGAACAGACTGCTTCTCTTTCAGGGACACGCATGTGAATTTCTGTTCAATGCTTGTAAGTAGCTTAAGGCACTTTCAAAGGAAAGTGATTTTCTCTGAAAGGACAGCATTTAGAAAGTGAAGCAACACTCCATTCACTTCGCACAGTGAATTGAAGTGTTGGAACAGACTGCTTCTCTTTCAGAGAAACGCATGTGAATTTCTGTTGAATGCTTGTAAGTAGCTTAAGGCACTTTCAAAGGAAAGTGATTTTCTCTGAAAGGACAGCATTTAGAAAGTGAAGCAACACTCCATTCACTTCGCACAGTGAATTGAAGTGTTGGAACAGACTGCTTCTCTTTCAGAGAAACGCATGTGAATTTCTGTTCAATGCTTGTAAGTAGCTTAAGGCACTTTCAAAGGAAAGTGATTTTCTCTGAAAGGACAGCATTTAGAAAGTGAAGCAACACTCCATTCACTTCGCACAGTGAATTGAAGTGTTGGAACAGACTGCTTCTCTTTCAGAGAAACGGATGTGAGTTTTTTGTGAAAGCTTGTAAGTAGCTTAAGGCACTTTCAAAGGAAAGTGATTTTCTCTGACAGGACAGCATTTAGAAAGTGAAGCAACACTCCATTCACTTCGCACAGTGAATTGAAGTGTTGGAACAGACTGCTTCTCTTTCAGAGAAACGGGTGTGAGTTTTTTGTGAAAGCTTGTAAGTAGCTTAAGGCACTTTCAAAGGAAAGTGATTTTCTCTGACAGGACAGCATTTAGAAAGTGAAGCAACACTCCATTCACTTCGCACAGTGAATTGAAGTGTTGGAACAGACTGCTTCTCTTTCAGAGAAACGGGTGTGAGTTTTTTGTGAAAGCTTGTAAGTAGCTTAAGGCACTTTCAAAGGAAAGTGATTTTCTCTGAAAGGACAGCATTTAGAAAGTGAAGCAACACTCCGTTCACTTCGCACAGTGAATTGAAGTGTTGGAACAGACTGCTTCTCTTTCAGAGAAACGGATGTGAGTTTTTTGTGAAAGCTTGTAAGTAGCTTAAGGCACTTTCAAAGGAAAGTGATTTTCTCTGACAGGACAGCATTTAGAAAGTGAAGCAACACTCCATTCACTTCGCACAGTGAATTGAAGTGTTGGAACAGACTGCTTCTCTTTCAGAGAAACGGGTGTGAGTTTTTTGTGAAAGCTTGTAAGTAGCTTAAGGCACTTTCAAAGGAAAGTGATTTTCTCTGACAGGACAGCATTTAGAAAGGGAAGCAACACTCCATTCACTTCGCACAGTGAATTGAAGTGTTGGAACAGACTGCTTCTCTTTCAGAGAAACGGGTGTGAGTTTTTTGTGAAAGCTTGTAAGTAGCTTAAGGCACTTTCAAAGGAAAGTGATTTTCTCTGACAGGACAGCATTTAGAAAGTGAAGCAACACTCCATTCACTTCGCACAGTGAATTGAAGTGTTGGAACAGACTGCTTCTCTTTCAGAGAAACGCATGTGAATTTCTGTTGAATGCTTGTAATTATCTTAAGGCACTTTCAAAGGAAAGTGATTTTCTCTGAAAGGACAGCATTTAGAAAGTGAAGGAACACTCCATTCACTTCGCACAGTGAATTGAAGTGTTGGAACAGACTGCTTCTCTTTCAGAGAAACGGATGTGAGTTTTTTGTGAGTGCTTGTAAGTAGCTTAAGGCACTTTCAAAGGAAAGTGATTTTCTCTGACAGGACAGCATTTAGAAAGTGAAGCAACACTCCATTCACTTCGCACAGTGAAATGAAGTGTTGGAACAGACTGCTTCTCTTACAGAGAAATGCATGTGAATTTCTGTTGAATGCTTGTAAGTAGCTTAAGGCGCTTTCAAAGGAAAGTGATTTTCTCTGAAAGGACAGCATTTAGAAAGTGAAGCAACACTCCATTCACTTCGCACAGTGAATTGAAGTGTTGGAACAGACTGCTTCTCTTTCATAGAAACGGGTGTGAGTTTTTTGTGAAAGCTTGTCAGTAGCTTAAGGCACTTTCAAAGGAAAGTGATTTTCTCTGACAGGACAGCATTTAGAAAGTGAAGCAACACTCCATTCACTTCGCACAGTGAATTGAAGTGTTGGAACAGACTGCTTCTCTTTCAGAGAAACGGATGTGAGTTTTTTGTGAAAGCTTGTAAGTAGCTTAAGGCACTTTCAAAGGAATGTGATTTTCTCTGACAGGACAGCATTTAGAAAGAGAAGCAACACTCCATTCACTTCGCACAGTGAATTGAAGTGTTGGAACAGACTGCTTCTCTTTCAGAGAAACGCATGTGAATTTCTGCTGAATGCTTATAAGTAGCTTAAGGCCCTTTCAAAGGAAAGTGATTTTCTCTGAAAGGACAGCATTTAGAAAGTGAAGCAACACTCCATTCACTTCTCACAGTGAATTGAATTGTTCGAACAGACTGCTTCTCTTTCAGAGAAACGCATGTGAATTTCTGTTGAATGCTTGTAAGTAGCTTAAGGCACTTTCAAAGGAAAGTGATTTTCTCTGAAAGGACAGCATTTAGAAAGTGAAGCAACACTCCATTCACTTCGCACAGTGAATTGAAGTGTTGGAACAGACTGCTTCTCTTTCAGAGAAACGGATGTGAGTTTTTTCTGAAGGCTTGTAAGTAGCTTAAGGCACTTTCAAAGGAAAGTGATTTTCTCTGACAGGACAGCATTTAGAAAGTGAAGCAACACTCCATTCACTTCGCACAGTGAATTGAAGTGTTGGAACAGACTGCTTCTCTTACAGAGAAACGCATGTGAATTTATGTTGAATGCTTGTAAGTAGCTTAAGGCACTTTCAAAGGAAAGTGATTTTCTCTGAAAGGACAGCATTTAGAAAGTGAAGCAACACTCCATTCACGTCGCACAGTGAATTGAAGTATTGGAACAGACTGCTTCTCTTTCACAGAAACGCATGTGAATTTCTGTTGAATGCTTGTAAGTAGCTTAAGGCCCTTTCAAAGGAAAGTGATTTTCTCTGAAAGGACAGCATTTAGAAAGTGAAGCAACACTCCATTCACTTCGCACAGTGAATTGAAGTGTTGGAACAGACTGCTTCTCTTTCAGGGAAACGCATGTGATTTTTTTGTGAAAGCTTGTAAGTAGCTTAAGGCACTTTCAAAGGAAAGTGATTTTCTCTGAAAGGACAGCATTTAGAAAGTGAAGCAACACTCCATTCACTTCGCACAGTGAATTGAAGTGTTGGAACAGACTGCTTCTCTTTCAGAGAAACGGATGTGAGTTTTTTCTGAAGGCTTGTAAGTAGCTTAAGGCACTTTCAAAGGAAAGTGATTTTCTCTGACAGGACAGCATTTAGAAAGTGAAGCAACACTCCATTCACTTCGCACAGTGAAATGAAGTGTTGGAACAGACTGCTTCTCTTACAGAGAAACGCATGTGAATTTCTGTTGAATGCTTGTAAGTAGCTTAAGGCACTTTCAAAGGAAAGTGATTTTCTCTGAAAGGACAGCATTTAGAAAGTGAAGCAATACTCCATTCACTTCGCACAGTGAATTGAAGTGTTGGAACAGACTGCTTCTCTTTCAGAGAAACGCATGTGAATTTCTGTTGAATGCTTGTAAGTAGCTTAAGGCACTTTCAAAGGAAAGTGATTTTCTCTGAAAGGACAGCATTTAGAAAGTGAAGCAACACTACATTCACTTCACACAGTGAATTGAAGTGTTGGAACAGACTGCTTCTCTTTCAGAGAAACGCATGTGAGTTTTTTGTGAAAGCTTGTAAGTAGCTTAAGGCACTTTCAAAGGAAAGTGATTTTCTCTGAAAGGACAGCATTTAGAAAGTGAAGCAACACTCCATTCACTTCGCACAGTGAATTGAAGTGTTGGAACAGACTGCTTCTCTTTCAGAGAAACGCATGTGAATTTCTGTTGAATGCTTGTAAGTAGCTTAAGGCACTTTCAAAGGAAAGTGATTTTCTCTGAAAGGACAGCATTTAGAAAGTGAAGCAACACTCCATTCACTTCGCACAGTGAATTGAAGTGTTGGAACAGACTGCTTCTCTTACAGAGAAACGCATGTGAATTTATGTTGAATGCTTGTAAGTAGCTTAAGGCACTTTCAAAGGAAAGTGATTTTCTCTGAAAGGACAGCATTTAGAAAGTGAAGCAACACTCCATTCACTTCGCACAGTGAATTGAAGTGTTGGAACAGACTGCTTCTCTTTCAGGGAAACGCATGTGAATTTCTGTTCAATGCTTGTAAGTAGCTTAAGGCACTTTCAAAGGAAAGTGATTTTCTCTGAAAGGACAGCATTTAGAAAGTGAAGCAACACTCCATTCACTTCGCACAGTGAATTGAAGTGTTGGAACAGACTGCTTCTCTTTCAGAGAAACGCATGTGAATTTCTGTTGAATGCTTTTAAGTAGCTTAAGGCACTTTCAAAGGAAAGTGATTTTCTCTGAAAGGACAGCATTTAGAAAGTGAAGCAACACTACATTCACTTCGCACAGTGAATTGAAGTGTTGGAACAGACTGCTTCTCTTTCAGAGAAACGCATGTGAGTTTTTTGTTAAAGCTTGTAAGTAGCTTAAGGCACTTTCAAAGGAAAGTGATTTTCTCTGAAAGGACAGCTTGTAGAAAGTGAAGCAACACTCCATTCACTTCGCACAGTGAATTGAAGTGTTGGAACAGACTGCTTCTCTTTCAGAGAAACGCATGTGAATTTCTGTTGAATGCTTGTAAGTAGCTTAAGGCACTTTCAAAGGAAAGTGATTTTCTCTGAAAGGACAGCATTTAGAAAGTGAAGCAACACTCCATTCACTTCGCACAGTGAATTGAAGTGTTGGAACAGACTGCTTCTCTTTCAGGGAAACGCATGTGAATTTCTGTTCAATGCTTGTAAGTAGCTTAAGGCACTTTCAAAGGAAAGTGATTTTCTCTGAAAGGACAGCATTTAGAAAGTGAAGCAACACTCCATTCACTTCGCACAGTGAATTGAAGTGTTGGAACAGACTGCTTCTCTTTCAGGGAAACGCATGTGATTTTTTTGTGAAAGCTTGTAAGTAGCTTAAGGCACTTTCAAAGGAAAGTGATTTTCTCTGAAAGGACAGCATTTAGAAAGTGAAGCAACACTCCATTCACTTCGCACAGTGAATTGAAGTGTTGGAACAGACTGCTTCTCTTTCAGAGAAACGGATGTGAGTTTTTTCTGAAGGCTTGTAAGTAGCTTAAGGCACTTTCAAAGGAAAGTGATTTTCTCTGACAGGACAGCATTTAGAAAGTGAAGCAACACTCCATTCACTTCGCACAGTGAATTGAAGTGTTGGAACAGACTGCTTCTCTTTCAGAGAAACGGATGTGTGTTTTTTGTGAAAGCTTGTAAGTAGCTTAAGGCACTTTCAAAGGAAAGTGATTTTCTCTGAAAGGACAGCATTTAGAAAGTGAAGCAACACTCCATTCACTTCGCACAGTGAATTGAAGTGTTGGAACAGACTGCTTCTCTTTCAGAGAAACGCATGTGATTTTCTGTTCAATGCTTGTAAGTAGCTTAAGGCACTTTCAAAGGAAAGTGATTTTCTCTGAAAGGACAGCATTTAGAAAGTGAAGCAACACTCCATTCACTTCGCACAGTGAATTGAAGTGTTGGAACAGACTGCTTCTCTTTCAGAGAAACGCATGTGAATTTCTGTTGAATGCTTGTAAGTAGCTTAAGGCACTTTCAAAGGAAAGTGATTTTCTCTGAAAGGACAGCATTTAGAAAGTGAAGCAACACTCCATTCACTTCGCACAGTGAATTGAAGTGTTGGAACAGACTGCTTCTCTTTCAGGGAAACGCATGTGAATTTCTGTTGAATGCTTGTAAGTAGCTTAAGGCACTTTCAAAGGAAAGTGATTTTCTCTGAAAGGAAAGCATTTAGAAAGTGAAGCAACACTCCATTCACTTCGCACAGTGAATTGAAGTGTTGGAACAGACTGCTTCTCTTTCAGAGAAACGCATGTGAATTTCTGTTGAATGCTTGTAAGTAGCTTAAGGCACTTTCAAAGGAAAGTGATTTTCTCTGAAAGGACAGCATTTAGAAAGTGAAGCAACACTCCATTCACTTCGCACAGTGAATTGAAGTGTTGGAACAGACTGCTTCTCTTTCAGAGAAACGCATGTGAATTTCTGCTGAATGCTTATAAGTAGCTTAAGTCACTTTCAAAGGAAAGTGATTTTCTCTGAAAGGACAGCATTTAGAAAGTGAAGCAACACTCCATTCACTTCTCACAGTGAATTGAATTGTTGGAACAGACTGCTTCTCTTTCAGAGAAACACATGTGAATTTCTGTTGAATGCTTGTAAGTAGCTTAAGGCACTTTCAAAGGAAAGTGATTTTCTCTGAAAGGACAGCATTTAGAAAGTGAAGCAACACTCCATTCACTTCGCACAGTGAATTGAAGTGTTGGAACAGACTGCTTCTCTTTCAGAGAAACGGATGTGAGTTTTTTCTGAAGGCTTGTAAGTAGCTTAAGGCACTTTCAAAGGAAAGTGATTTTCTCTGACAGGACAGCATTTAGAAAGTGAAGCAACACTCCATTCACTTCGCACAGTGAATTGAAGTGTTGGAACAGACTGCTTCTCTTACAGAGAAACGCATGTGAATTTATGTTGAATGCTTGTAAGTAGCTTAAGGCACTTTCAAAGGAAAGTGATTTTCTCAGAAAGGACAGCATTTAGAAAGTGAAGCAACACTCCATTCACGTCGCACAGTGAATTGAAGTATTGGAACAGACTGCTTCTCTTTCACAGAAACGCATGTGAATTTCTGTTGAATGCTTGTAAGTAGCTTAAGGCCCTTTCAAAGGAAAGTGATTTTCTCTGAAAGGACAGCATTTAGAAAGTGAAGCAACACTCCATTCACTTCGCACAGTGAATTGAAGTGTTGGAACAGACTGCTTCTCTTTCAGGGAAACGCATGTGATTTTTTTGTGAAAGCTTGTAAGTAGCTTAAGGCACTTTCAAAGGAAAGTGATTTTCTCTGAAAGGACAGCATTTAGAAAGTGAAGCAACACTCCATTCACTTCGCACAGTGAATTGAAGTGTTGGAACAGACTGCTTCTCTTTCAGAGAAACGGATGTGAGTTTTTTCTGAAGGCTTGTAAGTAGCTTAAGGCACTTTCAAAGGAAAGTGATTTTCTCTGACAGGACAGCATTTAGAAAGTGAAGCAACACTCCATTCACTGAGCACAGTGAAATGAAGTGTTGGAACAGACTGCTTCTCTTACAGAGAAACGCATGTGAATTTCTGTTGAATGCTTGTAAGTAGCTTAAGGCACTTTCAAAGGAAAGTGATTTTCTCTGAAAGGACAGCATTTAGAAAGTGAAGCAACACTCCATTCACTTCGCACAGTGAATTGAAGTGTTGGAACAGACTGCTTCTCTTTCAGAGAAACGCATGTGAATTTCTGTTGAATGCTTGTAAGTAGCTTAAGGCACTTTCAAAGGAAAGTGATTTTCTCTGAAAGGACAGCATTTAGAAAGTGAAGCAACACTACATTCACTTCACACAGTGAATTGAAGTGTTGGAACAGACTGCTTCTCTTTCAGAGAAACGCATGTGAGTTTTTTGTGAAAGCTTGTAAGTAGCTTAAGGCACTTTCAAAGGAAAGTGATTTTCTCTGAAAGGACAGCATTTAGAAAGTGAAGCAACACTCCATTCACTTCGCACAGTGAATTGAAGTGTTGGAACAGACTGCTTCTCTTTCAGAGAAACGCATGTGAATTTCTGTTGAATGCTTGTAAGTAGCTTAAGGCACTTTCAAAGGAAAGTGATTTTCTCTGAAAGGACAGCATTTAGAAAGTGAAGTAACACTCCATTCACTTCGCACAGTGAATTGAAGTGTTGGAACAGACTGCTTCTCTTACAGAGAAACGCATGTGAATTTATGTTGAATGCTTGTAAGTAGCTTAAGGCACTTTCAAAGGAAAGTGATTTTCTCTGAAAGGACAGCATTTAGAAAGTGAAGCAACACTCCATTCACTTCGCACAGTGAATTGAAGTGTTGGAACAGACTGCTTCTCTTTCAGGGAAACGCATGTGAATTTCTGTTCAATGCTTGTAAGTAGCTTAAGGCACTTTCAAAGGAAAGTGATTTTCTCTGAAAGGACAGCATTTAGAAAGTGAAGCAACACTCCATTCACTTCGCACAGTGAATTGAAGTGTTGGAACAGACTGCTTCTCTTTCAGGGAAACGCATGTGATTTTTTTGTGAAAGCTTGTAAGTAGCTTAAGGCACTTTCAAAGGAAAGTGATTTTCTCTGAAAGGACAGCATTTAGAAAGTGAAGCAACACTCCATTCACTTCGCACAGTGAATTGAAGTGTTGGAACAGACTGCTTCTCTTTCAGAGAAACGGATGTGAGTTTTTTCTGAAGGCTTGTAAGTAGCTTAAGGCACTTTCAAAGGAAAGTGATTTTCTCTGACAGGACAGCATTTAGAAAGTGAAGCAACACTCCATTCACTGAGCACAGTGAAATGAAGTGTTGGAACAGACTGCTTCTCTTACAGAGAAACGCATGTGAATTTCTGTTGAATGCTTGTAAGTAGCTTAAGGCACTTTCAAAGGAAAGTGATTTTCTCTGAAAGGACAGCATTTAGAAAGTGAAGCAACACTCCATTCACTTCGCACAGTGAATTGAAGTGTTGGAACAGACTGCTTCTCTTTCAGAGAAACGCATGTGAATTTCTGTTGAATGCTTGTAAGTAGCTTAAGGGACTATCAAAGGAAAGTGATTTTCTCTGAAAGGACAGCATTTAGAAAGTGAAGCAACACTACATTCACTTCACACAGTGAATTGAAGTGTTGGAACAGACTGCTTCTCTTTCAGAGAAACGCATGTGAGTTTTTTGTGAAAGCTTGTAAGTAGCTTAAGGCACTTTCAAAGGAAAGTGATTTTCTCTGAAAGGACAGCATTTAGAAAGTGAAGCAACACTCCATTCACTTCGCACAGTGAATTGAAGTGTTGGAACAGACTGATTCTCTTTCAGAGAAACGCATGTGAATTTCTGTTGAATGCTTGTAAGTAGCTTAAGGCACTTTCAAAGGAAAGTGATTTTCTCTGAAAGGACAGCATTTAGAAAGTGAAGTAACACTCCATTCACTTCGCACAGTGAATTGAAGTGTTGGAACAGACTGCTTCTCTTACAGAGAAACGCATGTGAATTTATGTTGAATGCTTGTAAGTAGCTTAAGGCACTTTCAAAGGAAAGTGATTTTCTCTGAAAGGACAGCATTTAGAAAGTGAAGCAACACTCCATTCACTTCGCACAGTGAATTCAAGTGTTGGAACAGACTGCTTCTCTTTCAGGGAAACGCATGTGAATTTCTGTTCAATGCTTGTAAGTAGCTTAAGGCACTTTCAAAGGAAAGTGATTTTCTCTGAAAGGACAGCATTTAGAAAGTGAAGCAACACTCCATTCACTTCGCACAGTGAATTGAAGTGTTGGAACAGACTGCTTCTCTTTCAGAGAAACGCATGTGAATTTCTGTTGAATGCTTGTAAGTAGCTTAAGGCACTTTCAAAGGAAAGTGATTTTCTCTGAAAGGACAGCATTTAGAAAGTGAAGCAACACTACATTCACTTCGCACAGTGAATTGAAGTGTTGGAACAGACTGCTTCTCTTTCAGAGAAACGCATGTGAGTTTTTTGTTAAAGCTTGTAAGTAGCTTAAGGCACTTTCAAAGGAAAGTGATTTTCTCTGAAAGGACAGCATTTAGAAAGTGAAGCAACACTCCATTCACTTCGCACAGTGAATTGAAGTGTTGGAACAGACTGCTTCTCTTTCAGAGAAACGCATGTGAATTTCTGTTCAATGCTTGTAAGTAGCTTAAGGCACTTTCAAAGGAAAGTGATTTTCTCTGAAAGGACAGCATTTAGAAAGTGAAGCAACACTCCATTCACTTCGCACAGTGAATTGAAGTGTTGGAACAGACTGCTTCTCTTTCAGAGAAACGCATGTGAATTTCTGTTGAATGCTTGTAAGTAGCTTAAGGCACTTTCAAAGGAAAGTGATTTTCTCTGAAAGGACAGCATTTAGAAAGTGAAGCAACACTCCATTCACTTCGAACAGTGAATTGAAGTGTTGGAACAGACTGCTTCTCTTTCAGGGAAACGCATGTGAATTTCTGTTGAATGCTTGTAAGTAGCTTAAGGCACTTTCAAAGGAAAGTGATTTTCTCTGAAAGGACAGCATTTAGAAAGTGAAGCAACACTCCATTCACTTCGCACAGTGAATTGAAGTGTTGAAACAGACTGATTCTCTTTCAGAGAAACGCATGTGAATTTCTGTTGAATGCTTGTAAGTAGCTTAAGGCACTTTCAAAGGAAAGTGATTTTCTCTGAAAGGACAGCATTTAGAAAGTGAAGCAACACTCCATTCACTTCGCACAGTGAATTGAAGTGTTGGAACAGACTGCTTCTCTTTCAGGGAAACGCATGTGATTTTTTTGTGAAAGCTTGTAAGTAGCTTAAGGCACTTTCAAAGGAAAGTGATTTTCTCTGAAAGGACAGCATTTAGAAAGTGAAGCAACACTCCATTCACTTCGCACAGTGAATTGAAGTGTTGGAACAGACTGCTTCTCTTTCAGAGAAACGGATGTGAGTTTTTTCTGAAGGCTTGTAAGTAGCTTAAGGCACTTTCAAAGGAAAGTGATTTTCTCTGACAGGACAGCATTTAGAAAGTGAAGCAACACTCCATTCACTGAGCACAGTGAAATGAAGTGTTGGAACAGACTGCTTCTCTTACAGAGAAACGCATGTGAATTTCTGTTGAATGCTTGTAAGTAGCTTAAGGCACTTTCAAAGGAAAGTGATTTTCTCTGAAAGGACAGCATTTAGAAAGTGAAGCAACACTCCATTCACTTCGCACAGTGAATTGAAGTGTTGGAACAGACTGCTTCTCTTTCAGAGAAACGCATGTGAATTTCTGTTGAATGCTTGTAAGTAGCTTAAGGCACTTTCAAAGGAAAGTGATTTTCTCTGAAAGGACAGCATTTAGAAAGTGAAGCAACACTACATTCACTTCACACAGTGAATTGAAGTATTGGAACAGACTGCTTCTCTTTCAGAGAAACGCATGTGAGTTTTTTGTGAAAGCTTGTAAGTAGCTTAAGGCACTTTCAAAGGAAAGTGATTTTCTCTGAAAGGACAGCATTTAGAAAGTGAAGCAACACTCCATTCACTTCGCACAGTGAATTGAAGTGTTGGAACAGACTGCTTCTCTTTCAGAGAAACGCATGTGAATTTCTGTTGAATGCTTGTAAGTAGCTTAAGGCACTTTCAAAGGAAAGTGATTTTCTCTGAAAGGACAGCATTTAGAAAGTGAAGCAACACTCCATTCACTTCGCACAGTGAATTGAAGTGTTGGAACAGACTGCTTCTCTTTCAGGGAAACGCATGTGAATTTCTGTTCAATGCTTGTAAGTAGCTTAAGGCACTTTCAAAGGAAAGTGATTTTCTCTGAAAGGACAGCATTTAGAAAGTGAAGCAACACTCCATTCACTTCGCACAGTGAATTGAAGTGTTGGAACAGACTGCTTCTCTTTCAGAGAAACGCATGTGAATTTCTGTTGAATGCTTGTAAGTAGCTTAAGGCACTTTCAAAGGAAAGTGATTTTCTCTGAAAGGACAGCATTTAGAAAGTGAAGCAACACTACATTCACTTCGCACAGTGAATTGAAGTGTTGGAACAGACTGCTTCTCTTTCAGAGAAACGCATGTGAGTTGTTTGTTAAAGCTTGTAAGTAGCTTAAGGCACTTTCAAAGGAAAGTGATTTTCTCTGAAAGGACAGCATTTAGAAAGTGAAGCAACACTCCATTCACTTCGCACAGTGAATTGAAGTGTTGGAACAGACTGCTTCTCTTTCAGAGAAACGCATGTGAATTTCTGTTCAATGCTTGTAAGTAGCTTAAGGCACTTTCAAAGGAAAGTGATTTTCTCTGAAAGGACAGCATTTAGAAAGTGAAGCAACACTCCATTCACTTCGCACAGTGAATTGAAGTGTTGGAACAGACTGCTTCTCTTTCAGAGAAACGCATGTGAATTTCTGTTGAATGCTTGTAAGTAGCTTAAGGCACTTTCAAAGGAAAGTGATTTTCTCTGAAAGGACAGCATTTAGAAAGTGAAGCAACACTCCATTCACTTCGCACAGTGAATTGAAGTGTTGGAACAGACTGCTTCTCTTTCAGGGAAACGCATGTGAATTTCTGTTGAATGCTTGTAAGTAGCTTAAGGCACTTTCAAAGGAAAGTGATTTTCTCTGAAAGGACAGCATTTAGAAAGTGAAGCAACACTCCATTCACTTCGCACAGTGAATTGAAGTGTTGGAACAGACTGCTTCTCTTTCAGAGAAACGCATGTGAATTTCTGTTGAATGCTTGTAAGTAGCTTAAGGCACTTTCAAAGGAAAGTGATTTTCTCTGAAAGGACAGCATTTAGAAAGTGAAGCAACACTCCATTCACTTCGCACAGTGAATTGAAGTGTTGGAACAGACTGCTTCTCTTTCAGAGAAACGCATGTGAATTTCTGTTGAATGCTTGTAAGTAGCTTAAGGCACTTTCAAAGGAAAGTGAATTTCTCTGAAAGGACAGGATTTAGAAAGTGAAGCAACACTACATTCACTTCGCACTGTGAATTGAAGTGTTGGAACAGACTGCTTCTCTTTCAGAGAAACGCATGTGAGTTTTTTGTGAAAGCTTGTAAGTAGCTTAAGGCACTTTCAAAGGAAAGTGATTTTCTCTGAATGGACAGCATTTAGAAAGTGAAGCAACACTCCATTCACTTCGCACATTGAATTGAAGTGTTGGACCAGACTGCTTCTCTTTCAGAGAAACGCATGTGAATTTCTGTTCAATGCTTGTAAGTAGCTTAAGGCACTTTCAAAGGAAAGTGATTTTCTCTGACAGGACAGCATTTAGAAAGTGAAGCAACACTCCATTCGCTTCGCACAGTGAATTGAAGTGTTGGAACAGACTGCTTCTCTTTCAGGGAAACGCATGTGAATTTCTGTTCAATGCTTGTAAGTAGCTTAAGGCACTTTCAAAGGAAAGTGATTTTCTCTGAAAGGACAGCATTTAGAAAGTGAAGCAACACTCCGTTCACTTCGCACAGTGAATTGAAGTGTTGGAACAGACTGCTTCTCTTTCAGAGAAACGGATGTGAGTTTTTTGTGAAAGCTTGTAAGTAGCTTAAGGCACTTTCAAAGAAAAGTGATTTTCTCTGACAGGACAGCATTTACAAAGTGAAGCAACACTCCATTCACTTCGCACAGTGAATTGAAGTGTTGGAACAGACTGCTTCTCTTTCAGAGAAACGGATGTGTGTTTTTTGTGAAAGCTTGTAAGTAGCTTAAGGCACTTTCAAAGGAAAGTGATTTTCTCTGAAAGAACAGCATTTAGAAAGTGAAGCAACACTCCATTCACTTCGCACAGTGAATTGAAGTGTTGGAACAGACTGCTTCTCTTTCAGAGAAACGCATGTGAATTTCTGTTGAATGCTTGTAAGTAGCTTAAGGCACTTTCAAAGGAAAGTGATTTTCTCTGAAAGGACAGCATTTAGAAAGTGAAGCAACACTCCATTCACTTCGCACAGTGAATTGAAGTGTTGGAACAGACTGCTTCTCTTTCAGAGAAACGCATGTGAATTTCTGTTGAATGCTTGTAAGTAGCTTAAGGCACTTTCAAAGGAAAGTGAATTTCTCTGAAAGGACAGGATTTAGAAAGTGAAGCAACACTACATTCACTTCGCACTGTGAATTGAAGTGTTGGAACAGACTGCTTCTCTTTCAGAGAAACGCATGTGAGTTTTTTGTGAAAGCTTGTAAGTAGCTTAAGGCACTTTCAAAGGAAAGTGATTTTCTCTGAATGGACAGCATTTAGAAAGTGAAGCAACACTCCATTCACTTCGCACATTGAATTGAAGTGTTGGACCAGACTGCTTCTCTTTCAGAGAAACGCATGTGAATTTCTGTTCAATGCTTGTAAGTAGCTTAAGGCACTTTCAAAGGAAAGTGATTTTCTCTGACAGGACAGCATTTAGAAAGTGAAGCAACACTCCATTCGCTTCGCACAGTGAATTGAAGTGTTGGAACAGACTGCTTCTCTTTCAGGGAAACGCATGTGAATTTCTGTTCAATGCTTGTAAGTAGCTTAAGGCACTTTCAAAGGAAAGTGATTTTCTCTGAAAGGACAGCATTTAGAAAGTGAAGCAACACTCCGTTCACTTCGCACAGTGAATTGAAGTGTTGGAACAGACTGCTTCTCTTTCAGAGAAACGGATGTGAGTTTTTTGTGAAAGCTTGTAAGTAGCTTAAGGCACTTTCAAAGGAAAGTGATTTTCTCTGACAGGACAGCATTTACAAAGTGAAGCAACACTCCATTCACTTCGCACAGTGAATTGAAGTGTTGGAACAGACTGCTTCTCTTTCAGAGAAACGGATGTGTGTTTTTTGTGAAAGCTTGTAAGTAGCTTAAGGCACTTTCAAAGGAAAGTGATTTTCTCTGAAAGAACAGCATTTAGAAAGTGAAGCAACACTCCATTCACTTCGCACAGTGAATTGAAGTGTTGGAACAGACTGCTTGTCTTTCAGAGAAATGGATTTTTGTTTTTTGTGAAAGCTTGTAAGTAGCTTAAGGCACTTTCAAAGGAAAGTGATTTTCTCTGAAAGAACAGCTTGTAGAAAGTGAAGCAACACTCCATTCATTTCGCACAGTGAATTGAAGTGTTGGAACAGACTGCTTCTCTTTCAGAGAAACGCATGTAAATTTCTGTTGAATGCTTGTAAGTAGCTTAAGGCACTTTCAAAGGAAAGTGATTTGCTCTGACAGGACAACATTTAGAAAGTGAAGCAACACTCCATTCACTTCGCACAGTGAATTGAAGTGTTGGAACAGACTGCTTCTCTTTCAGAGAAACGGATGTGAGTTTTTTGTGAAAGCTTGTAAGTAGCTTAAGGCACTTTCAAAGGAAAG
Source organism: Myodes glareolus (assembly GCF_982192425.1). Taxonomy (NCBI): domain Eukaryota; kingdom Metazoa; phylum Chordata; class Mammalia; order Rodentia; family Cricetidae; genus Myodes; species Myodes glareolus. The sequence goes on from NC_142040.1 coordinate 2,295,527, forward strand.
TGATTTTCTCTGAAAGGACAGCATTTAGAAAGTGAAGCAACACTCCATTCACTTCGCACAGTGTATTGAAGTGTTGGAACAGACTGCTTCTCTTTCAGAGAAACACATGTGAATTTCTGTTCAATGCTTGTAAGTAGCTTAAGGCACTTTCAAAGGAAAGTGATTTTCTCTGAAAGGACAGCATTTAGAAAGTGAAGCATCACTCCATTCACTTCGCACAGTGAATTGAAGTGTTGGAACAGACTGCTTCTCTTTCAGGGAAACGCATGTGAGTTTTTTGTGAAAGCTTGTAAGTAGCTTAAGGCACTTTCAAAGGAAAGTGATTTTCTCTAACAGGACAGCATTTAGAAAGTGAAGCAACACTCCATTCACTTCGCACAGTGAATTGAAGTGTTGGAACAGACTGCTTCTCTTGCAGAGAAACGGATGTGAGTTTTTTGTGAAAGCTTGTAAGTAGCTTAAGGCACTTTCAAAGGAATGTGATTTTCTCTGACAGGACAGCATTTAGAAAGAGAAGCAACACTCCATTCACTTCGCACAGTGAATTGAAGTGTTGGAACAGACTGCTTCTCTTTCAGAGAAACGCATTTGAATTACTGTTGAATGCTTATAAGTAGCTTAAGGCACTTTCAAAGGAAAGTGATTTTCTCTGAAAGGACAGCATTTAGAAAGTGAAGCAACACTCCATTCACTTCGCACAGTGAATTGAAGTGTTCGAACAGACTGCTTCTCTTACAGAGAAACGCATGTGAATTTCTGTTGAATGCTTGTAAGTAGCTTAAGGCACTTTCAAAGGAAAGTGATTTTCTCTGAAAGGACAGCATTTAGAAAGTGAAGCAACACTCCATTCACTTCGCACAGTGAATTGAAGTGTTGGAACAGACTGCTTCTCTTTCAGGGAAACGCATGTGATTTTTTTGTGAAAGCTTGTAAGTAGCTTAAGGCACTTTCAAAGGAAAGTGATTTTCTCTGAAAGGACAGCATTTAGAAAGTGAAGCAACACTCCATTCACTTCGCACAGTGAATTGAAGTGTTGGAACAGACTGCTTCTCTTTCAGAGAAACGGATGTGAGTTTTTTCTGAAGGCTTGTAAGTAGCTTAAGGCACTTTCAAAGGAAAGTGATTTTCTCTGACAGGACAGCATTTAGAAAGTGATGCAACACTCCATTCACTGAGCACAGTGAAATGAAGTGTTGGAAGAGACTGCTTCTCTTACAGAGAAACGCATGTGAATTTCTGTTGAATGCTTGTAAGTAGCTTAAGGCACTTTCAAAGGAAAGTGATTTTCTCTGACAGGACAGCATTTAGAAAGTGAAGCAACACTCCATTCACTTCGCACAGTGAATTGAAGTGTTGGAACAGACTGCTTCTCTTTCAGAGAAACGCATGTGAATTTCTGTTGAATGCTTGTAAGTAGCTTAAGGCACTTTCAAAGGAAAGTGATTTTCTCTGAAAGGACAGCATTTAGAAAGTGAAGCAACACTACATTCACTTCACACAGTGAAATGAAGTGTTGGAACAGACTGCTTCTCTTTCAGAGAAACGCATGTGAGTTTTTTGTGAAAGCTTGTAAGTAGCCTAAGGCACTTTCAAATGAAAGTGATTTTCTCTGAAAGGACAGCATTTAGAAAGTGAAGCAACACTCCATTCACTTCGCACAGTGAATTGAAGTGTTGGAACAGACTGCTTCTCTTTCAGAGAAACGCATGTGAATTTCTGTTGAATGCTTGTAAGTAGCTTAAGGCACTTTCAAAGGAAAGTGATTTTCTCTGAAAGGACAGCATTTAGAAAGTGAAGCAACACTCCATTCACTTCGCACAGTGAATTGAAGTGTTAGAACAGACTGCTTCTCTTTCAGGGAAACGCATGTGAATTTCTGTTCAATGCTTGTAAGTAGCTTAAGGCACTTTCAAAGGAAAGTGGTTTTCTCTGAAAGGACAGCATTTAGAAAGTGAAGCAACACTCCATTCACTTCGCACAGTGAATTGAAGTGTTGGAACAGACTGCTTCTCTTTCAGAGAAACGCATGTGAATTTCTGTTGAATGCTTGTAAGTAGCTTAAGGCACTTTCTAAGGAAAGTGATTTTCTCTGAAAGGACAGCATTTAGAAAGTGAAGCAACACTCCATTCACTTCTCACAGTGAATTGAAGTGTTGGAACAGACTGCTTCTCTTTCAGAGAAACGCATGTGAGTTTTTTGTGAAAGCTTGTAAGTAGCTTAAGGCACTTTCAAAGGAAAGTGATTTTCTCTGAAAGGACAGCATTTAGAAAGTGAAGCAACACTCCATTCACTTCGCACAGTGAATTGAAGTGTTGGAACAGACTGCTTCTCTTTCAGAGAAACGCATGTGAATTTCTATTCAATGCTTGTAAGTAGCTTAAGGCACTTTCAAAGGAAAGTGATTTTCTCTGAAAGGACAGCATTTAGAAAGTGAAGCAACACTCCATTCACTTCGCACAGTGAATAGAAGTGTTGGAACAGACTGCTTCACTTTCAGAGAAACGCATGTGAATTTCTGTTGAATGCTTGTAAGTAGCTAAAGGCACTTTCAAAGGAAAGTGATTTTCTCTGAAAGGACAGCATTTAGAAAGTGAAGCAACACTCCATTCACTTCGCACAGTGAATTGAAGTTTTGGAACAGACTGCTTCTCTTTCAGGGAAACGCATGTGAATTTCTGTTGAATGCTTGTAAGTAGCTTAAGGCACTTTCAAAGGAAAGTGATTTTCTCTGAAAGGACAGTATTTAGAAAGTGAAGCAACACTCCATTCACTTCGCACAGTGAATTGAAGTGTTGGAACAGACTGCTTCTCTTTCAGAGAAACGCATGTGAATTTCTGTTGAATGCTTGTAAGTAGCTTAAGGCACTTTCAAAGGAAAGTGATTTTCTCTGAAAGGACAGCATTTAGAAAGTGAAGCAACACTCCATTCACTTCGCACAGTGAATTGAAGTGTTGGAACAGACTGCTTCTCTTTCAGAGAAACGCATGTGAATTTCTGTTGAATGCTTGTAAGTAGCTTAAGGCACTTTCAAAGGAAAGTGATTTTCTCTGAAAGGACAGCATTTAGAAAGTGAAGCAACACTCCATTCACTTCGCACAGTGAATTGAAGTGTTGGAACAGACTGCTTCTCTTTCAGAGAAACGCATGTGAATTTCTGTTGAATGCTTGTAAGTAGCTTAAGGCACTCTCAAAGGAAAGTGATTTTCTCTGAAAGGACAGCATTTAGAAAGTGAAGCAACACTCCATTCACTTCGCACAGTGAATTGAAGTGTTGGAACAGACTGCTTCTCTTTCAGAGAAACGCATGTGAATTTCTGTTGAATGCTTGTAAGTAGCTTAAGGCACTTTCAAAGGAAAGTGATTTTCTCTGACAGGACAGCATTTAGAAAGTGAAGCAACACTACATTCACTTCGCACAGTGAATTGAAGTGTTGGAACAGACTGCTTCTCTTTCAGAGAAACGCATGTGAGTTTTTTGTGAAAGCTTGTAAGTAGCTTAAGGCACTTTCAAAGGAAAGTGATTTTGTCTGAAAGGACAGCATTTAGAAAGTGAAGCAACACTCCATTCACTTCGCACAGTGAATTGAAGTGTTGGAACAGACTGCTTCTCTTTCAGAGAAACACATGTGAATTTCTGTTCAATGCTTGTAAGTAGCTTAAGGCACTTTCAAAGGAAAGTGATTTTCTCTGAAAGGACAGCATTTAGAAAGTGAAGCAACACTCCATTCACTTCGCACAGTGAATTGAAGTGTTGGAACAGACTGCTTCTCTTTCAGGGAAACGCATGTGAATTTCTGTTCAATGCTTGTAAGTAGCTTAAGGCACTTTCAAAGGAAAGTGATTTTCTCTGAAAGGACAGCATTTAGAAAGTGAAGCAACACTCCGTTCACTTCGCACAGTGAATTGAAGTGTTGGAACAGACTGCTTCTCTTTCAGAGAAACGGATGTGAGTTTTTTGTGAAAGCTTGTAAGTAGCTTAAGGCACTTTCAAAGGAAAGTGATTTTCTCTGACAGGACAGCATTTAGAAAGTGAAGCAACACTCCATTCACTTCGCACAGTGAATTGAAGTGTTGGAACAGACTGCTTCTCTTTCAGAGAAACGCATGTGAATTTCTGTTCAATGCTTGTAAGTAGCTTAAGGCACTTTCAAAGGAAAGTGATTTTCTCTGACAGGACAGCATTTAGAAAGTGAAGCAACACTCCATTCACTTCGCACAGTGAATTGAAGTGTTGGAACAGACTGCTTCTCTTTCAGAGAAACGCATGTGAATTTCTGTTCAATGCTTGTAAGTAGCTTAAGGCACTTTCAAAGGAAAGTGATTTTCTCTGAAAGGACAGCATTTAGAAAGTGAAGCAACACTCCATTCACTTCGCACAGTGAATTGAAGTGTTGGAACAGACTGCTTCTCTTTCAGGGAAACGCATGTGAATTTCTGTTCAATGCTTGTAAGTAGCTTAAGGCACTTTCAAAGGAAAGTGGTTTTCTCTGAAAGGACAGCATTTAGAAAGTGAAGCAACACTCCATTCACTTCGCACAGTGAATTGAAGTGTTGGAACAGACTGCTTCTCTTTCAGAGAAACGCATGTGAATTTCTGTTGAATGCTTGTAAGTAGCTTAAGGCACTTTCAAAGGAAAGTGATTTTCTCTGAAAGGACAGCATTTAGAAAGAGAAGCAACACTCCATTCACTTCGCACAGTGAATTGAAGTATTGGAACAGACTGCTTCTCTTTCAGAGAAACGCATGTGAGTTTTTTGTGAAAGCTTGTAAGTAGCTTAAGGCACTTTCAAAGGAAAGTGATTTTCTCTGAAAGGACAGCATTTAGAAAGTGAAGCAACACTCCATTCACTTCGCACAGTGAATTGAAGTGTTGGAACAGACTGCTTCTCTTTCAGAGAAACGCATGTGAATTTCTGTTCAATGCTTGTAAGTAGCTTAAGGCACTTTCAAAGGAAAGTGATTTTCTCTGAAAGGACAGCATTTAGAAAGTGAAGCAACACTCCATTCACTTCGCACAGTGAATTGAAGTGTTGGAACAGACTGCTTCTCTTTCAGAGAAACGGATGTGAGTTTTTTCTGAAGGCTTGTAAGTAGCTTAAGGCACTTTCAAAGGAAAGTGATTTTCTCTGACAGGACAGCATTTAGAAAGTGATGCAACACTCCATTCACTGAGCACAGTGAAATGAAGTGTTGGAAGAGACTGCTTCTCTTACAGAGAAACGCATGTGAATTTCTGTTGAATGCTTGTATGTAGCTTAAGGCACTTTCAAAGGAAATTGATTTTCTCTGAAAGGACAGCATTTAGAAAGTGAAGCAACACTCCATTCACTTCGCACAGTGAATTGAAGTGTTGGAACAGACTGCTTCTCTTTCAGGGAAACGCATGTGAATTTCTGTTGAATGCTTGTAAGTAGCTTAAGGCACTTTCAAAGGAAAGTGATTTTCTCTGAAAGGACAGCATTTAGAAAGTGAAGCAACACTCCATTCACTTCGCACAGTGAATTGTAGTGTTGGAACAGACTGCTTCTCTTTCAGAGAAACGCATGTGAATTTCTGTTGAATGCTTGTAAGTAGCTTAAGGCACTTTCAAAGGAAAGTGATTTTCTCTGAAAGGACAGCATTTAGAAAGTGAAGCAACACTCCATTCACTTCGCACAGTGAATTGAAGTGTTGGAACAGACTGCTTCTCTTTCAGAGAAACGCATGTGAATTTCTGTTGAATGCTTGTAAGTAGCTTAAGGCACTTTCAAAGGAAAGTGATTTTCTCTGAAAGGACAGCATTTAGAAAGTGAAGCAACACTCCATTCACTTCGCACAGTGAATTGAAGTGTTGGAACAGACTGCTTCTCTTTCAGAGAAACGCATGTGAATTTCTGTTGAATGCTTGTAAGTAGCTTAAGGCACTCTCAAAGGAAAGTGATTTTCTCTGAAAGGACAGAATTTAGAAAGTGAAGCAACACACCATTCACTTCGCACACTGAATTGAAGTGTTGGAACAGACTGCTTCTCTTTCAGAGAAACGCATGTGAATTTCTGTTGAATGCTTCTAAGTAGCTTAAGGCACTTTCAAAGGAAAGTGATTTTCTCTGAAAGGACAGCACTTAGAAAGTGAAGCAACACTCCATTCACTTCGCACAGTGAATTGAAGTGTTGGAACAGACTGCTTCTCTTTCAGAGAAACGCATGTGAGTTTTTTGTGAAAGCTTGTAAGTAGCTTAAGGCACTTTCAAAGGAAAGTGATTTTCTCTGAAAGGACAGCATTTAGAAAGTGAAGCAACACTCCATTCACTTCGCACAGTGAATTGAAGTGTTGGAACAGACTGCTTCTCTTTCAGAGAAACGCATGTGAATTTCTGTTGAATGCTTGTAAGTAGCTTAAGGCACTTTCAAAGGAAAGTGATTTTCTCTGAAAGGACAGAATTTAGAAAGTGAAGCAACACTCCATTCACTTCGCACAGTGAATTGAAGTGTTGGAACAGACTGCTTCTCTTTCAGGGAAACGCATGTGAATTTCTGTTCAATGCTTGTAAGTAGCTTAAGGCACTTTCAAGGGAAAGTGATTTTCTCTGAAAGGACAGCATTTAGAAAGTGAAGCAACACTCCGTTCACTTCGCACAGTGAATTGAAGTGTTGGAACAGACTGCTTCTCTTTTAGAGAAACGGATGTGAGTTTTTTGTGAAAGCTTGTAAGTAGCTTAAGGCACTTTCAAAGGAAAGTGATTTTCTCTGACAGGACAGCATTTAGAAAGTGAAGCAACACTCCATTCACTTCGCACAGTGAATTGAAGTGTTGGAACAGACTGCTTCTCTTTCAGAGAAACGGATGTGTGTTTTTTGTGAAAGCTTGTAAGTAGCTTAAGGCACTTTCAAAGGAAAGTGATTTTCTCTGAAAGAACAGCATTTAGAAAGTGAAGCAACACTCCATTCACTTCGCACAGTGAATTGAAGTGTTGGAACAGACTGCTTCTCTTTCAGAGAAATGGATTTTTGTTTTTTGTGAAAGCTTGTAAGTAGCTTAAGGCACTTTCAAAGGAAAGTGATTTTCTCTGAAAGAACAGCATTTAGAAAGTGAAACAACACTCCATTCACTTCGCACAGTGAATTGAAGTGTTGGAACAGACTGCTTCTCTTTCAGAGAAACGTATGTGAATTTCTGTTGAATGCTTGTAAGTAGCTTAAGGCACTTTCAAAGGAAAGTGATTTTCTCTGACAGGACAGCATTTAGAAAGTGAAGCAACACTCCATTCACTTCGCACAGTGAATTGAAGTGTTGGAACAGACTGCTTCTCTTTCAGAGAAACGGATGTGAGTTTTTTGTGAAAGCTTGTAAGTAGCTTAAGGCACTTTCAAAGGAAAGTGATTTTCTCTGAAAGGACAGCATTTAGAAAGTGAAGCAACACTCCATTCACTTCGCACAGTGTATTGAAGTGTTGGAACAGTCTGCTTCTCTTTCAGAGAAAAACATGTGAATTTCTGTTCAATGCTTGTAAGTAGCTTAAGGCACTTTCAAAGGAAAGTGATTTTCTCTGAAAGGACAGCATTTAGAAAGTGAAGCAACACTCCATTCACTTCGCACAGTGAATTGAAGTGTTGGAACAGACCGCTTCTCTTTCAGGGAAACGCATGTGAGTTTTTTGTGAAAGCTTGTAAGTAGCTTAAGGCACTTTCAAAGGAAAGTGATTTTCTCTGACAGGACAGCATTTAGAAAGTGAAGCAACACTCCATTCACTTCGCACAGTGAATTGAAGTGTTGGAACAGACTGCTTCTCTTTCAGAGAAACGGATGTGAGTTTTTTGTGAAAGCTTGTAAGTAGCTTAAGGCACTTTCAAAGAATGTGATTTTCTCTGACAGGACAGCATTTAGAAAGAGAAGCAACACTCCATTCACTTCGCACAGTGAATTGAAGTGTTGGAACAGACTGCTTCTCTTTCAGAGAAACGCATGTGAATTTCTGTTGAATGCTTGTAACTAGCTTAAGGCACTCTCAAAGGAAAGTGATTTTCTCTGAAAGGACAGAATTTAGAAAGTGAAGCAACACTCCATTCACTTCGCACAGTGAATTGAAGTGTTGGAACAGACTGCTTCTCTTTCAGGGAAACGCATGTGAATTTCTGTTCAATGCTTGTAAGTAGCTTAAGGCACTTTCAAAGGAAAGTGATTTTCACTGAAAGCACAGCATTTAGAAAGTGAAGCAACACTCCGTTCACTTCGCACAGTGAATTGAAGTGTTGGAACAGACTGCTTCTCTTTCAGAGAAACGGATGTGAGTTTTTTGTGAAAGCTTGTAAGTAGCTTAAGGCACTTTCAAAGGATAGTGATTTTCTCTGACAGGACAGCATTTAGAAAGTGAAGCAACACTCCATTCACTTCGCACAGTGAATTGAAGTGTTGGAACAGACTGCTTCTCTTTCAGAGAAACGCATGTGAATTTCTGTTCAATACTTGTAAGTAGCTTAAGGCACTTTCAAAGGAAAGTTATTTTCTCTGACAGGACAGCATTTAGAAAGTGAAGCAACACTCCATTCACTTCGCACAGTGAATTGAAGTGTTGGAACAGACTGCTTCTCTTTCAGAGAAACGCATGTGAATTTCTGTTCAATGCTTGTAAGTAGCTTAAGGCACTTTCAAAGGAAAGTGATTTTCTCTGAAAGGACAGCATTTAGAAAGTGAAGCAACACTCCATTCACTTCGCACAGTGAATTGAAGTGTTGGAACAGACTGCTTCTCTTTCAGGGAAACGCATGTGAATTTCTGTTCAATGCTTGTAAGTAGCTTAAGGCACTTTCAAAGGAAAGTGGTTTTCTCTGAAAGGACAGCATTTAGAAAGTGAAGCAACACTCCATTCACTTCGCACAGTGAATTGAAGTGTTGGAACAGACTGCTTCTCTTTCAGAGAAACGCATGTGAATTTCTGTTGAATGCTTGTAAGTAGCTTAAGGCACTTTCAAAGGAAAGTGATTTTCTCTGAAAGGACAGCATTTAGAAAGTGAAGCAACACTCCATTCACTTCGCACAGTGAATTGAAGTGTTGGAACAGACTGCTTCTCTTTCAGAGAAACGCATGTGAGTTTTTTGTGAAAGCTTGTAAGTAGCTTAAGGCACTTTCAAAGGAAAGTGATTTTCTCTGAAAGGACAGCATTTAGAAAGTGAAGCAACACTCCATTCACTTCGCACAGTGAATTGAAGTGTTGGAACAGACTGCTTCTCTTTCAGAGAAACGCATGTGAATTTCTGTTCAATGCTTGTAAGTAGCTTAAGGCACTTTCAAAGGAAAGTGATTTTCTCTGAAAGGACAGCATTTAGAAAGTGAAGCAACACTCCATTCACTTCGCACAGTGAATTGAAGTGTTGGAACAGACTGCTTCTCTTTCAGAGAAACGCATGTGAATTTCTGTTGAATGCTTGTATGTAGCTTAAGGCACTTTCAAAGGAAAGTGATTTTCTCTGAAAGGACAGCATTTAGAAAGTGAAGCAACACTCCATTCACTTCGCACAGTGAATTGAAGTGTTGGAACAGACTGCTTCTCTTTCAGGGAAACGCATGTGAATTTCTGTTGAATGCTTGTAAGTAGCTTAAGGCACTTTCAAAGGAAAGTGATTTTCTCTGAAAGGACAGCATTTAGAAAGTGAAGCAACACTCCATTCACTTCGCACAGTGAATTGAAGTGTTGGAACAGACTCCTTCTCTTTCAGAGAAACGCATGTGAATTTCTGTTGAATGCTTGTAAGTAGCTTAAGGCACTTTCAAAGGAAAGTGATTTTCTCTGAAAGGACAGCATTTAGAAAGTGAAGCAACACTCCATTCACTTCGCACAGTGAATTGAAGTGTTGGAACAGACTGCTTCTCTTTCAGAGAAACGCATGTGAATTTCTGTTGAATGCTTGTAAGTAGCTTAAGGCACTTTCAAAGGAAAGTGATTTTTTCTGAAAGGACAGCATTTAGAAAGTGAAGCAACACTCCATTCACTTCGCACAGTGAATTGAAGTGTTGGAACAGACTGCTTCTCTTTCAGAGAAACGCATGTGAATTTCTGTTGAATGCTTGTAAGTAGCTTAAGGCACTCTCAAAGGAAAGTGATTTTCTCTGAAAGGACAGAATTTAGAAAGTGAAGCAACACTCCATTCACTTCGCACAGTGAATTGAAGTGTTGGAACAGACTGCTTCTCTTTCAGAGAAAGGCATGTGAATTTCTGTTGAATGCTTGTAAGTAGCTTAAGGCACTTTCAAAGGAAAGTGATTTTCTCTGAAAGGACAGCATTTAGAAAGTGAAGCAACACTACATTCACTTCACACAGTGAATTGAAGTGTTGGAACAGACTGCTTCTCTTTCAGGGAAACGCATGTGAATTTCTGTTCAATGCTTGTAAGTAGCTTAAGGCACTTTCAAAGGAAAGTGATTTTCTCTGAAAGGACAGCATTTAGAAAGTGAAGCAACACTCCGTTCACTTCGCACAGTGAATTGAAGTGTTGGAACAGACTGCTTCTCTTTCAGAGAAACGGATGTGAGTTTTTTGTGAAAGCTTGTAAGTAGCTTAAGGCACTTTCAAAGGGTAGTGATTTTCTCTGACAGGACAGCATTTAGAAAGTGAAGCAACACTCCATTCACTTCGCACAGTGAATTGAAGTGTTGGAACAGACTGCTTCTCTTTCAGAGAAACGCATGTGAATTTCTGTTCAATGCTTGTAAGTAGCTTAAGGCACTTTCAAAGGAAAGTGATTTTCTCTGACAGGACAGCATTTAGAAAGTGAAGCAACACTCCATTCACTTCGCACAGTGAATTGAAGTGTTGGAACAGACTGCTTCTCTTTCAGAGAAACGCATGTGTGTTTTTTGTGAAAGCTTGTAAGTAGCTTAAGGCACTTTCAAAGGAAAGTGATTTTCTCTGAAAGAACAGCATTTAGAAAGTGAAGCAACACTCCATTCACTTCGCACAGTGAATTGAAGTGTTGGAACAGACTGCTTCTCTTTCAGAGAAACGGATGTGTGTTTTTTGTGAAAGCTTGTAAGTAGCTTAAGGCACTTTCAAAGGAAAGTGATTTTCTCTGAAAGAACAGCATTTAGAAAGTGAAGCAACACTCCATTCACTTCGCACAGTGAATTGAAGTGTTGGAACAGACTGCTTCTCTTTCAGAGAAACGCATGTAAATTTCTGTTGAATGCTTGTAAGTAGCTTAAGGCACTTTCAAAGGAAAGTGATTTTCTCTGACAGGACAGCATTTAGAAAGTGAAGCAACACTCCATTCACTTCGCACAGTGAATTGAAGTGTTGGAACAGACTGCTTCTCTTTCAGAGAAACGCATGTGAGTTTTTTGTGAAAGCTTGTAAGTAGCTTAAGGCACTTTCAAAGGAAAGTGATTTTCTCTGAAAGGACAGCATTTAGAAAGTGAAGCAACACTCCATTCACTTCGCACAGTGTATTGAAGTGTTGGAACAGACTGCTTCTCTTTCAGAGAAAAACATGTGAATTTCTGTTCAATGCTTGTAAGTAGCTTAAGGCACTTTCAAAGGAAAGTGATTTTCTCTGAAAGGACAGCATTTAGAAAGTGAAGCAACACTCCATTCACTTCGCACAGTGAATTGAAGTGTTGGAACAGACCGCTTCTCTTTCAGGGAAACGCATGTGAGTTTTTTGTGAAAGCTTGTAAGTAGCTTAAGGCACTTTCAAAGGAAAGTGATTTTCTCTGACAGGACAGCATTTAGAAAGTGAAGCAACACTCCATTCACTTCGCACAGTGAATTGAAGTGTTGGAACAGACTGCTTCTCTTTCAGAGAAACGGATGTGAGTTTTTTGTGAAAGCTTGTAAGTAGCTTAAGGCACTTTCAAAGGAATGTGATTTTCTCTGACAGGACAGCATTTAGAAAGAGAAGCAACACTCCATTCACTTCGCACAGTGAATTGAAGTGTTGGAACAGACTGCTTCTCTTTCAGAGAAACGCATGTGAATTACTGTTGAATGCTTATAAGTAGCTTAAGGCACTTTCAAAGGAAAGTGATTTTCTCTGAAAGGACGGCATTTTGAAAGTGAAGCAACACTCCATTCACTTCGCACAGTGAATTGAAGTGTTCGAACAGACTGCTTCTCTTACAGAGAAACGCATGTGAATTTCTGTTGAATGCTTGTAAGTAGCTTAAGGCACTTTCAAAGGAAATTGATTTTCTCTGAAAGGACAGCATTTAGAAAGTGAATCAACACTCCATTCACTTCGCACATTGAATTGAAGTGTTGGAACAGACTGCTTCTCTTTCACAGAAACGCATGTGAATTTCTGTTGAATGCTTGAAAGTAGCTTAAGGCACTTTCAAAGGAAAGTGATTTTCTCTGAAAGGACAGCATTTAGAAAGTGAAGCAACACTCCATTCACTTCGCACAGTGAATTGAAGTGTTTGAACAGACTGCTTCTCTTTCAGGGAAACGCATGTGATTTTTTTGTGAAAGCTTGTAAGTAGCTTAAGGCACTTTCAAAGGAAAGTGATTTTCTCTGAAAGGACAGCATTTAGAAAGTGAAGCAACACTCCATTCACTTCTCACAGTGAAATGAAGTGTTGGAACAGACTGCTTCTCTTTCAGAGAAACGGATGTGAATTTTTTCTGAAGGCTTGTAAGTAGCTTAAGGCACTTTCAAAGGAAAGTGATTTTCTCTGAAAGGACAGCATTTAGAAAGTGAAGCAACACTCCATTCACTGAGCACAGTGAAATGAAGTGTTGGAACAGACTGCTTCTCTTACATAGAAACGCATGTGAATTTCTGTTGAATGCTTGTAAGTGGCTTAAGGCACTTTCAAAGGAAAGTGATTTTCTCTGACAGGACAGCATTTAGAAAGTGAAGCAACACTCCATTCACTTCGCACAGTGAATTGAAGTGTTGGAACAGACTGCTTCTCTTTCAGAGAAACGCATGTGAATTTCTGTTGAATGCTTGTAAGTAGCTTAAGGCACTTTCAAAGGAAAGTGATTTTCTCTGAAAGGACAGCATTTAGAAAGTGAAGCAACACTACATTCACTTCACACAGTGAATTGAAGTGTTGGAACAGACTGCTTCTCTTTCAGAGAAACGCATGTGAGTTTTTTGTGAAAGCTTGTAAGTAGCTTAAGGCACTTTCAAAGGAAAGTGATTTTCTCTGAAAAGACAGCATTTAGAAAGTGTAGCAACACTCCATTCACTTCGCACAGTGAATTGAAGTGTTGGAACAGACTGCTTCTCTTTCAGAGAAACGCATGTGAATTTCTGTTGAATGCTTGTAAGTAGCTTAAGGCACTTTCAAAGGAAAGTGATTTTCTCTGAAAGGACAGCATTTAGAAAGTGAAGCAACACTCCATTCACTTCGCACAGTGAATTGAAGTGTTGGAACAGACTGCTTCTCTTTCAGAGAAACGCATGTGAATTTCTGTTGAATGCTTGTAAGTAGCTTAAGGCACTTTCAAAGGAAAGTGATTTTCTCTGAAAGGACAGCATTTAGAAAGTGAAGCAACACTCCATTCACTTCGCACAGTGAATTGAAGAGTTGGAACAGACTGCTTCTCTTTCAGGGAAACGCATGTGAATTTCTGTTCAATGCTTGTAAGTTGCTTAAGGCATTTTCAAAGGAAAGTGATTTTCTCTGAAAGGACAGCATTTAGAAAGTGAAGCAACACTCCATTCACTTCGCACAGTGAATTGAAGTGTTGGAACAGACTGCTTCTCTTTCAGGGAAACGCATGTGAATTTCTGTTCAATGCTTGTAAGTAGCTTAAGGCACTTTCAAAGGAAAGTGATTTTCTCTGAAAGGACAGCATTTAGAAAGTGAAGCAACACTCCATTCACTTCGCACAGTGAATTGAAGTGTTGGAACAGACTGCTTCTCTTTCAGAGATACGCATGTGAGTTTTTTGTGAAAGCTTGTAAGTAGCTTAAGGCACTTTCAAAGGAAAGTGATTTTCTCTGAAAGGACAGCATTTAGAAAGTGAAGCAACACTCCATTCACTTCGCACAGTGAATTGAAGTGTTGGAACAGACTGCTTCTCTTTCAGAGAAACGCATGTGAATTTCTGTTCAATGCTTGTAAGTAGCTTAAGGCACTTTCAAAGGAAAGTGATTTTCTCTGAAAGGACAGCATTTAGAAAGTGAAGCAACACTCCATTCACTTCGCACAGTGAATTGAAGTGTTGGAACAGACTCCTTCTCTTTCAGAGAAACGCATGTGAATTTCTGTTGAATGCTTGTAAGTAGCTTAAGGCACTTTCAAAGGAAAGTGATTTTCTCTGAAAGGACAGCATTTAGAAAGTGAAGCAACACTCCATTCACTTCGCACAGTGAATTGAAGTGTTGGAACAGACTGCTTCTCTTTCAGAGAAACGCATGTGAATTTCTGTTGAATGCTTGTAAGTAGCTTAAGGCACTTTCAAAGGAAAGTGATTTTTTCTGAAAGGACAGCATTTAGAAAGTGAAGCAACACTCCATTCACTTCGCACAGTGAATTGAAGTGTTGGAACAGACTGCTTCTCTTTCAGAGAAACGCATGTGAATTTCTGTTGAATGCTTGTAAGTAGCTTAAGGCACTCTCAAAGGAAAGTGATTTTCTCTGAAAGGACAGAATTTAGAAAGTGAAGCAACACTCCATTCACTTCGCACAGTGAATTGAAGTGTTGGAACAGACTGCTTCTCTTTCAGAGAAAGGCATGTGAATTTCTGTTGAATGCTTGTAAGTAGCTTAAGGCACTTTCAAAGGAAAGTGATTTTCTCTGAAAGGACAGCATTTAGAAAGTGAAGCAACACTACATTCACTTCACACAGTGAATTGAAGTGTTGGAACAGACTGCTTCTCTTTCAGGGAAACGCATGTGAATTTCTGTTCAATGCTTGTAAGTAGCTTAAGGCACTTTCAAAGGAAAGTGATTTTCTCTGAAAGGACAGCATTTAGAAAGTGAAGCAACACTCCGTTCACTTCGCACAGTGAATTGAAGTGTTGGAACAGACTGCTTCTCTTTCAGAGAAACGGATGTGAGTTTTTTGTGAAAGCTTGTAAGTAGCTTAAGGCACTTTCAAAGGGTAGTGATTTTCTCTGACAGGACAGCATTTAGAAAGTGAAGCAACACTCCATTCACTTCGCACAGTGAATTGAAGTGTTGGAACAGACTGCTTCTCTTTCAGAGAAACGCATGTGAATTTCTGTTCAATGCTTGTAAGTAGCTTAAGGCACTTTCAAAGGAAAGTGATTTTCTCTGACAGGACAGCATTTAGAAAGTGAAGCAACACTCCATTCACTTCGCACAGTGAATTGAAGTGTTGGAACAGACTGCTTCTCTTTCAGAGAAACGCATGTGTGTTTTTTGTGAAAGCTTGTAAGTAGCTTAAGGCACTTTCAAAGGAAAGTGATTTTCTCTGAAAGAACAGCATTTAGAAAGTGAAGCAACACTCCATTCACTTCGCACAGTGAATTGAAGTGTTGGAACAGACTGCTTCTCTTTCAGAGAAACGGATGTGTGTTTTTTGTGAAAGCTTGTAAGTAGCTTAAGGCACTTTCAAAGGAAAGTGATTTTCTCTGAAAGAACAGCATTTAGAAAGTGAAGCAACACTCCATTCACTTCGCACAGTGAATTGAAGTGTTGGAACAGACTGCTTCTCTTTCAGAGAAACGCATGTAAATTTCTGTTGAATGCTTGTAAGTAGCTTAAGGCACTTTCAAAGGAAAGTGATTTTCTCTGACAGGACAG
The DNA here is from genome assembly GCF_982192425.1 of Myodes glareolus. Classification (NCBI taxonomy): domain Eukaryota; kingdom Metazoa; phylum Chordata; class Mammalia; order Rodentia; family Cricetidae; genus Myodes; species Myodes glareolus. The sequence continues at coordinate 2,311,227 of NC_142040.1, forward strand.
CATTTAGAAAGTGAAGCAACACTCCATTCACTTCGCACAGTGAATTGAAGTGTTGGAACAGACTGCTTCTCTTTCAGAGAAACGCATGTGAGTTTTTTGTGAAAGCTTGTAAGTAGCTTAAGGCACTTTCAAAGGAAAGTGATTTTCTCTGAAAGGACAGCATTTAGAAAGTGAAGCAACACTCCATTCACTTCGCACAGTGTATTGAAGTGTTGGAACAGACTGCTTCTCTTTCAGAGAAAAACATGTGAATTTCTGTTCAATGCTTGTAAGTAGCTTAAGGCACTTTCAAAGGAAAGTGATTTTCTCTGAAAGGACAGCATTTAGAAAGTGAAGCAACACTCCATTCACTTCGCACAGTGAATTGAAGTGTTGGAACAGACCGCTTCTCTTTCAGGGAAACGCATGTGAGTTTTTTGTGAAAGCTTGTAAGTAGCTTAAGGCACTTTCAAAGGAAAGTGATTTTCTCTGACAGGACAGCATTTAGAAAGTGAAGCAACACTCCATTCACTTCGCACAGTGAATTGAAGTGTTGGAACAGACTGCTTCTCTTTCAGAGAAACGGATGTGAGTTTTTTGTGAAAGCTTGTAAGTAGCTTAAGGCACTTTCAAAGGAATGTGATTTTCTCTGACAGGACAGCATTTAGAAAGAGAAGCAACACTCCATTCACTTCGCACAGTGAATTGAAGTGTTGGAACAGACTGCTTCTCTTTCAGAGAAACGCATGTGAATTACTGTTGAATGCTTATAAGTAGCTTAAGGCACTTTCAAAGGAAAGTGATTTTCTCTGAAAGGACGGCATTTTGAAAGTGAAGCAACACTCCATTCACTTCGCACAGTGAATTGAAGTGTTCGAACAGACTGCTTCTCTTACAGAGAAACGCATGTGAATTTCTGTTGAATGCTTGTAAGTAGCTTAAGGCACTTTCAAAGGAAATTGATTTTCTCTGAAAGGACAGCATTTAGAAAGTGAATCAACACTCCATTCACTTCGCACATTGAATTGAAGTGTTGGAACAGACTGCTTCTCTTTCACAGAAACGCATGTGAATTTCTGTTGAATGCTTGAAAGTAGCTTAAGGCACTTTCAAAGGAAAGTGATTTTCTCTGAAAGGACAGCATTTAGAAAGTGAAGCAACACTCCATTCACTTCGCACAGTGAATTGAAGTGTTTGAACAGACTGCTTCTCTTTCAGGGAAACGCATGTGATTTTTTTGTGAAAGCTTGTAAGTAGCTTAAGGCACTTTCAAAGGAAAGTGATTTTCTCTGAAAGGACAGCATTTAGAAAGTGAAGCAACACTCCATTCACTTCTCACAGTGAAATGAAGTGTTGGAACAGACTGCTTCTCTTTCAGAGAAACGGATGTGAATTTTTTCTGAAGGCTTGTAAGTAGCTTAAGGCACTTTCAAAGGAAAGTGATTTTCTCTGAAAGGACAGCATTTAGAAAGTGAAGCAACACTCCATTCACTGAGCACAGTGAAATGAAGTGTTGGAACAGACTGCTTCTCTTACATAGAAACGCATGTGAATTTCTGTTGAATGCTTGTAAGTGGCTTAAGGCACTTTCAAAGGAAAGTGATTTTCTCTGACAGGACAGCATTTAGAAAGTGAAGCAACACTCCATTCACTTCGCACAGTGAATTGAAGTGTTGGAACAGACTGCTTCTCTTTCAGAGAAACGCATGTGAATTTCTGTTGAATGCTTGTAAGTAGCTTAAGGCACTTTCAAAGGAAAGTGATTTTCTCTGAAAGGACAGCATTTAGAAAGTGAAGCAACACTACATTCACTTCACACAGTGAATTGAAGTGTTGGAACAGACTGCTTCTCTTTCAGAGAAACGCATGTGAGTTTTTTGTGAAAGCTTGTAAGTAGCTTAAGGCACTTTCAAAGGAAAGTGATTTTCTCTGAAAAGACAGCATTTAGAAAGTGAAGCAACACTCCATTCACTTCGCACAGTGAATTGAAGTGTTGGAACAGACTGCTTCTCTTTCAGAGAAACGCATGTGAATTTCTGTTGAATGCTTGTAAGTAGCTTAAGGCACTTTCAAAGGAAAGTGATTTTCTCTGAAAGGACAGCATTTAGAAAGTGAAGCAACACTCCATTCACTTCGCACAGTGAATTGAAGTGTTGGAACAGACTGCTTCTCTTTCAGAGAAACGCATGTGAATTTCTGTTGAATGCTTGTAAGTAGCTTAAGGCACTTTCAAAGGAAAGTGATTTTCTCTGAAAGGACAGCATTTAGAAAGTGAAGCAACACTCCATTCACTTCGCACAGTGAATTGAAGAGTTGGAACAGACTGCTTCTCTTTCAGGGAAACGCATGTGAATTTCTGTTCAATGCTTGTAAGTTGCTTAAGGCATTTTCAAAGGAAAGTGATTTTCTCTGAAAGGACAGCATTTAGAAAGTGAAGCAACACTCCATTCACTTCGCACAGTGAATTGAAGTGTTGGAACAGACTGCTTCTCTTTCAGGGAAACGCATGTGAATTTCTGTTCAATGCTTGTAAGTAGCTTAAGGCACTTTCAAAGGAAAGTGATTTTCTCTGAAAGGACAGCATTTAGAAAGTGAAGCAACACTCCATTCACTTCGCACAGTGAATTGAAGTGTTGGAACAGACTGCTTCTCTTTCAGAGATACGCATGTGAGTTTTTTGTGAAAGCTTGTAAGTAGCTTAAGGCACTTTCAAAGGAAAGTGATTTTCTCTGAAAGGACAGCATTTAGAAAGTGAAGCAACACTCCATTCACTTCGCACAGTGAATTGAAGTGTTGGAACAGACTGCTTCTCTTTCAGAGAAACGCATGTGAATTTCTGTTCAATGCTTGTAAGTAGCTTAAGGCACTTTCAAAGGAAAGTGATTTTCTCTGAAAGGACAGCATTTAGAAAGTGAAGCAACACTCCATTCACTTCGCACAGTGAATTGAAGTGTTGGAACAGACTGCTTCTCTTTCAGAGAAACGGATGTGAGTTTTTTGTGAAAGCCTGTAAGTAGATTAAGGCACTTTCAAAGGAAAGTGATTTTCTCTGACAGGACAGCATTTAGAAATTGAAGCAACACTCCATTCACTTCGCACAGTGAATTGAAGTGTTGGAACAGACTGCTTCTCTTTCAGAGAAAGGGATGTGTGTTTTTTGTGAAAGCTTGTAAGTAGCTTAAGGCACTTTCAAAGAAAGTGATTTTCTCTGAAAGAACAGCATTTAGAAAGTGAAGCAACACTCCATTCACTTCGCACAGTGAATTGAAGTGTTGGAACAGACTGCTTCTCTTTCAGAGAAATGGATTTTTTTTTTGTGAAAGCTTGTAAGTAGCTTAAGGCACTTTCAAAGGAAAGTGATTTTCTCTGAAAGAACAGCATTTAGAAAGTGAAGCAACACTCCATTCACTTCGCACAGTGAATTGAAGTGTTGGAACAGACTGCTTCTCTTTCAGAGAAACGCATGTAAATTTCTGTTGAATGCTTGTAAGTAGCTTAAGGCACTTTCAAAGGAAAGTGATTTTCTCTGACAGGACAGCATTTAGAAAGTGAAGCAACACTCCATTCACTTCGCACAGTGAATTGAAGTGTTGGAACAGACTGCTTCTCTTTCAGAGAAACGGATGTGAGTTTTTTGTGAAAGCTTGTAAGTAGCTTAAGGCACTTTCAAAGGAAAGTGATTTTCTCTGAAAGGACAGCATTTAGAAAGTGAAGCAACACTCCATTCACTTCGCACAGTGTATTGAAGTGTTGGAACAGACTGCTTCTCTTTCAGAGAAACACATGTGAATTTCTGTTCAATGCTTGTAAGTAGCTTAAGGCACTTTCAAAGGAAAGTGATTTTCTCTGAAAGGACAGCATTTAGAAAGTGAAGCAACACTCCATTCACTTCGCACAGTGAATTGAAGTGTTGGAACAGACCGCTTCTCTTTCAGGGAAACGCATGTGAGTTTATTGTGAAAGCTTGTAAGTAGCTTAAGGCACTTTCAAAGGAAAGTGATTTTCTCTGACAGGACAGCATTTAGAAAGTGAAGCAACACTCCATTCACTTTGCACAGTGAATTAAAGTGTTGGAACAGACTGCTTCTCTTTCAGAGAAACGCATGTGAATTTCTGTTGAATGCTTGTAAGTAGCTTAAGGCACTTTCAAAGGAAAGTGATTTTCTCTGACAGGACAGCATTTAGAAAGTGAAGGAACACTCCATTCACTTCGAACAGTGAATTGAAGTGTTGGAACAGACTGCTTCTCTTTCAGAGAAACGGATGTGAGTTTTTTGTGAGAGCTTGTAAGTAGCTTAAGGCACTTTCAAAGGAAAGTGATTTTCTCTGAAAGGACAGCATTTAGAAAGTGAAGCAACACTCCATTCACTTCGCACAGTGAATTGAAGTGTTGGAACAGACTGCTTCTCTTACAGAGAAACTCATGTGAATTTCTGTTGAATACTTGTAAGTAGCTTAAGGCACTTTCAAAGGAAAGTGATTTTCTCTGAAAGGACAGCATTTAGAAAGTGAAGCAACACTCCATTCACTTCGCACAGTGAATTGAAGTGTTGGAACAGACTGCTTCTCTTTCAGATAAACAGATGTGAGTTTTTTTTGAAAGCTTGTAAGTAGCTTAAGGCACTTTCAAAGGAAAGTGATTTTCTCTGACAGGACAGCATTTAGAAAGTGAAGCAACACTCCATTCACTTCGCACAGTGAATTGTAGTGTTGGAACAGACTGCTTCTCTTTCAGAGAAACGGATGTGAGTTTTTTGTGAAAGCTTGTAAGTAGCTTAAGGCACTTTCAAAGGAAAGTGATTTTCTCTGACAGGACAGCATTTAGAAAGTGAAGCAACACTCCATTCACTTCGCACAGTGAATTGAAGTGTTGGAACAGACTGCTTCTCTTTCAGAGAAACGCATGTGAGTTTTTTGTGAAAGCTTGTAAGTAGCTTAAGGCACTTTCAAAGGAAAGTGATTTTCTCTGAAAGGACAGCATTTAGAAAGTGAAGCAACACTCCATTCACTTCGCACAGTGAATTGAAGTGTTGGAACAGACTGCTTCTCTTTCAAAGAAACGCATGTGAATTTCTGTTGAATGCTTGTAAGTAGCTTAAGGCACTTTCAAAGGAAAGTGATTTTCTCTGAAAGGACAGCATTTAAAAAGTGAAGCAACACTCCATTCACTTCGCACAGTGAATTGAAGTGTTGGAACAGACTGCTTCTCTTTTAGAGAAACGGAAGTGAGTCTTTTGTGAAAGCTTGTAAGTAGCTTAAGGCACTTTCAAAGGAAAGTGATTTTCTCTGACAGGACAGCATTTAGAAAGTGAAGCAACACTCCATTCACTTCGCACAGTGAATTGAAGTGTTGGAACAGACTGCTTCTCTTTCAGAGAAACGGATGTGAGTTTTTTGTGAAAGCTTGTAAGTAGCTTAAGGCACTTTCAAAGGAAAGTGATTTTCTCTGAAAGGACAGCATTTAGAAAGTGAAGCAACACTCCATTCACTTCGCACAGTGTATTGAAGTGTTGGAACAGACTGCTTCTCTATCAGAGAAACGCATGTGAATTTCTTTTCAATGCTTGTAAGTAGCTTAAGGCACTTTCAAAGGAAAGTGATTTTCTCTGAAAGGACAGCATTTAGAAAGTGAAGCAACACTCCATTCACTTCGCACAGTGAATTGAAGTGTTGGAACAGACTGCTTCTCTGTCAGAGAAACGCATGTGAATTTCTGTTGAATGTTTGTAAGTAGCTTAAGGCACTTTCAAAGGAAAGTGATTTTCTCTGACAGGACAGCATTTAGAAAGTGAAGCAACACTCCATTCACTTCGCACAGTGAATTGAAGTGTTGGAACAGACTGCTTCTCTCAGAGAAACACATGTGAGTTTTTTGTGAAAGCTTGTAAGTAGCTTAATGCACTTTCAAAGGAAAGTGATTTTCACTGACAGGACAGCATTTAGAAAGTGAAGCAACACTCCATTCACTTCGCACAGTGAATTGAAGTGTTGGAACAGACTGCTTCTCTTACAGAGAAACGCATGTGAATTTCTGTTGAATGCTTGTAAGTAGCTTAAGGCACTTTCAAAGGAAAGGGATTTTCTCTGACAGGACAGCATTTAGAAAGTGAAGCAACACTCCATTCACTTCGCACAGTGAACTGAAGTGTTGGAACAGACTGCTTCTCTTTCTGAGAAACGCATGTGAATTTCTGTTGAATTCCTGTAATTAGCTTAAGGCACTTTCAAAGGAAAGTGATTTTCTCTGAAAGGACAGCATTTAGAAAGTGAAGCAACACTCCATTCACTTCGCACAGTGAATTGAAGTGTTGGAACAGACTGCTTCTCTTTCAGAGAAACGGATGTGAGTTTTTTGTGAAAGCTTGTAAGTAGCTTAAGGCACTTTCAAAGGAAAGTGATTTTCTCTGAAAGGACAGCATTTAGAAAGTGAAGCAACACTCCATTCACTTCGCACAGTGAATTGAAGTGTTGGAACAGACTGCTTCTCTGTCAGAGAAACGGATGTGAGTTTTTTGTGAGTGCTTGTAAGTAGCTTAAGGCACTTTCAAAGGAAAGTGATTTTCTCTGAAAGGACAGCATTTAGAAAGTGAAGCAACACTCCATTCACTTCGCACAGTGAATTGAAGTGTTGGAACAGACTGCTTCTCTGTCAGAGAAACGCATGTGAATTTCTGTTGAATGCATGTAAGTAGCTTAAGGCACTTTCAAAGGAAAGTGATTTTCTCTGAAAGGACAGCATTTAGAAAGTGAAGTAACACTCCACTCACTTCGCACAGTGAATTGAAGTGTTGGAACAGACTGCTTCTCTTTCAGAGAAACGGATGTGAGTTTTTTGTGAAAGGATGTAAGTAGCTTAAGGCACTTTCAAAGGAAAGTGATTTTCTCTGAAAGTACAGCATTTAGAAAGTGGAGCAACACTCCATTCACTTCGCACAGTGAATTGAAGTATTGGAACAGACTGCTTCTCTTTCAGAGAAACGCATGTGAGTTTTTTGTGAAAGCTTGTAAGTAGCTTAAGGCACTTTCAAAGGAAAGTGATTTTCTCTGAAAGGACAGCATTTAGAAAGTGAAGCAACACTCCATTCACTTCGCACAGTGAATTGAAGTTTTGGAACAGACTGCTTCTCTTTCAGAGAAACGCATGTGAATTTCTGTTGAATGCTTGTAAGTAGTTTAAGGCACTTTCAAAGGAAAGTGATTTTCTCTGAAAGGACAGCATTTAGAGAGTGAAGCAACACTCCATTCACTTCGCACAGTGAATTGAAGTGTTGGAACAGACTGCTTCTCTTTCAGAGAAACGCATGTGAATTTCTGTTGAATGCTTGTAAGTAGTTTAAAGCACTTTCAAAGGAAAGTGGTTTTCTCTGAAAGAACAGCATTTAGAAAGTGAAGCAACACTCCATTCACTTCGCACAGTGAATTGAAGTGTTGGAACAGACTGCTTCTCTTTCAGAGAAACGCATGTGAGTTTTTTGTGAAAGCTTGTAAGTAGCTTAAGGCACTTTCAAAGGAAAGTGATTTTCTCTGACAGGACAGCATTTAGAAAGTGAAGCAACACTCCATTCACTTCGCACAGTGAATTGAAGTGTTGGAACACACTGCTTCTCTTACACAGAAACGCATGTGAATTTCTGTTCAATGCTTGTAAGTAGCTTAAGGCACTTTCAAAGGAAAGTGATTTTCTCTGAAAGGACAGCATTTAGAAAGTGAAGCAACACTCCATTCACTTCGCACAGTGAATTGAAGTGTTGGAACAGACTGCTTCTCTTTCAGAGAAACGCATGTGAATTTCTGTTGAATGCTTGTAAGTAGCTTAAGGCACTTTCAAAGGAAAGGTATTTTCTCTGAAAGGACAGCATTTAGAAAGTGAAGCAACACTCCATTCACTTCGCACAGTGAATTGAAGTGTTGGAACAGACTGCTTCTCTTTCTGAGAAACGCATGTGAATTTCTGTTGAATTCCTGTAATTAGCTTAAGGCACTTTCAAAGGAAAGTGATTTTCTCTGAAAGGACAGCATTTAGAAAGTGAAGCAACACTCCATTCACTTCGCACAGTGAAATGAAGTGTTGGAACAGACTGCTTCTCTTTCAGAGAAACGGATGTGAGTTTTTTGTGAAAGCTTGTAAGTAGCTTAAGGCACTTTCAAAGGAAAGTGATTTTCTCTGAAAGGACAGCATTTAGAAAGTGAAGCAACACTCCATTCACTTCGCACAGTGAATTGAAGTGTTGGAACAGACTGGTTCTCTTTCAGAGAAACGCATGTGAGTTTTTTGTGAAAGCTTGTAAGTAGCTTAAGGCACTTTCAAAGGAAAGTGATTTTCTCTGAAAGGACAGCATTTAGAAAGTGAAGCAACACTCCATTCACTTCGCACAGTGAATTGAAGTGTTGGAACAGACTGCTTCTCTGTCAGAGAAACGCATGTGAATTTCTGTTGAATGCATGTAAGTAGCTTAAGGCACTTTCAAAGGAAAGTGATTTTCTCTGAAAGGACAGCATTTAGAAAGTGAAGTAACACTCCACTCACTTCGCACAGTGAATTGAAGTGTTGGAACAGACTGCTTCACTTTCAGAGAAACGGATGTGAGTTTTTTGTGAAAGCTTGTAAGTAGCTTAAGACACTTTCAAAGGAAAGTGATTTTCTCTGAAAGTACAGCATTTAGAAAGTGGAGCAACACTCCATTCACTTCGCACAGTGAATTGAAGTGTTGGAACAGACTGCTTCTCTTTCAGAGAAACGCATGTGAGTTTTTTGTGAAAGCTTGTAAGTAGCTTAAGGCACTTTCAAAGGAAAGTGATTTTCTCTGAAAGGACAGCATTTAGAAAGTGAAGCAACACTCCATTCACTTCGCACAGTGAATTGAAGTTTTGGAACAGACTGCTTCTCTTTCAGAGAAACGCATGTGAATTTCTGTTGAATGCTTGTAAGTAGTTTAAGGCACTTTCAAAGGAAAGTGATTTTCTCTGAAAGGACAGCATTTAGAGAGTGAAGCAACACTCCATTCACTTCGCACAGTGAATTGAAATGTTGGAACAGACTGCTTCTCTTACAGAGAAACGCATGTGAATTTCTGTTCAATGCTTGTAAGTAGCTTAAGGCACTTTCAAAGGAAAGTGATTTTCTCTGAAAGGACAGCATTTAGAAAGTGAAGTAACACTCCATTCACTTCGCACAGTGAATTGAAGTGTTGGAACAGACTGCTTCTCTTTCAGGGAAAAGCAAGTGAATTTCTGTTGAATGCTTGTAAGTAGCTTAAGGCACTTTCAAAGGAAAGTGATTTTCTCTGAAAGGACAGCATTTAGAAAGTGAAGCAACACTCCATTCACTTCGCACAGTGAATTGAAGTGTTGGAACAGACTGCTTCTCTTTCAGAGTAACGCAAGTGAATTTCTGTTGAATGCTTGTAAGTAGTTTAAGGCACTTTCAAAGGAAAGTGATTTTCTCTGAAAGGACAGCATTTAGAGAGTGAAGCAACACTCCATTCACTTCGCACAGTGAATTGAAGTGTTGGAACACACTGCTTCTCTTACAGAGAAACGCATGTGAATTTCTGTTCAATGCTTGTAAGTAGCTTAAGGCACTTTCAAAGGAAAGTGATTTTCTCTGAAAGGACAGCATTTAGAAAGTGAAGTAACACTCCATTCACTTCGCACAGTGAATTGAAGTGTTGGAACAGACTGCTTCTCTTTCCGGGAAACGCAAGTGAATTTCTGTTGAATGCGTGTAAGTAGCTTAAGGCACTTTCAAAGGAAAGTGATTTTCTCTGAAAGGACAGCATTTAGAAAGTGAAGCAAAACTCCATTCACTTCGCACAGTGAAGTGAAGTGTTGGAACAGACTGCTTCTCTTTCAGAGAAACGCATGTGAGTTTTTTGTGAAAGCTTGTTAGTAGCTTAAGGCACTTTCAAAGGAAAGTGATTTTCTCTGAAAGGACAGCATTTAGAAAGTGAAGCATCACTCCATTCACTTCGCACAGTGAATTGAAGTGTTGGAACAGACTGCTTCTCTTTCAGAGAAACGCATGTGAGTTTTTTGTGAAAGCTTGTAAGTAGCTTAAGGCACTTTCAAAGAAAAGTGATTTTCTCTGAAAGGACAGCATTTAGAAAGTGAAGCAACACTCCATTCACTTCGCACAGTGAATTGAAGTGTTGGAACAGACTGCTTCTCTTTCAGAGAAACGGATGTGAGTTTTTTGTGAAAGCTTGTAAGTAGCTTAAGGCACTTTTAAAGGAAAGTGATTTTCTCTGAAAGGACAGCATTTAGAAAGTGAAGCAACACTCCATTCACTTCGCACAGTGAATTGAAGTGTTGGAACAGACTGCTTCTCTTTCAGAGAAAGGCATGTGAATTTCTGTTGAATGCTTGTAAGTAGCTTCAGGCACTTTCAAAGGAAAGTGATTTTCTCTGAAGCGACAGCATTTAGAAAGTGAAGGAACACTCCATTCACTTCGCACAGTGAATTGAAGTGTTGGAACAGACTGCTTCTCTTTCAGAGAAACGGATGTGAGTTTTTTGTGAGTGCTTGTAAGTAGCTTAAGGCACTTTCAAAGGAAAGTGATTTTCTCTGACAGGACAGCATTTAGAAAGTGAAGCAACACTCCATTCACTTCGCACAGTGAATTGAAGTGTTGGAACAGACTGCTTCTCTTTCAGAGTAACGGATGTGAGTTTCTGTTGAATGCTTGTAAGTAGCTTAAGGCACTTTCAAAGGAAAGTGATTTTCTCTGAAAGGACAGCATTTAGAAAGTGAAGCAACACTCCATTCACTTCGCACAGTGAATTGAAGTGTTGGAACAGACTGCTTCTCTTACAGAGAAACACATGTGAGTTTCTGTTGAATGCTTGTAAGTAGCTTAAGGCACTTTCAAAGGAAAGTGATTTTCTCTGACAGGACAGCATTTAGAAAGTGAAGCAACACTCCATTCACTTCGCACAGTGAATTGAAGTGTTGGAACAGACTGCTTCTCTTTCAGAGAAACGCATGTGAATTTCTGTAGAATGCTTGTAAGTAGCTTAAGGCACTTTCAAAGGAAAGTGATTTTCTCTGAAAGGACAGCATTTAGAAAGTGAAGCAACACTCCATTCACTTCGCACAGTGAATTGAAGTGTTGGAACAGACTGCTTCTCTTTCAGAGAAACGCATGTTAATTTCTGTTGAATGCTTGTAAGTAGCTTAAGGCACTTTCAAAGGAAAGTGATTTTCTCTGAAAGGACAGCATTTAGAAAGTGAAGCAACACTCCATTCACTTCGCACAGTGAATTGAAGTGTTGGAACAGACTGCTTCTCTTTCAGAGAAACGCATGTGAGTTTTTTGTGAAAGCTTGTAAGTAGCTTAAGGCACTTTCAAAGGAAAGTGATTTTCTCTGAAAGGACAGCATTTAGAAAGTGAAGTAACACTCCATTCACTTCGCACAGTGAATTGAAGTGTTGGAACAGACTGCTTCTCTTTCAGAGAAACGGATGTGAGTTTTTTGTGAAAGCTTGTAAGTAGCTTAAGGCACTTTCAAAGGAAAGTGATTTTCCCTGAAAGGACAGCATTTAGAAAGTGAAGCAACACTCCATTCACTTCGCACAGTGAATTGAAGTGTTGGAAGAGACTGCTTCTCTTTCAGAGAAACGCATGTGAATTTCTGTTGAATGCTTGTAAGTAGCTTAAGGCACTTTCAAAGGAAAGTGATTTTCTCTGAAAGGACAGCATTTAGAAAGTGAAGCAACACTCCATTCACTTCGCAAAGTGAATTGAAGTGTTGGAACAGACTGCTTCTCTTTCAGAGAAACGGATGTGAGTTTTTTCTGAAGGCTTGTAAGTAGCTTAAGGCACTTTCAAAGGAAAGTGATTTTCTCTGACAGGACAGCATTTAGAGAGTGAAGCAACACTCCATTCACTTCGCACAGTGAATTGAAGGGTTGGAACAGACTGCTTCTCTTACAGAGAAACACATGTGAATTTCTGTTGAATGCTTGTAAGTAGCTTTAGGCACTTTCAAAGGAAAGTGATTTTCTCTGACAGGACAGCATTTAGAAAGTGAAGCAAGACTCCATTCACTTCGTACAGTGAATTGAAGTGTTGGAACAGACTGCTTCTCTTTCAGAGAAACGCATGTGAATTTCTGTTGAATGCTTGTAAGTAGCTTAAGGCACTTTCAAAGGAAAGTGATTTTCTCTGAAAGAACAGCATTTAAAAAGTGAAACAACACTCCATTCACTTCGCACAGTGAATTGAAGTGTTGGAACAGACTGCTTCTCTTTCAGAGAAACGGATGTGAGTCTTTTGTGAAAGCTTGTAAGTAGCTTAAGGCACTTTCAAAGGAAAGTGATTTTCTCTGAAAGGACAGCATTTAGAAAGTGAAGCAACACTCCATTCACTTCGCACTGTGACTTGAAGTGTTGGAACAGACTGCTTCTCTTTCAGAGAAACGCATGTGAGTTTTCTGTGAAAGCTTGTAAGTAGCTTAAGGCACTTTAAAAGGAAAGTGATTTTCCTGAGAGGACAGCATTTAGAAAGTGAAGCAACACTCCATTCACTTCGCACAGTGAATTGAAGTGTTGGAACAGACTGCTTCTCTTTCAGAGAAACGGATGTGAATTTCTGTTGAATGCTTGTTAGTAGCTTAAGGCACTTTCAAAGGAAAGTGATTTTCTCTGACAGGACAGCATTTAGAAAGTGAAGCAACACTCCATTCACTTCGCACAGTGAATTGAAGTGTTGGAACAGACTGCTTCTCTGTCAGAGAAACGCATGTGAATTTCTGTTGAATGCTTGTAAGTAGCTTAAGGCACTTTCAAAGGAAAGTGATTTTCTCTGAAAGGACAGCATTTAGAAAGTGAAGCAACACTCCATTCACTTCGCACAGTGAATTGAAGTGTTGGAACAGACTGCTTCTCTTTCAGAGAAACGCATGTTAATTTCTGTTGAATGCTTGTAAGTAGCTTAAGGCACTTTCAAACGAAAGTGATTTTCTCTGAAAGGACAGCATTTAGAAAGTGAAGCAACACTCCATTCACTTCGCACAGTGAATTGAAGTGTTGGAACAGACTGCTTCTCTTTCAGAGAAACGCATGTGAGTTTTTTGTGAAAGCTTGTAAGTAGCTTAAGGCACTTTCAAAGGAAAGTGATTTTCTCTGAAGGGACAGCATTTAGAAAGTGAAGTAACACTCCATTCACTTCGCACAGTGAATTGAAGTGTTGGAACAGACTGCTTCTCTTTCAGAGAAACGGATGTGAGTTTTTTGTGAAAGCTTGTAAGTAGCTTAAGGCACTTTCAAAGGAAAGTGATTTTCCCTGAAAGGACAGCATTTAGAAAGTGAAGCAACACTCCATTCACTTCGCACAGTGTATTGAAGTGTTGGAACAGACTGCTTCTCTTTCAGAGAAACGCATGTGAATTTCTGTTGAATGCTTGTAAGTAGCTTAAGGCACTTTCAAAGGAAAGTGATTTACTCTGAAAGGACAGCATTTAGAAAGTGAAGGAACACTCCATTCACTTCGCACAGTGAATTGAAGTGTTGAAACAGACTGCTTCTCTTTCAGAGAAACGGATGTGAGTTTTTTGTGAGTGCTTGTAAGTAGCTTAGGCACTTTCAAAGGAAAGTGATTTTCTCTGAAAGGACAGCATTTAGAAAGTGAAGCAACACTCCATTCACTTCGCACAGTGAATTGAAGTGTTGGAACAGACTGCTTCTCTTTCAGAGTAACGGATGTGAGTTTTTTGTGAATGCTTGTAAGTAGCTTAAGGCACTTTCAAAGGAAAGTGATTTTCTCTGACAGGACAGCATTTAGAAAGTGAAGCAACACTCCATTCACTTCGCACAGTGAATTGAAGTGTTGGAACAGACTGCTTCTCTTACAGAGAAACACATGTGAATTTCTGTTGAATGCTTGTAAGTAGCTTTAGGCACTTTCAAAGGAAAGTGATTTTCTCTGACAGGACAGCATTTAGAAAGTGAAGCAAGACTCCATTCACTTCGTACAGTGAATTGAAGTGTTGGAACAGACTGCTTCTCTTTCAGAGAAACGCATGTGAATTTCTGTTGAATGCTTGTAAGTAGCTTAAGGCACTTTCAAAGGAAAGTGATTTTCTCTGAAAGAACAGCATTTAAAAAGTGAAGCAACACTCCATTCACTTCGCACAGTGAATTGAAGTGTTGGAACAGACTGCTTCTCTTTCAGAGAAACGGATGTGAGTCTTTTGTGAAAGCTTGTAAGTAGCTTAAGGCACTTTCAAAGGAAAGTGATTTTCTCTGAAAGGACAGCATTTAGAAAGTGAAGCAACACTCCATTCACTTCGCACAGTGAATTGAAGTGTTGGAACAGACTGCTTCTCTTTCAGAGAAACGCATGTGAGTTTTTTGTGAAAGCTTGTAAGTAGCTTAAGGCACTTTCAAAGGAAAGTGATTTTCCCTGAAAGGACAGCATTTAGAAAGTGAAGCAACACTCCATTCACTTCGCACAGTGTATTGAAGTGTTGGAACAGACTGCTTCTCTTTCAGAGAAACGCATGTGAATTTCTGTTGAATGCTTGTAAGTAGCTTAAGGCACTTTCAAAGGAAAGTGATTTTCTCTGAAAGGACAGCATTTAGAAAGTGAAGCAACACTCCATTCACTTCGCACAGTGAATTGAAGTGTTGGAACAGACTGCTTCCTTTCAGAGAAACGGAGGTGAGTCTTTTGTGAAAGCTTGTAAGTAGCTTAAGGCACTTTCAAAGGAAAATGATTTTCTCTGAAAGGACAGCATTTAGAAAGTGAAGCAACACTCCATTCACTTCGCACAGTGAATTGAAGTGTTGTAACAGACTGCTTCTCTTTCAGAGAAACGCATGTGAGTTTTTTGTGAAAGCTTGTAAGTAGCTTAAGGCACTTTCAAAGGAAAGTGATTTTCCCTGAAAGGACAGCATTTAGAAAGTGAAGCAACACTCCATTCACTTCGCACAGTGTATTGAAGTGTTGGAACAGACTGCTTCTCTTTCAGAGAAACGCATGTGAATTTCTGTTGAATGCTTGTAAGTAGCTTAAGGCACTTTCAAAGGAAAGTGATTTTCTCTGAAAGGACAGCATTTAGAAAGTGAAGCAACACTCCATTCACTTTGCACAGTGAATTGAAGTGTTGGAACAGTCTGCTTCTCTTTCAGGGAAACGCATGTGATTTTTTTGTGAAAGCTTGTAAGTAGCTTAAGGCACTTTCAAAGGAAAGTGATTTTCTCTGAAAGGACAGCATTTAGAAAGTGAAGCAACACTCCATTCACTTCGCACAGTGAATTGAAGTGTTGGAACAGACTGCTTCTCTTTCAGAGAAACGCATGTTAATTTCTGTTGAATGCTTGTAAGTAGCTTAAGGCACTTTCAAACGAAAGTGATTTTCTCTGAAAGGACAGCATTTAGAAAGTGAAGCAACACTCCATTCACTTCGCACAGTGAATTGAAGTGTTGGAACAGACTGCTTCTCTTTCAGAGAAACGCATGTGAGTTTTTTGTGAAAGCTTGTAAGTAGCTTAAGGCACTTTCAAAGGAAAGTGATTTTCTCTGAAGGGACAGCATTTAGAAAGTGAAGTAACACTCCATTCACTTCGCACAGTGAATTGAAGTGTTGGAACAGACTGCTTCTCTTTCAGAGAAACGGATGTGAGTTTTTTGTGAAAGCTTGTAAGTAGCTTAAGGCACTTTCAAAGGAAAGTGATTTTCCCTGAAAGGACAGCATTTAGAAAGTGAAGCAACACTCCATTCACTTCGCACAGTGTATTGAAGTGTTGGAACAGACTGCTTCTCTTTCAGAGAAACGCATGTGAATTTCTGTTGAATGCTTGTAAGTAGCTTAAGGCACTTTCAAAGGAAAGTGATTTTCTCTGAAAGGACAGCATTTAGAAAGTGAAGGAACACTCCATTCACTTCGCACAGTGAATTGAAGTGTTGGAACAGACTGCTTCTCTTTCAGAGAAACGGATGTGAGTTTTTTGTGAGTGCTTGTAAGTAGCTTAGGCACTTTCAAAGGAAAGTGATTTTCTCTGAAAGGACAGCATTTAGAAAGTGAAGCAACACTCCATTCACTTCGCACAGTGAATTGAAGTGTTGGAACAGACTGCTTCTCTTTCAGAGTAACGGATGTGAGTTTTTTGTGAATGCTTGTAAGTAGCTTAAGGCACTTTCAAAGGAAAGTGATTTTCTCTGACAGGACAGCATTTAGAAAGTGAAGCAATACTCCATTCAATTCGCACAGTGAATTGAAGTGTTGGAACAGACTGCTTCTCTTACAGAGAAACACATGTGAATTTCTGTTGAATGCTTGTAAGTAGCTTTAGGCACTTTCAAAGGAAAGTGATTTTCTCTGACAGGACAGCATTTAGAAAGTGAAGCAAGACTCCATTCACTTCGTACAGTGAATTGAAGTGTTGGAACAGACTGCTTCTCTTTCAGAGAAACGCATGTGAATTTCTGTTGAATGCTTGTAAGTAGCTTAAGGCACTTTCAAAGGAAAGTGATTTTCTCTGAAAGAACAGCATTTAAAAAGTGATGCAACACACCATTCACTTCGCACAGTGAATTGAAGTGTTGGAACAGACTGCTTCTCTTTCAGAGAAACGGATGTGAGTCTTTTGTGAAAGCTTGTAAGTAGCTTAAGGCACTTTCAAAGGAAAGTGATTTTCTCTGAAAGGACAGCATTTAGAAAGTGAAGCAACACTCCATTCACTTCGCACAGTGAATTGAAGTGTTGGAACAGACTGCTTCTCTTTCAGAGAAACGCATGTGAGTTTTTTGTGAAAGCTTGTAAGTAGCTTAAGGCACTTTCAAAGGAAAGTGATTTTCCCTGAAAGGACAGAATTTAGAAAGTGAAGCAACACTCCATTCACTTCGCACAGTGTATTGAAGTGTTGGAACAGACTGCTTCTCTTTCAGAGAAACGCATGTGAATTTCTGTTGAATGCTTGTAAGTAGCTTAAGGCACTTTCAAAGGAAAGTGATTTTCTCTGAAAGGACAGCATTTAGAAAGTGAAGCAACACTCCATTCACTTCGCACAGTGAATTGAAGAGTTGGAACAGACTGCTTCTCTTTCAGAGAAACGCATGTGAGTTTTTTGTGAAAGCTTGTAAGTAGCTTAAGGCACTTTCAAAGGAAAGTGATTTTCCCTGAAAGGACAGCATTTAGAAAGTGAAGCAACACTCCATTCACTTCGCACAGTGTATTGAAGTGTTGGAACAGACTGCTTCTCTTTCAGAGAAACGCATGTGAATTTCTGTTGAATGCTTGTAAGTAGCTTAAGGCACTTTCAAAGGAAAGTGATTTTCTCTGAAAGGACAGCATTTAGAAAGTGAAGCAACACTCCATTCACTTCGCACAGTGAATTGAAGTGTTGGAACAGACTGCTTCCTTTCAGAGAAACGGATGTGAGTCTTTTGTGAAAGCTTGTAAGTAGCTTAAGGCACTTTCAAAGGAAAGTGATTTTCTCTGAAAGGACAGCATTTAGAAAGTGAAGCAACACTCCATTCACTTCGCACAGTGAATTGAAGTGTTGGAACAGACTGCTTCTCTTTCAGAGAAACGCATGTGAGTTTTTTGTGAAAGCTTGTAAGTAGCTTAAGGCACTTTCAAAGGAAAGTGATTTTCCCTGAAAGGACAGCATTTAGAAAGTGAAGCAACACTCCATTCACTTCGCACAGTGTATTGAAGTGTTGGAACAGACTGCTTCTCTTTCAGAGAAACGCATGTGAATTTCTGTTGAATGCTTGTAAGTAGCTTAAGGCACTTTCAAAGGAAAGTGATTTTCTCTGAAAGGACAGCATTTAGAAAGTGAAGCAACACTCCATTCACTTTGCACAGTGAATTGAAGTGTTGGAACAGTCTGCTTCTCTTTCAGGGAAACGCATGTGATTTTTTTGTGAAAGCTTGTAAGTAGCTTAAGGCACTTTCAAAGGAAAGTGATTTTCTCTGAAAGGACAGCATTTAGAAAGTGAAGCAACACTCCATTCACTTCGCACAGTGAATTGAAGTGTTGGAACAGACTGCTTCTCTTTCAGAGAAACGCATGTTAATTTCTGTTGAATGCTTGTAAGTAGCTTAAGGCACTTTCAAACGAAAGTGATTTTCTCTGAAAGGACAGCATTTAGAAAGTGAAGCAACACTCCATTCACTTCGCACAGTAAATTGAAGTGTTGGAACAGACTGCTTCTCTTTCAGAGAAACGCATGTGAGTTTTTTGTGAAAGCTTGTAAGTAGCTTAAGGCACTTTCAAAGGAAAGTGATTTTCTCTGAAGGGACAGCATTTAGAAAGTGAAGTAACACTCCATTCACTTCGCACAGTGAATTGAAGTGTTGGAACAGACTGCTTCTCTTTCAGAGAAACGGATGTGAGTTTTTTGTGAAAGCTTGTAAGTAGCTTAAGGCACTTTCAAAGGAAAGTGATTTTCCCTGAAAGGACAGCATTTAGAAAGTGAAGCAACACTCCATTCACTTCGCACAGTGTATTGAAGTGTTGGAACAGACTGCTTCTCTTTCAGAGAAACGCATGTGAATTTCTGTTGAATGCTTGTAAGTAGCTTAAGGCACTTTCAAAGGAAAGTGATTTTCTCTGAAAGGACAGCATTTAGAAAGTGAAGGAACACTCCATTCACTTCGCACAGTGAATTGAAGTGTTGGAACAGACTGCTTCTCTTTCAGAGAAACGGATGTGAGTTTTTTGTGAGTGCTTGTAAGTAGCTTAGGCACTTTCAAAGGAAAGTGATTTTCTCTGAAAGGACAGCATTTAGAAAGTGAAGCAACACTCCATTCACTTCGCACAGTGAATTGAAGTGTTGGAACAGACTGCTTCTCTTTCAGAGTAACGGATGTGAGTTTTTTGTGAATGCTTGTAAGTAGCTTAAGGCACTTTCAAATGAAAGTGATTTTCTCTGACAGGACAGCATTTAGAAAGTGAAGCAACACTCCATTCACTTCGCACAGTGAATTGAAGTGTTGGAACAGACTGCTTCTCTTACAGAGAAACACATGTGAATTTCTGTTGAATGCTTGTAAGTAGCTTTAGGCACTTTCAAAGGAAAGTGATTTTCTCTGACAGGACAGCATTTAGAAAGTGAAGCAAGACTCCATTCACTTCGTACAGTGAATTGAAGTGTTGGAACAGACTGCTTCTCTTTCAGAGAAACGCATGTGAATTTCTGTTGAATGCTTGTAAGTAGCTTAAGGCACTTTCAAAGGAAAGTGATTTTCTCTGAAAGAACAGCATTTAAAAAGTGAAGCAACACTCCATTCACTTCGCACAGTGAATTGAAGTGTTGGAACAGACTGCTTCTCTTTCAGAGAAACGGATGTGAGTCTTTTGTGAAAGCTTGTAAGTAGCTTAAGGCACTTTCAAAGGAAAGTGATTTTCTCTGAAAGGACAGCATTTAGAAAGTGAAGCAACACTCCATTCACTTCGCACAGTGAATTGAAGTGTTGGAACAGACTGCTTCTCTTTCAGAGAAACGCATGTGAGTTTTTTGTGAAAGCTTGTAAGTAGCTTAAGGCACTTTCAAAGGAAAGTGATTTTCCCTGAAAGGACAGAATTTAGAAAGTGAAGCAACACTCCATTCACTTCGCACAGTGTATTGAAGTGTTGGAACAGACTGCTTCTCTTTCAGAGAAACGCATGTGAATTTCTGTTGAATGCTTGTAAGTAGCATAAGGCACTTTCAAAGGAAAGTGATTTTCTCTGAAAGGACAGCATTTAGAAAGTGAAGCAACACTCCATTCACTTCGCAGTGAATTGAAGTGTTGGAACAGACTGCTTCTCTTTCAGAGAAACGGATGTGAGTCTTTTGTGAAAGCTTGTAAGTAGCTTAAGGCACTTTCAAAGGAAAGTGATTTTCTCTGAAAGGACAGCATTTAGAAAGTGAAGCAACACTCCATTCACTTCGCACAGTGAATTGAAGTGTTGGAACAGACTGCTTCTCTTTCAGAGAAACGCATGTGAGTTTTTTGTGAAAGCTTGTAAGTAGCTTAAGGCACTTTCAAAGGAAAGTGATTTTCCCTGAAAGGACAGCATTTAGAAAGTGAAGCAACACTCCATTCACTTCGCACAGTGTATTGAAGTGTTGGAACAGACTGCTTCTCTTTCAGAGAAACGCATGTGAATTTCTGTTGAATGCTTGTAAGTAGCTTAAGGCACTTTCAAAGGAAAGTGATTTTCTCTGAAAGGACAGCATTTAGAAAGTGAAGCAACACTCCATTCACTTTGCACAGTGAATTGAAGTGTTGGAACAGACTGCTTCTCTTTCAGGGAAACGCATGTGAGTTTTTTGTGAAAGCTTGTAAGTAGCTTAAGGCACTTTCAAAGGAAAGTGATTTTCTCTGACAGGACAGCATTTAGAAAGTGAAGCAACACTCCATTCACTTCGCACAGTGAATTGAAGTGTTGGAAGAGACTGCTTCTCTTTCAGAGAAACGCATGTGAATTTCTGTTGAATGCTTGTAAGTAGCTTAAGGCACTTTCAAAGGAAAGTGATTTTCTCTGAAAGGACAGCATTTAGAAAGTGAAGCAACACTCCATTCACTTCGCACAGTGAATTGAAGTGTTGGAACAGACTGCTTCTCTTTCAGAGAAACGGATGTGAGTTTTTTGTGAGTGCTTTTAAGTAGCTTAGGCACTTTCAAAGGAAAGTGATTTTCTCTGAAAGGACAGCATTTAGAAAGTGAAGCAACACTCCATTCACTTCGCACAGTGAATTGAAGTGTTGGAACAGACTGCTTCTCTTTCAGAGTAACGGATGTGAGTTTTTTGTGAATGCTTGTAAGTAGCTTAAGGCACTTTCAAAGGAAAGTGATTTTCTCTGACAGGACAGCATTTAGAAAGTGAAGCAACACTCCATTCACTTCGCACAGTGAATTGAAGTGTTGGAACAGACTGCTTCTCTTACAGAGAAACACATGTGAATTTCTGTTGAATGCTTGTAAGTAGCTTTAGGCACTTTCAAAGGAAAGTGATTTTCTCTGACAGGACAGCATTTAGAAAGTGAAGCAAGACTCCATTGACTTCGTACAGTGAATTGAAGTGTTGGAACAGACTGCTTCTCTTTCAGAGAAACGCATGTGAATTTCTGTTGAATGCTTGTAAGTAGCTTAAGGCACTTTCAAAGGAAAGTGATTTTCTCTGAAAGAACAGCATTTAAAAAGTGAAGCAACACTCCATTCACTTCGCACAGTGAATTGAAGTGTTGGAACAGACTGCTTCTCTTTCAGAGAAACGGATGTGAGTCTTTTGTGAAAGCTTGTAAGTAGCTTAAGGCACTTTCAAAGGAAAGTGATTTTCTCTGAAAGGACAGCATTTAGAAAGTGAAGCAACACTCCATTCACTTCGCACAGTGAATTGAAGTGGTGGAACAGACTGCTTCTCTTTCAGAGAAACGCATGTGAGTTTTCTGTGAAAGCTTGTAAGTAGCTTAAGGCACTTTAAAAGGAAAGTGATTTTCCTGAGAGGACAGCATTTAGAAAGTGAAGCAACACTCCATTCACTTCGCACAGTGAATTGAAGTGTTGGAACAGACTGCTTCTCTTTCCGAGAAACGGATGTGAATTTCTGTTGAATGCTTGTTAGTAGCTTAAGGCACTTTCAAAGGAAAGTGATTTTCTCTGACAGGACAGCATTTAGAAAGTGAAGCAACACTCCATTCACTTCGCACAGTGAATTGAAGTGTTGGAACAGACTGCTTCTCTGTCAGAGAAACGCATGTGAATTTCTGTTGAATGCTTGTAAGTAGCTTAAGGCACTTTCAAAGGAAAGTGATTTTCTCTGAAAGGACAGCATTTAGAAAGTGAAGCAACACTCCATTCACTTCGCACAGTGAATTGAAGTGTTGGAACAGACTGCTTCTCTTTCAGGGAAACGCATGTGAATTTCTGTTGAATGCTTGTAAGTAGCTTAAGGCACTTTCAAAGGAAAGTGATTTTCTCTGACAGGACAGCATTTAGAAAGTGAAGCAACACTCCATTCACTTCGCACAGTGAATTGAAGTGTTGGAACAGACTGCTTCTCTTTCAGAGAAACGCATGTGAATTTCTGTTCAATGCTTGTAAGTAGCTAAAGGCACTTTAAAAGGAAAGTGATTTTCTCTGAAAGGACAGCATTTAGAAAGTGAAGCAACACTCCATTCACTTCGCACAGTGAATTGAAGTGTTGGAACAGACTGCTTCTCTTTTAGGGAAATGCATGTGAGTTTTTTGTGAAAGCTTGTAAGTAGCTAAAGGCACTTTCAAAGGAAAGTGATTTTCTCTGAAAGGACAGCATTTAGAAAGTAGAGCAACACTCCATTCACTTCGCACAGTGAATTGAAGTGTTGGAACAGACTGCTTCTCTTTCAGAGAAACGGATGTGAGTTTTTTGTGAGTGCTTGTAAGTAGCTTAGGCACTTTCAAAGGAAAGTGATTTTCTCTGAAAGGACAGCATTTAGAAAGTGAAGCAACACTCCATTCACTTCGCACAGTGAATTGAAGTGTTGGAACAGACTGCTTCTCTTTCAGAGAAACGCATGTGAGTTTTTTGTGAAAGCTTGTAAGTAGCTTAAGGCACTTTCAAAGGAAAGTGATTTTCTCTGAAGGGACAGCATTTAGAAAGTGAAGTAACACTCCATTCACTTCGCACAGTGAATTGAAGTGTTGGAACAGACTGCTTCTCTTTCAGAGAAACGGATGTGAGTTTTTTGTGAAAGCTTGTAAGTAGCTTAAGGCACTTTCAAAGGAAAGTGATTTTCCCTGAAAGGACAGCATTTAGAAAGTGAAGCAACACTCCATTCACTTCGCACAGTGTATTGAAGTGTTGGAACAGACTGCTTCTCTTTCAGAGAAACGCATGTGAATTTCTGTTGAATGCTTGTAAGTAGCTTAAGGCACTTTCAAAGGAAAGTGATTTTCTCTGAAAGGACAGCATTTAGAAAGTGAAGGAACACTCCATTCACTTCGCACAGTGAATTGAAGTGTTGGAACAGACTGCTTCTCTTTCAGAGAAACGGATGTGAGTTTTTTGTGAGTGCTTGTAAGTAGCTTAGGCACTTTCAAAGGAAAGTGATTTTCTCTGAAAGGACAGCATTTAGAAAGTGAAGCAACACTCCATTCACTTCGCACAGTGAATTGAAGTGTTGGAACAGACTGCTTCTCTTTCAGGGAAACGCATGTGAGTTTTTTGTGAAAGCTTGTAAGTAGCTTAAGGCACTTTCAAAGGAAAGTGATTTTCTCTGACAGGACAGCATTTAGAAAGTGAAGCAACACTCCATTCACTTCGCACAGTGAATTGAAGTGTTGGAAGAGACTGCTTCTCTTTCAGAGAAACGCATGTGAATTTCTGTTGAATGCTTGTAAGTAGCTTAAGGCACTTTCAAAGGAAAGTGATTTTCTCTGAAAGGACAGCATTTAGAAAGTGAAGCAACACTCCATTCACTTCGCACAGTGAATTGAAGTGTTGGAACAGACTGCTTCTCTTTCAGAGAAACGGATGTGAGTTTTTTGTGAGTGCTTTTAAGTAGCTTAGGCACTTTCAAAGGAAAGTGATTTTCTCTGAAAGGACAGCATTTAGAAAGTGAAGCAACACTCCATTCACTTCGCACAGTGAATTGAAGTGTTGGAACAGACTGCTTCTCTTTCAGAGTAACGGATGTGAGTTTTTTGTGAATGCTTGTAAGTAGCTTAAGGCACTTTCAAAGGAAAGTGATTTTCTCTGACAGGACAGCATTTAGAAAGTGAAGCAACACTCCATTCACTTCGCACAGTGAATTGAAGTGTTGGAACAGACTGCTTCTCTTACAGAGAAACACATGTGAATTTCTGTTGAATGCTTGTAAGTAGCTTTAGGCACTTTCAAAGGAAAGTGATTTTCTCTGACAGGACAGCATTTAGAAAGTGAAGCAAGACTCCATTGACTTCGTACAGTGAATTGAAGTGTTGGAACAGACTGCTTCTCTTTCAGAGAAACGCATGTGAATTTCTGTTGAATGCTTGTAAGTAGCTTAAGGCACTTTCAAAGGAAAGTGATTTTCTCTGAAAGAACAGCATTTAAAAAGTGAAGCAACACTCCATTCACTTCGCACAGTGAATTGAAGTGTTGGAACAGACTGCTTCTCTTTCAGAGAAACGGATGTGAGTCTTTTGTGAAAGCTTGTAAGTAGCTTAAGGCACTTTCAAAGGAAAGTGATTTTCTCTGAAAGGACAGCATTTAGAAAGTGAAGCAACACTCCATTCACTTCGCACAGTGAATTGAAGTGTTGGAACAGACTGCTTCTCTTTCAGAGAAACGCATGTGAGTTTTCTGTGAAAGCTTGTAAGTAGCTTAAGGCACTTTAAAAGGAAAGTGATTTTCCTGAGAGGACAGCATTTAGAAAGTGAAGCAACACTCCATTCACTTCGCACAGTGAATTGAAGTGTTGGAACAGACTGCTTCTCTTTCCGAGAAACGGATGTGAATTTCTGTTGAATGCTTGTTAGTAGCTTAAGGCACTTTCAAAGGAAAGTGATTTTCTCTGACAGGACAGCATTTAGAAAGTGAAGCAACACTCCATTCACTTCGCACAGTGAATTGAAGTGTTGGAACAGACTGCTTCTCTGTCAGAGAAACGCATGTGAATTTCTGTTGAATGCTTGTAAGTAGCTTAAGGCACTTTCAAAGGAAAGTGATTTTCTCTGAAAGGACAGCATTTAGAAAGTGAAGCAACACTCCATTCACTTCGCACAGTGAATTGAAGTGTTGGAACAGACTGCTTCTCTTTCAGGGAAACGCATGTGAATTTCTGTTGAATGCTTGTAAGTAGCTTAAGGCACTTTCAAAGGAAAGTGATTTTCTCTGAAAGGACAGCATTTAGAAAGTGAAGCAACACTCCATTCACTTCGCACAGTGAATTGAAGTGTTGGAACAGACTGCTTCTCTTTCAGAGAAACGCATGTGAATTTCTGTTCAATGCTTGTAAGTAGCTAAAGGCACTTTAAAAGGAAAGTGATTTTCTCTGAAAGGACAGCATTTAGAAAGTGAAGCAACACTCCATTCACTTCGCACAGTGAATTGAAGTGTTGGAACAGACTGCTTCTCTTTTAGGGAAATGCATGTGAGTTTTTTGTGAAAGCTTGTAAGTAGCTTAAGGCACTTTCAAAGGAAAGTGATTTTCTCTGAAAGGACAGCATTTAGAAAGTAGAGCAACACTCCATTCACTTCGCACAGTGAATTGAAGTGTTGGAACAGACTGCTTCTCTTTCAGAGAAACGGATGTGAGTTTTTTGTGAGGGCTTGTAAGTAGCTTAGGCACTTTCAAAGGAAAGTGATTTTCTCTGAAAGGACAGCATTTAGAAAGTGAAGCAACACTCCATTCACTTCGCACAGTGAATTGAAGTGTTGGAACAGACTGCTTCTCTTTCAGAGAAACGCATGTGAGTTTTTTGTGAAAGCTTGTAAGTAGCTTAAGGCACTTTCAAAGGAAAGTGATTTTCTCTGAAGGGACAGCATTTAGAAAGTGAAGTAACACTCCATTCACTTCGCACAGTGAATTGAAGTGTTGGAACAGACTGCTTCTCTTTCAGAGAAACGGATGTGAGTTTTTTGTGAAAGCTTGTAAGTAGCTTAAGGCACTTTCAAAGGAAAGTGATTTTCCCTGAAAGGACAGCATTTAGAAAGTGAAGCAACACTCCATTCACTTCGCACAGTGTATTGAAGTGTTGGAACAGACTGCTTCTCTTTCAGAGAAACGCATGTGAATTTCTGTTGAATGCTTGTAAGTAGCTTAAGGCACTTTCAAAGGAAAGTGATTTTCTCTGAAAGGACAGCATTTAGAAAGTGAAGGAACACTCCATTCACTTCGCACAGTGAATTGAAGTGTTGGAACAGACTGCTTCTCTTTCAGAGAAACGGATGTGAGTTTTTTGTGAGTGCTTGTAAGTAGCTTAGGCACTTTCAAAGGAAAGTGATTTTCTCTGAAAGGACAGCATTTAGAAAGTGAAGCAACACTCCATTCACTTCGCACAGTGAATTGAAGTGTTGGAACAGACTGCTTCTCTTTCAGAGTAACGGATGTGAGTTTTTTGTGAATGCTTGTAAGTAGCTTAAGGCACTTTCAAAGGAAAGTGATTTTCTCTGACAGGACAGCATTTAGAAAGTGAAGCAACACTCCATTCACTTCGCACAGTGAATTGAAGTGTTGGAACAGACTGCTTCTCTTACAGAGAAACACATGTGAATTTCTGTTGAATGCTTGTAAGTAGCTTTAGGCACTTTCAAAGGAAAGTGATTTTCTCTGACAGGACAGCATTTAGAAAGTGAAGCAAGACTCCATTCACTTCGTACAGTGAATTGAAGTGTTGGAACAGACTGCTTCTCTTTCAGAGAAACGCATGTGAATTTCTGTTGAATGCTTGTAAGTAGCTTAAGGCACTTTCAAAGGAAAGTGATTTTCTCTGAAAGAACAGCATTTAGAAAGTGAAGCAACACTCCATTCACTTCGCACAGTGTATTGAAGTGTTGGAACAGACTGCTTCTCTTTCAGAGAAACGCATGTGAATTTCTGTTGAATGCTTGTAAGTAGCTTAAGGCACTTTCAAAGGAAAGTGATTTTCTCTGAAAGGACAGCATTTAGAAAGTGAAGGAACACTCCATTCACTTCGCACAGTGAATTGAAGTGTTGGAACAGACTGCTTCTCTTTCAGAGAAACGGATGTGAGTTTTTTGTGAGTGCTTGTAAGTAGCTTAGGCACTTTCAAAGGAAAGTGATTTTCTCTGAAAGGACAGCATTTAGAAAGTGAAGCAACACTCCATTCACTTCGCACAGTGAATTGAAGTGTTGGAACAGACTGCTTCTCTTTCAGAGTAACGGATGTGAGTTTTTTGTGAATGCTTGTAAGTAGCTTAAGGCACTTTCAAAGGAAAGTGATTTTCTCTGACAGGACAGCATTTAGAAAGTGAAGCAACACTCCATTCACTTCGCACAGTGAATTGAAGTGTTGGAACAGACTGCTTCTCTTACAGAGAAACACATGTGAATTTCTGTTGAATGCTTGTAAGTAGCTTTAGGCACTTTCAAAGGAAAGTGATTTTCTCTGACAGGACAGCATTTAGAAAGTGAAGCAAGACTCCATTCACTTCGTACAGTGAATTGAAGTGTTGGAACAGACTGCTTCTCTTTCAGAGAAACGCATGTGAATTTCTGTTGAATGCTTGTAAGTAGCTTAAGGCACTTTCAAAGGAAAGTGATTTTCTCTGAAAGAACAGCATTTAAAAAGTGATGCAACACTCCATTCACTTCGCACAGTGAATTGAAGTGTTGGAACAGACTGCTTCTCTTTCAGAGAAACGGATGTGAGTCTTTTGTGAAAGCTTGTAAGTAGCTTAAGGCACTTTCAAAGGAAAGTGATTTTCTCTGAAAGGACAGCATTTAGAAAGTGAAGCAACACTCCATTCACTTCGCACAGTGAATTGAAGTGTTGGAACAGACTGCTTCTCTTACAGAGAAACGCATGTGAGTTTTTTGTGAAAGCTTGTAAGTAGCTTAAGGCACTTTCAAAGGAAAGTGATTTTCCCTGAAAGGACAGAATTTAGAAAGTGAAGCAACACTCCATTCACTTCGCACAGTGTATTGAAGTGTTGGAACAGACTGCTTCTCTTTCAGAGAAACGCATGTGAATTTCTGTTGAATGCTTGTAAGTAGCATAAGGCACTTTCAAAGGAAAGTGATTTTCTCTGAAAGGACAGCATTTAGAAAGTGAAGCAACACTCCATTCACTTCGCACAGTGAATTGAAGTGTTGGAACAGACTGCTTCTCTTTCAGAGAAACGGATGTGAGTCTTTTGTGAAAGCTTGTAAGTAGCTTAAGGCACTTTCAAAGGAAAGTGATTTTCTCTGAAAGGACAGCATTTAGAAAGTGAAGCAACACTCCATTCACTTCGCACAGTGAATTGAAGTGTTGGAACAGACTGCTTCTCTTTCAGAGAAACGCATGTGAGTTTTTTGTGAAAGCTTGTAAGTAGCTTAAGGCACTTTCAAAGGAAAGTGATTTTCCCTGAAAGGACAGCATTTAGAAAGTGAAGCAACACTCCATTCACTTCGCACAGTGTATTGAAGTGTTGGAACAGACTGCTTCTCTTTCAGAGAAACGCATGTGAATTTCTGTTGAATGCTTGTAAGTAGCTTAAGGCACTTTCAAAGGAAAGTGATTTTCTCTGAAAGGACAGCATTTAGAAAGTGAAGCAACACTCCATTCACTTTGCACAGTGAATTGAAGTGTTGGAACAAACTGCTTCTCTTTCAGGGAAACGCATGTGAGTTTTTTGTGAAAGCTTGTAAGTAGCTTAAGGCACTTTCAAAGGAAAGTGATTTTCTCTGACAGGACAGCATTTAGAAAGTGAAGCAACACTCCATTCACTTCGCACAGTGAATTGAAGTGTTGGAAGAGACTGCTTCTCTTTCAGAGAAACGCATGTGAATTTCTGTTGAATGCTTGTAAGTAGCTTAAGGCACTTTCAAAGGAAAGTGATTTTCTCTGAAAGGACAGCATTTAGAAAGTGAAGCAACACTCCATTCACTTCGCACAGTGAATTGAAGTGTTGGAACAGACTGCTTCTCTTTCAGAGAAACGGATGTGAGTTTTTTGTGAGTGCTTTTAAGTAGCTTAGGCACTTTCAAAGGAAAGTGATTTTCTCTGAAAGGACAGCATTTAGAAAGTGAAGCAACACTCCATTCACTTCGCACAGTGAATTGAAGTGTTGGAACAGACTGCTTCTCTTTCAGAGTAACGGATGTGAGTTTTTTGTGAATGCTTGTAAGTAGCTTAAGGCACTTTCAAAGGAAAGTGATTTTCTCTGACAGGACAGCATTTAGAAAGTGAAGCAACACTCCATTCACTTCGCACAGTGAATTGAAGTGTTGGAACAGACTGCTTCTCTTACAGAGAAACACATGTGAATTTCTGTTGAATGCTTGTAAGTAGCTTTAGGCACTTTCAAAGGAAAGTGATTTTCTCTGACAGGACAGCATTTAGAAAGTGAAGCAAGACTCCATTGACTTCGTACAGTGAATTGAAGTGTTGGAACAGACTGCTTCTCTTTCAGAGAAACGCATGTGAATTTCTGTTGAATGCTTGTAAGTAGCTTAAGGCACTTTCAAAGGAAAGTGATTTTCTCTGAAAGAACAGCATTTAAAAAGTGAAGCAACACTCCATTCACTTCGCACAGTGAATTGAAGTGTTGGAACAGACTGCTTCTCTTTCAGAGAAACGGATGTGAGTCTTTTGTGAAAGCTTGTAAGTAGCTTAAGGCACTTTCAAAGGAAAGTGATTTTCTCTGAAAGGACAGCATTTAGAAAGTGAAGCAACACTCCATTCACTTCGCACAGTGAATTGAAGTGGTGGAACAGACTGCTTCTCTTTCAGAGAAACGCATGTGAGTTTTCTGTGAAAGCTTGTAAGTAGCTTAAGGCACTTTAAAAGGAAAGTGATTTTCCTGAGAGGACAGCATTTAGAAAGTGAAGCAACACTCCATTCACTTCGCACAGTGAATTGAAGTGTTGGAACAGACTGCTTCTCTTTCCGAGAAACGGATGTGAATTTCTGTTGAATGCTTGTTAGTAGCTTAAGGCACTTTCAAAGGAAAGTGATTTTCTCTGACAGGACAGCATTTAGAAAGTGAAGCAACACTCCATTCACTTCGCACAGTGAATTGAAGTGTTGGAACAGACTGCTTCTCTGTCAGAGAAACGCATGTGAATTTCTGTTGAATGCTTGTAAGTAGCTTAAGGCACTTTCAAAGGAAAGTGATTTTCTCTGAAAGGACAGCATTTAGAAAGTGAAGCAACACTCCATTCACTTCGCACAGTGAATTGAAGTGTTGGAACAGACTGCTTCTCTTTCAGGGAAACGCATGTGAATTTCTGTTGAATGCTTGTAAGTAGCTTAAGGCACTTTCAAAGGAAAGTGATTTTCTCTGACAGGACAGCATTTAGAAAGTGAAGCAACACTCCATTCACTTCGCACAGTGAATTGAAGTGTTGGAACAGACTGCTTCTCTTTCAGAGAAACGCATGTGAATTTCTGTTCAATGCTTGTAAGTAGCTAAAGGCACTTTAAAAGGAAAGTGATTTTCTCTGAAAGGACAGCATTTAGAAAGTGAAGCAACACTCCATTCACTTCGCACAGTGAATTGAAGTGTTGGAACAGACTGCTTCTCTTTTAGGGAAATGCATGTGAGTTTTTTGTGAAAGCTTGTAAGTAGCTTAAGGCACTTTCAAAGGAAAGTGATTTTCTCTGAAAGGACAGCATTTAGAAAGTAGAGCAACACTCCATTCACTTCGCACAGTGAATTGAAGTGTTGGAACAGACTGCTTCTCTTTCAGAGAAACGGATGTGAGTTTTTTGTGAAAGCTTGTAAGTAGCTTAAGGCACTTTCAAAGGAAAGTGATTTTCTCTGAAAGGACAGCATTTAGAAAGTGAAGCAACACTCCATTCACTTCGCACAGTGAATTGAAGTGTTGGAACAGACTGCTTCTCTTTCAGAGAAACGGATGTGAGTTTTTTGTGAAAGCTTGTAAGTAGCTTAAGGCACTTTTAAAGGAAAGTGATTTTCTCTGAAAGGACAGCATTTAGAAAGTGAAGCAACACTCCATTCACTTCGCACAGTGTATTGAAGTGTTAGAACAGACTGCTTCTCTTTCAGAGAAACGCATGTGAATTTCTGTTGAATGCTTGTAAGTAGCTTAAGGCACTTTCAAAGGAAAGTGATTTTCTCTGAAACGACAGCATTTAGAAAGTGAAGCAACACTCCATTCACTTCGCACAGTGAATTGAAGTGTTGGAACAGACTGCTTCTCTTTCAGGGAAACGCATGTGAGTTTTTTGTGAAAGCTTGTAAGTAGCTTAAGGCACTTTCAAAGGAAAGTGATTTTCTCTGACAGGACAGCATTTAGAAAGTGAAGCAACACTCCATTCACTTCGCACAGTGAATTGAAGTGTTGGAACAGACTGCTTCTCTTTCAGAGAAACGCATGTGAATTTCTGTTGAATGCTTGTAAGTAGCTTAAGGCACTTTCAAAGGAAAGTGATTTTCTCTGACAGGACAGCATTTAGAAAGTGAAGGAACACTCCATTCACTTCGCACAGTGAATTGAAGTGTTGGAACAGACTGCTTCTCTTTCAGAGAAACGCATGTGAGTTTTTTGTGAGTGCTTGTAAGTAGCTTAAGGCACTTTCAAAGGAAAGTGATTTTCTCTGAAAGGACAGCATTTAGAAAGTGAAGCAACACTCCATTCACTTCGCACAGTGAATTGAAGTGTTGGAACAGACTGCTTCTCTTTCAGAGAAACGCATGTGAATTTCTGTTGAATGCTTGTAAGTAGCTTAAGGCACTTTCAAAGGAAAGTGATTTTCTCTGAAAGGACAGCATTTAGAAAGTGAAGCAGCACTCCATTCACTTCGCACAGTGAATTGAAGTGCTGGAACAGACTGCTTCTCTTTCAGAGAAACGGATGTGAGTTTTTTGTGAAAGCTTGTAAGTAGCTTAAGGCACTTTCAAAGGAAAGTGATTTTCTCTGAAAGGACAGCATTTAGAAAGTGAAGCAACACTCCATTCACTTCGCACAGTGAATTGAAGTGTTGGAACAGACTGCTTCTCTTTCAGAGAAACGCATGTGAGTTTTTTGTGAAAGCTTGTAAGTAGCTTAAGGCACTTTCAAAGGAAAGTGATTTTCTCTGAAAGGACAGCATTTAGAAAGTGAAGGAACACTCCATTCACTTCGCACAGTGAATTGAAGTGTTGGAACAGACTGCTTCTCTTTCAGAGAAACGGATGTGAGTTTTTTGTGAGTGCTTGTAAGTAGCTTAGGCACTTTCAAAGGAAAGTGATTTTCTCTGAAAGGACAGCATTTAGAAAGTGAAGCAACACTCCATTCACTTCGTACAGTGAATTGAAGTGTTGGAACAGACTGCTTCTCTTTCAGAGTAACGGATGTGAGTTTTATGTGAATGCTTGTAAGTAGCTTAAGGCACTTTCAAAGGAAAGTGATTTTCTCTGACAGGACAGCATTTAGAAAGTGAAGCAACACTCCATTCACTTCGCACAGTGAATTGAAGTGTTGGAACAGACTGCTTCTCTTACAGAGAAACACATGTGAATTTCTGTTGAATGCTTGTAAGTAGCTTTAGGCACTTTCAAAGGAAAGTGATTTTCTCTGACAGGACAGCATTTAGAAAGTGAAGCAAGACTCCATTCACTTCGTACAGTGAATTGAAGTGTTGGAACAGACTGCTTCTCTTTCAGAGAAACGCATGTGAATTTCTGTTGAATGCTTGTAAGTAGCTTAAGGCACTTTCAAAGGAAAGTGATTTTCTCTGAAAGAACAGCATTTAAAAAGTGAAGCAACACTCCATTCACTTCGCACAGTGAATTGAAGTGTTGGAACAGACTGCTTCTCTTTCAGAGAAACGGATGTGAGTCTTTTGTGAAAGCTTGTAAGTAGCTTAAGGCACTTTCAAAGGAAAGTGATTTTCTCTGAAAGGACAGCATTTAGAAAGTGAAGCAACACTCCATTCACTTCGCACAGTGAATTGATGTGTTGGAACAGACTGCTTCTCTTTCAGAGAAACGCATGTGAGTTTTCTGTGAAAGCTTGTAAGTAGCTTAAGGCACTTTAAAAGGAAAGTGATTTTCCTGAGAGGACAGCATTTAGAAAGTGAAGCAACACTCCATTCACTTCGCACAGTGAATTGAAGTGTTGGAACAGACTGCTTCTCTTTCAGAGAAACGCATGTGAGTTTTTTGTGAAAGCTTGTAAGTAGCTTAAGGCACTTTCAAAGGAAAGTGATTTTCTCTGACAGGACAGCATTTAGAAAGTGAAGCAACACTCCATTCACTTCGCACAGTGAATTGAAGTGTTGGAACAGACTGCTTCTCTTTCAGAGAAAAGGATGTGAGTTTTTTGTGAAAGCTTGTAAGTAGCTTAAGGCACTTTCAAAGGAAAGTGATTTTCGCTGACAGGACAGCATTTAGAAAGTGAAGCAACACTCCATTCACTTCGCACAGTGAATTGAAGTGTTGGAACAGACTGCTTCTCTTTCAGAGAAACGCATGTGAGTTTTTTGTGAAAGCTTGTAAGTAGCTTAAGGCACTTTCAAAGGAATGTGATTTTCTCTGACAGGACAGCATTTAGAAAGTGAAGCAACACTCCATTCACTTCACACAGTGAATTGAAGTGTTGGAACAGACTGCTTCTCTTACAGAGAAACGCATGTGAATTTCTGTTGAATGCTTGTAAGTAGCTTAAGGCACTTTCAAAGGAAAGTGATTTTCTCTGAAAAGACAGCATTTAGAAAGTGAGGCAACACTCCATTCACTTCGCACAGTGAATTGAAGTGTTGGAACAGACTGCTTCTCTTTCAGAGAAACGCATGTGAATTTCTGTTCAATGCTTGTAAGTAGCTTAAGGCACTTTCAAAGGAAAGTGATTTTCTCTGAAAGGACAGCATTTAGAAAGTGAAGCAACACTCCATTCACTTCGCGCAGTGAATTGAAGTGTTGGAACAGACTGCTTTTCTTTCAGGGAAACGCATGTGAATTTCTGTTGAATGCTTGTAAGTAGCTTAAGGCACTTTCAAAGGAAAGTGATTTTCTCTGAAAGGACAGCATTTAGAAAGTGAAGCAACACTCCATTCACTTCGCACAGTGAATTGAAGTGTTGGAACAGACTGCTTCTCTTTCAGAGAAACGCATGTGAATTTCTGTTAAATGCTTGTAAGTAGTTTAAAGCACTTTCAAAGGAAAGTGGTTTTCTCTGAAAGAACAGCATTTAGAAAGTGAAGCAACACTCCATTCACTTAGCACAGTGAATTGAAGTGTTGGAACAGACTGCTTCTCTTTCAGAGAAACGCATGTGAGTTTTTTGTGAAAGCTTGTAAGTAGCTTAAGGCACTTTCAAAGGAAAGTGATTTTCTCTGACAGGACAGCATTTAGAAAGTGAAGCAACACTCCATTCACTTCGTACAGTGAATTGAAGTGTTGGAACACACTGCTTCTCTTACAGAGAAACGCATGTGAATTTCTGTTGAATGCTTGTAAGTAGCTTAAGGCACTTTCAAAGGAAAGTGATTTTCTCTGAAAGGACAGCATTTAGAAAGTGAAGCAACACTCCATTCACTTCGCACAGTGAATAGAAGTGTTGGAACAGACTGTTTCTCTGTCAGAGAAACGCATGTGAATTTCTGTTGAATCCTTGTAAGTAGCTTAAGGCACTTTCAAAGGAAAGTGATTTTCTCTGAAAGGACAGCATTTAGAAAGTGAAGCAACACTCCATTCACTTCGCACAGTGAATTGAAGTGTTGGAACAGACTGCTTCTCTTTCAGAGAAACGGATGTGAGTTTTTTGTGAAAGCTTGTAAGTAGCTTAAGGCACTTTCAAAGGAAAGTGATTTTCTCTGAAAGGACAGCATTTAGAAAGTGAAGCAACACTCCATTCACTTCGCACAGTGAATTGAAGTGTTGGAACAGACTGCTTCTCTTTCAGAGAAACGCATGTGAGTTTTTTGTGAAAGCTTGTAAGTAGCTTAAGGCACTTTCAAAGGAAAGTGATTTTCTCTGACAGGACAGCATTTAGAAAGTGAAGCAACACTCCATTCACTTCGCACAGTGAATTGAAGTGTTGGAACAGACTGCTTCTCTTACAGAGAAACACATGTGAATTTCTGTTGAATGCTTGTAAGTAGCTTAAGGCACTTTCAAAGGAAAGTGATTTTCTCTGAAAGGACAGCATTTAGAAAGTGAAGCAGCACTCCATTCACTTCGCACAGTGAATTGAAGTGCTGGAACAGACTGCTTCTCTTTCAGAGAAACGGATGTGAGTTTTTTGTGAAAGCTTGTAAGTAGCTTAAGGCACTTTCAAAGGAAAGTGATTTTCTCTGAAAGGACAGCATTTAGAAAGTGAAGCAACACTCCATTCACTTCGCACAGTGAATTGAAGTGTTGGAACAGACTGCTTCTCTTTCAGAGAAACGCATGTGAGTTTTTTGTGAAAGCTTGTAAGTAGCTTAAGGCACTTTCAAAGGAAAGTGATTTTCTCTGAAAGGACAGCATTTAGAAAGTGAAGGAACACTCCATTCACTTCGCACAGTGAATTGAAGTGTTGGAACAGACTGCTTCTCTTTCAGAGAAACGGATGTGAGTTTTTTGTGAGTGCTTGTAAGTAGCTTAGGCACTTTCAAAGGAAAGTGATTTTCTCTGAAAGGACAGCATTTAGAAAGTGAAGCAACACTCCATTCACTTCGCACAGTGAATTGAAGTGTTGGAACAGACTGCTTCTCTTTCAGAGAAACGGATGTGAGTTTTTTGTGAAAACTTGTAAGTAGCTTTAGGCACTTTCAAAGGAAAGTGATTTTCTCTGACAGGACAGCATTTAGAAAGTGAAGCAACACTCCATTCACTTCGCACAGTGAATTGAAGTGTTGGAACAGACTGCTTCTCTTTCAGAGTAACGGATGTGAGTTTTATGTGAATGCTTGTAAGTAGCTTAAGGCACTTTCAAAGGAAAGTGATTTTCTCTGACAGGACAGCATTTAGAAAGTGAAGCAACACTCCATTCACTTCGCACAGTGAATTGAAGTGTTGGAACAGACTGCTTCTCTTACAGAGAAACACATGTGAATTTCTGTTGAATGCTTGTAAGTAGCTTTAGGCACTTTCAAAGGAAAGTGATTTTCTCTGACAGGACAGCATTTAGAAAGTGAAGCAAGACTCCATTCACTTCGTACAGTGAATTGAAGTGTTGGAACAGACTGCTTCTCTTTCAGAGAAACGCATGTGAATTTCTGTTGAATGCTTGTAAGTAGCTTAAGGCACTTTCAAAGGAAAGTGATTTTCTCTGAAAGAACAGCATTTAAAAAGTGAAGCAACACTCCATTCACTTCGCACAGTGAATTGAAGTGTTGGAACAGACTGCTTCTCTTTCAGAGAAACGGATGTGAGTCTTTTGTGAAAGCTTGTAAGTAGCTTAAGGCACTTTCAAAGGAAAGTGATTTTCTCTGAAAGGACAGCATTTAGAAAGTGAAGCAACACTCCATTCACTTCGCACAGTGAATTGATGTGTTGGAACAGACTGCTTCTCTTTCAGAGAAACGCATGTGAGTTTTCTGTGAAAGCTTGTAAGTAGCTTAAGGCACTTTAAAAGGAAAGTGATTTTCCTGAGAGGACAGCATTTAGAAAGTGAAGCAACACTCCATTCACTTCGCACAGTGAATTGAAGTGTTGGAACAGACTGCTTCTCTTTCAGAGAAACGCATGTGAGTTTTTTGTGAAAGCTTGTAAGTAGCTTAAGGCACTTTCAAAGGAAAGTGATTTTCTCTGACAGGACAGCATTTAGAAAGTGAAGCAACACTCCATTCACTTCGCACAGTGAATTGAAGTGTTGGAACAGACTGCTTCTCTTTCAGAGAAAAGGATGTGAGTTTTTTGTGAAAGCTTGTAAGTAGCTTAAGGCACTTTCAAAGGAAAGTGATTTTCGCTGACAGGACAGCATTTAGAAAGTGAAGCAACACTCCATTCACTTCGCACAGTGAATTGAAGTGTTGGAACAGACTGCTTCTCTTTCAGAGAAACGCATGTGAGTTTTTTGTGAAAGCTTGTAAGTAGCTTAAGGCACTTTCAAAGGAATGTGATTTTCTCTGACAGGACAGCATTTAGAAAGTGAAGCAACACTCCATTCACTTCACACAGTGAATTGAAGTGTTGGAACAGACTGCTTCTCTTACAGAGAAACGCATGTGAATTTCTGTTGAATGCTTGTAAGTAGCTTAAGGCACTTTCAAAGGAAAGTGATTTTCTCTGAAAAGACAGCATTTAGAAAGTGAGGCAACACTCCATTCACTTCGCACAGTGAATTGAAGTGTTGGAACAGACTGCTTCTCTTTCAGAGAAACGCATGTGAATTTCTGTTCAATGCTTGTAAGTAGCTTAAGGCACTTTCAAAGGAAAGTGATTTTCTCTGAAAGGACAGCATTTAGAAAGTGAAGCAACACTCCATTCACTTCGCGCAGTGAATTGAAGTGTTGGAACAGACTGCTTTTCTTTCAGGGAAACGCATGTGAATTTCTGTTGAATGCTTGTAAGTAGCTTAAGGCACTTTCAAAGGAAAGTGATTTTCTCTGAAAGGACAGCATTTAGAAAGTGAAGCAACACTCCATTCACTTCGCACAGTGAATTGAAGTGTTGGAACAGACTGCTTCTCTTTCAGAGAAACGCATGTGAATTTCTGTTAAATGCTTGTAAGTAGTTTAAAGCACTTTCAAAGGAAAGTGGTTTTCTCTGAAAGAACAGCATTTAGAAAGTGAAGCAACACTCCATTCACTTCGCACAGTGAATTGAAGTGTTGGAACAGACTGCTTCTCTTTCAGGGAAACGCATGTGAGTTTTTTGTGAAAGCTTGTAAGTAGCTTAAGGCACTTTCAAAGGAAAGTGATTTTCTCTGACAGGACAGCATTTAGAAAGTGAAGCAACACTCCATTCACTTCGTACAGTGAATTGAAGTGTTGGAACACACTGCTTCTCTTACAGAGAAACGCATGTGAATTTCTGTTGAATGCTTGTAAGTAGCTTAAGGCACTTTCAAAGGAAAGTGATTTTCTCTGAAAGGACAGCATTTAGAAAGTGAAGCAACACTCCATTCACTTCGCACAGTGAATAGAAGTGTTGGAACAGACTGTTTCTCTGTCAGAGAAACGCATGTGAATTTCTGTTGAATCCTTGTAAGTAGCTTAAGGCACTTTCAAAGGAAAGTGATTTTCTCTGAAAGGACAGCATTTAGAAAGTGAAGCAACACTCCATTCACTTCGCACAGTGAATTGAAGTGTTGGAACAGACTGCTTCTCTTTCAGAGAAACGGATGTGAGTTTTTTGTGAAAGCTTGTAAGTAGCTTAAGGCACTTTCAAAGGAAAGTGATTTTCTCTGAAAGGACAGCATTTAGAAAGTGAAGCAACACTCCATTCACTTCGCACAGTGAATTGAAGTGTTGGAACAGACTGCTTCTCTTTCAGAGAAACGCATGTGAGTTTTTTGTGAAAGCTTGTAAGTAGCTTAAGGCACTTTCAAAGGAAAGTGATTTTCTCTGACAGGACAGCATTTAGAAAGTGAAGCAACACTCCATTCACTTCGCACAGCGAAGTGAAGTGTTGGAACAGACTGCTTCTCTTACAGAGAAACGCATGTGAATTTCTGTTGAATGCTTGTAAGTAGCTTAAGGCACTTTCAAAGGAAAGTGATTTTCTCTGAAAGGACAGCATTTAGAAAGTGAAGCAACACTCCATTCACTTCGCACAGTGAATTGAAGTGTTTCAACAGACTGCTTCTCTTTCAGAGAAACGCATGTGAATTTCTGTTGAATGCTTGTAAGTAGCTTAAGGCACTTTCAAAGGAAAGTGATTTTCTCTGAAAAGACAGCATTTAGAAAGTGAGGCAACACTCCATTCACTTCGCACAGTGAATTGAAGTGTTGGAACAGACTGCTTCTCTTTCAGAGAAACGCATGTGAATTTCTGTTGAATGCTTGTAAGTAGCTTAAGGCACTTTCAAAGGAAAGTGATTTTCTCTGAAAGGACAGCATTTAGAAAGTGAAGCAACACTCCATTCACTTCGCGCAGTGAATTGAAGTGTTGGAACAGACTGCTTTTCTTTCAGGGAAACGCATGTGAATTTCTGTTGAATGCTTGTAAGTAGCTTAAGGCACTTTCAAAGGAAAGTGATTTTCTCTGAAAGGACAGCATTTATAAAGTGAAGCAACACTCCATTCACTTCGCACAGTGAATTGAAGTGTTGGAACAGACTGCTTCTCTTTCAGAGAAACGCATGTGAATTTCTGTTAAATGCTTGTAAGTAGTTTAAAGCACTTTCAAAGGAAAGTGGTTTTCTCTGAAAGAACAGCATTTAGAAAGTGAAGCAACACTCCATTCACTTCGCACAGTGAATTGAAGTGTTGGAACAGACTGCTTCTCTTTCAGAGAAACGCATGTGAGTTTTTTGTGAAAGCTTGTAAGTAGCTTAAGGCACTTTCAAAGGAAAGTGATTTTCTCTGACAGGACAGCATTTAGAAAGTGAAGCAACACTCCATTCACTTCGCACAGTGAATTGAAGTGTTGGAACACACTGCTTCTCTTAGAGAAACCCATGTGAATTTCTGTTGAATGCTTGCAATTAGCTTAAGGCACTTTCAAAGGAAAGTGATTTTCTCTGAAAGGACAGCATTTAGAAAGTGAAGCAACACTCCATTCACTTCGCACTGTGAATTGAAGTGTTGGAACAGACTGTTTCTCTGTCAGAGAAACGCATGTGAATTTCTGTTGAGTCCTTGTAAGTAGCTTAAGGCACTTTCAAAGGAAAGTGATTTTCTCTGAAAGGACAGCATTTAGAAAGTGAAGCAACACTCCATTCACTTCGCACAGTGAATTGAAGTGTTGGAACAGACTGCTTCTCTTTCAGAGAAACGGATGTGAGTTTTTTGTGAAAACTTGTAAGTAGCTTTAGGCACTTTCAAAGGAAAGTGATTTTCTCTGACACGACAGCATTTAGAAAGTGAAGCAACACTCCATTCACTTCGCACAGTGAATTGAAGTGTTGGAACAGACTGTTTCTCTGTCAGAGAAACGCATGTGAATTTCTGTTGAATCCTTGTAAGTAGCTTAAGGCACTTTCAAAGGAAAGTGATTTTCTCTGAAAGGACAGCATTTAGAAAGTGAAGCAACACTCCATTCACTTCGCACAGTGAATTGAAGTGTTGGAACAGACTGCTTCTCTTTCAGAGAAACGGATGTGAGTTTTTTGTGAAAGCTTGTAAGTAGCTTAAGGCACTTTCAAAGGAAAGTGATTTTCTCTGACAGGACAGCATTTAGAAAGTGAAGCAACACTC
Source organism: Myodes glareolus (assembly GCF_982192425.1). Classification (NCBI taxonomy): domain Eukaryota; kingdom Metazoa; phylum Chordata; class Mammalia; order Rodentia; family Cricetidae; genus Myodes; species Myodes glareolus. The sequence goes on from NC_142040.1 coordinate 2,351,061, forward strand.
CATTCACTTCGCACAGCGAAGTGAAGTGTTGGAACAGACTGCTTCTCTTACAGAGAAACGCATGTGAATTTCTGTTGAATGCTTGTAAGTAGCTTAAGGCACTTTCAAAGGAAAGTGATTTTCTCTGAAAGGACAGCATTTAGAAAGTGAAGCAACACTCCATTCACTTCGCACAGTGAATTGAAGTGTTTCAACAGACTGCTTCTCTTTCAGAGAAACGCATGTGAATTTCTGTTGAATGCTTGTAAGTAGCTTAAGGCACTTTCAAAGGAAAGTGATTTTCTCTGAAAAGACAGCATTTAGAAAGTGAGGCAACACTCCATTCACTTCGCACAGTGAATTGAAGTGTTGGAACAGACTGCTTCTCTTTCAGAGAAACGCATGTGAATTTCTGTTGAATGCTTGTAAGTAGCTTAAGGCACTTTCAAAGGAAAGTGATTTTCTCTGAAAGGACAGCATTTAGAAAGTGAAGCAACACTCCATTCACTTCGCGCAGTGAATTGAAGTGTTGGAACAGACTGCTTTTCTTTCAGGGAAACGCATGTGAATTTCTGTTGAATGCTTGTAAGTAGCTTAAGGCACTTTCAAAGGAAAGTGATTTTCTCTGAAAGGACAGCATTTATAAAGTGAAGCAACACTCCATTCACTTCGCACAGTGAATTGAAGTGTTGGAACAGACTGCTTCTCTTTCAGAGAAACGCATGTGAATTTCTGTTAAATGCTTGTAAGTAGTTTAAAGCACTTTCAAAGGAAAGTGGTTTTCTCTGAAAGAACAGCATTTAGAAAGTGAAGCAACACTCCATTCACTTCGCACAGTGAATTGAAGTGTTGGAACAGACTGCTTCTCTTTCAGAGAAACGCATGTGAGTTTTTTGTGAAAGCTTGTAAGTAGCTTAAGGCACTTTCAAAGGAAAGTGATTTTCTCTGACAGGACAGCATTTAGAAAGTGAAGCAACACTCCATTCACTTCGCACAGTGAATTGAAGTGTTGGAACACACTGCTTCTCTTAGAGAAACCCATGTGAATTTCTGTTGAATGCTTGCAATTAGCTTAAGGCACTTTCAAAGGAAAGTGATTTTCTCTGAAAGGACAGCATTTAGAAAGTGAAGCAACACTCCATTCACTTCGCACTGTGAATTGAAGTGTTGGAACAGACTGTTTCTCTGTCAGAGAAACGCATGTGAATTTCTGTTGAGTCCTTGTAAGTAGCTTAAGGCACTTTCAAAGGAAAGTGATTTTCTCTGAAAGGACAGCATTTAGAAAGTGAAGCAACACTCCATTCACTTCGCACAGTGAATTGAAGTGTTGGAACAGACTGCTTCTCTTTCAGAGAAACGGATGTGAGTTTTTTGTGAAAACTTGTAAGTAGCTTTAGGCACTTTCAAAGGAAAGTGATTTTCTCTGACACGACAGCATTTAGAAAGTGAAGCAACACTCCATTCACTTCGCACAGTGAATTGAAGTGTTGGAACAGACTGTTTCTCTGTCAGAGAAACGCATGTGAATTTCTGTTGAATCCTTGTAAGTAGCTTAAGGCACTTTCAAAGGAAAGTGATTTTCTCTGAAAGGACAGCATTTAGAAAGTGAAGCAACACTCCATTCACTTCGCACAGTGAATTGAAGTGTTGGAACAGACTGCTTCTCTTTCAGAGAAACGGATGTGAGTTTTTTGTGAAAGCTTGTAAGTAGCTTTAGGCACTTTCAAAGGAATGTGATTTTCTCTGACAGGACAGCATTTAGAAAGTGAAGCAACACTCCATTCACTTCGCACAGTGAATTGAAGTGTTGGAACAGACTGCTTCTCTTTCAGAGAAACGCATGTGAATTTCTGTTGAATGCTTGTAAGTAGCTTAAGGCACTTTCAAAGGAAACTGATTTTCTCTGAAAAGACAGCATTTAGAAAGTGAGGCAACACTCCATTCACTTCGCACAGTGAATTGAAGTGTTGGAACAGACTGCTTCTCTTTCAGAGAAACGCATGTGAATTTCTGTTCAATGCTTGTAAGTAGCTTAAGGCACTTTCAAAGGAAAGTGATTTTCTCTGAAAGGACAGCATTTAGAAAGTGAAGCAACACTCCATTCACGTCGCGCAGTGAATTGAAGTGTTGGAACAGACTGCTTTTCTTTCAGGGAAACGCATGTGAATTTCTGTTGAATGCTTGTAAGTAGCTTAAGGCACTTTCAAAGGAAAGTGATTTTCTCTGAAAGGACAGCATTTAGAAAGTGAAGCAACACTCCATTCACTTCGCACAGTGAATTGAAGTGTTGGAACAGACTGCTTCTCTTTCAGAGAAACGCATGTGAATTTCTGTTGAATGCTTGTAAGTAGTTTAAAGCACTTTCAAAGGAAAGTGGTTTTCTCTGAAAGAACAGCATTTAGAAAGTGAAGCAACACTCCATTCACTTCGCACAGTGAATTGAAGTGTTGGAACAGACTGCTTCTCTTTCAGAGAAACGCATGTGAGTTTTTTGTGAAAGCTTGTAAGTAGCTTAAGGCACTTTCAAAGGAAAGTGATTTTCTCTGACAGGACAGCATTTAGAAAGTGAAGCAACACTCCATTCACTTCGCACAGTGAATTGAAGTGTTGGAACACACTGCTTCTCTTACAGAGAAACGCATGTGAATTTCTGTTGAATGCTTGTAAGTAGCTTAAGGCACTTTCAAAGGAAAGTGATTTTCTCTGAAAGGACAGCATTTAGAAAGTGAAGCAACACTCCATTCACTTCGCACAGTGAATTGAAGTGTTGGAACAGACTGTTTCTCTGTCAGAGAAACGCATGTGAATTTCTGTTGAATCCTTGTAAGTAGCTTAAGGCACTTTCAAAGGAAAGTGATTTTCTATGAAAGGACAGCATTTAGAAAGTGAAGCAACACTCCATTCACTTCGCACAGTGAATTGAAGTGTTGGAACAGACTGCTTCTCTTTCAGAGAAACGGATGTGAGTTTTTTGTGAAAGCTTGTAAGTAGCTTAAAGCACTTTCAAAGGAAAGTGATTTTCTCTGAAAGGACAGCATTTAGAAAGTGAAGCAACACTCCATTCACTTCGCACAGTGAATTGAAGTGTTGGAACAGACTGCTTCTCTTTCAGAGAAACGCATGTGAGTTTTTTGTGAAAGCTTGTAAGTAGCTTAAGGCACTTTCAAAGGAAAGTGATTTTCTCTGACAGGACAGCATTTAGAAAGTGAAGCAACACTCCATTCACTTCGCACAGTGAATTGAAGTGTTGGAACAGACTGTTTCTCTGTCAGAGAAACGCATGTGAATTTCTGTTGAATCCTTGTAAGTAGCTTAAGGCACTTTCAAAGGAAAGTGATTTTCTCTAAAAAGACAGCATTTAGAAAGTGAAGCAACACTCCATTCACTTCGCACAGTGAATTGAAGTGTTGGAACAGACTGCTTCTCTTTCAGAGAAACGCATGTGAATTTCTGTTCAATGCTTGTAAGTAGCTTAAGGCACTTTCAAAGGAAAGTGATTTTCTCTGAAAGGACAGCATTTAGAAAGTGAAGCAACACTCCATTCACTTCGCGCAGTGAATTGAAGTGTTGGAACAGACTGCTTTTCTTTCAGGGAAACGCATGTGAATTTCTGTTGAATGCTTGTAAGTAGCTTAAGGCACTTTCAAAGGAAAGTGATTTTCTCTGAAAGGACAGCATTTAGAAAGTGAAGCAACACTCCATTCACTTCGCACAGTGAATAGAAGTGTTGGAACAGACTGTTTCTCTGTCAGAGAAACGCATGTGAATTTCTGTTGAATCCTTGTAAGTAGCTTAAGGCACTTTCAAAGGAAAGTGATTTTCACTGAAAGGACAGCATTTAGAAAGTGAAGCAACACTCCATTCACTTCGCACAGTGAATTGAAGTCTTGGAACAGACTGCTTCTCTTTCAGAGAAACGGATGTGAGTTTTTTGTGAAAGCTTGTAAGTAGCTTAAGGCACTTTCAAAGGAAAGTGATTTTCTCTGAAAGGACAGCATTTAGAAAGTGAAGCAACACTCCATTCACTTCGCACAGTGAATTGAAGTGTTGGAACAGACTGCTTCTCTTTCAGAGAAACGCATGTGAGTTTTTTGTGAAAGCTTGTAAGTAGCTTAAGGCACTTTCAAAGGAAAGTGATTTTCTCTGACAGGACAGCATTTAGAAAGTGAAGCAACACTCCATTCACTTCGCACAGCGAAGTGAAGTGTTGGAACAGACTGCTTCTCTTACAGAGAAACGCATGTGAATTTCTGTTGAATGCTTGTAAGTAGCTTAAGGCACTTTCAAAGGAAAGTGATTTTCTCTGACAGGACAGCATTTAGAAAGTGAAGCAACACTCCATTCACTTCGCACAGTGAATTGAAGTGTTTCAACAGACTGCTTCTCTTTCAGAGAAACGGATGTGAGTTTTTTGTGAAAGCTTGTAAGTAGCTTAAGGCACTTTCAAAGGAAAGTGATTTTCTCTGAAAGGACAGCATTTAGAAAGTGAAGCAACACTCCATTCACTTCGCACAGTGAATTGAAGTGTTGGAACAGACTGCTTCTCTTTCAGAGAAACGGATGTGAGTTTTTTGTGAAAGCTTGTAAGTAGCTTAAGGCACTTTCCAAGGAAAGTGATTTTGTCTGACAGGACAGCATTTAGAAAGTGAAGCAACACTCCATTCACTTCGCACAGTGAATTGAAGTGTTGGAACAGACTGCTTCTCTTTCAGAGAAACGCATGTGAGTTTTTTGTGAAAGCTTGTAAGTAGCTTAAGGCACTTTCAAACGAAAGTGATTTTCTCTGAAAAGACAGCATTTAGAAAGTGAGGCAACACTCCATTCACTTCGCACAGTGAATTGAAGTGTTGGAACAGACTGCTTCTCTTTCAGAGAAACGCATGTGAATTTCTGTTCAATGCTTGTAAGTAGCTTAAGGCACTTTCAAAGGAAAGTGATTTTCTCTGAAAGGACAGCATTTAGAAAGTGAAGCAACACTCCATTCACTTCGCGCAGTGAATTGAAGTGTTGGAACAGACTGCTTTTCTTTCAGGGAAACGCATGTGAATTTCTGTTGAATGCTTGTAAGTAGCTTAAGGCACTTTCAAAGGAAAGTGATTTTCCCTGAAAGGACAGCATTTAGAAAGTGAAGCAACACTCCATTCACTTCGCACAGTGAATTGAAGTGTTGGAACAGACTGCTTCTCTTTCAGAGAAACGCATGTGAATTTCTGTTAAATGCTTGTAAGTAGTTTAAAGCACTTTCAAAGGAAAGTGGTTTTCTCTGAAAGAACAGCATTTAGAAAGTGAAGCAACACTCAATTCACTTCGCACAGTGAATTGAAGTGTTGGAACAGACTGCTTCTCTTTCAGAGAAACGCATGTGAGTTTTTTGTGAAAGCTTGTAAGTAGCTTAAGGCACTTTCAAAGGAAAGTGATTTTCTCTGACAGGACAGCATTTAGAAAGTGAAGGAACACTCCATTCACTTCGCACAGTGAATTGAAGTGTTGGAACACACTGCTTCTCTTAGAGAAACCCATGTGAATTTCTGTTGAATGCTTGCAATTAGCTTAAGGCACTTTCAAAAAAAAGTGATTTTCTCTGAAAGGACAGCATTTAGAAAGTGAAGCAACACTCCATTCACTTCGCACAGTGAATTGAAGTGTTGGAACAGACTGTTTCTCTGTCAGAGAAACGCATGTGAATTTCTGTTGAGTCCTTGTAAGTAGCTTAAGGCACTTTCAAAGGAAAGTGATTTTCTCTGAAAGGACAGCATTTAGAAAGTGAAGCAACACTCCATTCACTTCGCACAGTGAATTGAAGTGTTGGAACAGACTGCTTCTCTTTCAGAGAAACGGATGTGAGTTTTTTGTGAAAACTTGTAAGTAGCTTTAGGCACTTTCAAAGGAAAGTGATTTTCTCTGACAGGACAGCATTTAGAAAGTGAAGCAACACTCCATTCACTTCGCACAGTGAATTGAAGTGTTGGAACAGACTGTTTCTCTGTCAGAGAAACGCATGTGAATTTCTGTTGAATCCTTGTAAGTAGCTTAAGGCACTTTCAAAGGAAAGTGATTTTCTCTGAAAGGACAGCATTTAGAAAGTGAAGCAACACTCCATTCACTTCGCACAGTGAATTGAAGTGTTGGAACAGACTGCTTCTCTTTCAGAGAAACGCATGTGAATTTCTGGTCAATGCTTGTAAGTAGCTTAAGGCACTTTCAAAGGAAAGTGATTTTCTCTGAAAGGACAGCATTTAGAAAGTGAAGCAACACTCCATTCACTTCGCGCAGTGAATTGAAGTGTTGGAACAGACTGCTTTTCTTTCAGGGAAACGCATGTGAATTTCTGTTGAATGCTTGTAAGTAGCTTTAGGCACTTTCAAAGGAAAGTGATTTTCTCTGAAAGGACAGCATTTAGAAAGTGAAGCAACACTCCATTCACTTCGCACAGTGAATTGAAGTGTTGGAACAGACTGCTTCTCTTTCACAGAAACGCATGTGAATTTCTGTTGAATGCTTGTAAGTAGTTTAAAGCACTTTCAAAGGAAAGTGGTTTTCTCTGAAAGAACAGCATTTAGAAAGTGAAGCAACACTCCATTCACTTCGCACAGTGAATTGAAGTGTTGGAACAGACTGCTTCTCTTTCAGAGAAACGCATGTGAGTTTTTTGTGAAAGCTTGTAAGTAGCTTAAGGCACTTTCAAAGGAAAGTGATTTTCTCTGACAGGACAGCATTTAGAAAGTGAAGCAACACTCCATTCACTTCGCACAGTGAATTGAAGTGTTGGAACACACTGCTTCTCTTACAGAGAAACGCATGTGAATTTCTGTTGAATGCTTGTAAGTAGCTTAAGGCACTTTCAAAGGAAAGTGATTTTCTCTGAAAGGACAGCATTTAGAAAGTGAAGCAACACTCCATTCACTTCGCACAGTGAATTGAAGTGTTGGAACAGACTGTTTCTCTGTCAGAGAAACGCATGTGAATTTCTGTTGAATCCTTGTAAGTAGCATAAGGCACTTTCAAAGGAAAGTGATTTTCTCTGAAAGGACAGCATTTAGAAAGTGAAGCAACACTCCATTCACTTCGCAAAGTGAATTGAAGTGTTGGAACAGACTGCTTCTCTTTCAGAGAAACGGATGTGAGTTTTTTGTGAAAGCTTGTAAGTAGCTTAAAGCACTTTCAAAGGAAAGTGATTTTCTCTGAAAGGACAGCATTTAGAAAGTGAAGCAACACTCCATTCACTTCGCACAGTGAATTGAAGTGTTGGAACAGACTGCTTCTCTTTCAGAGAAACGCATGTGAGTTTTTTGTGAAAGCTTGTAAGTAGCTTAAGGCACTTTCAAAGGAAAGTGATTTTCTCTGACAGGACAGCATTTAGAAAGTGAAGCAACACTCCATTCACTTCGCACAGTGAATTGAAGTGTTGGAACACACTGCTTCTCTTACAGAGAAACGCATGTGAATTTCTGTTGAATGCTTGTAAGTAGCTTAAGGCACTTTCAAAGGAAAGTGAATTTCTCTGAAAGGACAGCATTTAGAAAGTGAAGCAACACTCCATTCACTTCCCACAGTGAATTGAAGTGTTGGAACAGACTGTTTCTCTGTCAGAGAAACGCATGTGAATTTCTGTTGAATCCTTGTAAGTAACTTAAGGCACTTTCAAAGGAAAGTGATTTTCTCTAAAAAGAAAGCATTTAGAAAGTGAAGCAACACTCCATTCACTTCGCACAGTGAATTGAAGTGTTGGAACAGACTGCTTCTCTTTCAGAGAAACGCATGTGAATTTCTGTTCAATGCTTGTAAGTAGCTTAAGGCACTTTCAAAGGAAAGTGATTTTCTCTGAAAGGACAGCATTTAGAAAGTGAAGCAACACTCCATTCACTTCGCGCAGTGAATTGAAGTGTTGGAACAGACTGCTTTTCTTTCAGGGAAACGCATGTGAATTTCTGTTGAATGCTTGTAAGTAGCTTAAGGCACTTTCAAAGGAAAGTGATTTTCTCTGAAAGGACAGCATTTAGAAAGTGAAGCAACACTCCATTCACTTCGCACAGTGAATTGAAGTGTTGGAACAGACTGCTTCCGTTCAGAGAAACGGATGTGAGTCTTTTGTGAAAGCTTGTAAGTAGCTTAAGGCACTTTCAAAGGAAAGTGATTTTCTCTGAAAGGACAGCATTTAGAAAGTGAAGCAACACTCCATTCACTTCGCACAGTGAATTGAAGTGTTGGAACAGACTGCTTCTCTTTCAGAGAAACGCATGTGAGTTTTTTGTGAAAGCTTGTAAGTAGCTTAAGGCACTTTCAAAGGAAAGTGATTTTCCCTGAAAGGACAGCATTTAGAAAGTGAAGCAACACTCCATTCACTTCGCACAGTGTATTGAAGTGTTGGAACAGACTGCTTCTCTTTCAGAGAAACGCATGTGAATTTCTGTTGAATGCTTGTAAGTAGCTTAAGGCACTTTCAAAGGAAAGTGATTTTCTCTGAAAGGACAGCATTTAGAAAGTGAAGCAACACTCCATTCACTTTGCACAGTGAATTGAAGTGTTGGAACAGTCTGCTTCTCTTTCAGGGAAACGCATGTGATTTTTTTGTGAAAGCTTGTAAGTAGCTTAAGGCACTTTCAAAGGAAAGTGATTTTCTCTGACAGGACAGCATTTAGAAAGTGAAGCAACACTCCATTCACTTCGCACAGTGAATTGAAGTGTTGGAACAGACTGCTTCTCTTTCAGAGAAACGCATGTTAATTTCTGTTGAATGCTTGTAAGTAGCTTAAGGCACTTTCAAACGAAAGTGATTTTCTCTGAAAGGACAGCATTTAGAAAGTGAAGCAACACTCCATTCACTTCGCACAGTGAATTGAAGTGTTGGAACAGACTGCTTCTCTTTCAGAGAAACGCATGTGAGTTTTTTGTGAAAGCTTGTAAGTAGCTTAAGGCACTTTCAAAGGAAAGTGATTTTCTCTGAAGGGACAGCATTTAGAAAGTGAAGTAACACTCCATTCACTTCGCACAGTGAATTGAAGTGTTGGAACAGACTGCTTCTCTTTCAGAGAAACGGATGTGAGTTTTTTGTGAAAGCTTGTAAGTAGCTTAAGGCACTTTCAAAGGAAAGTGATTTTCCCTGAAAGGACAGCATTTAGAAAGTGAAGCAACACTCCATTCACTTCGCACAGTGTATTGAAGTGTTGGAACAGACTGCTTCTCTTTCAGAGAAACGCATGTGAATTTCTGTTGAATGCTTGTAAGTAGCTTAAGGCACTTTCAAAGGAAAGTGATTTTCTCTGAAAGGACAGCATTTAGAAAGTGAAGGAACACTCCATTCACTTCGCACAGTGAATTGAAGTGTTGGAACAGACTGCTTCTCTTTCAGAGAAACGGATGTGAGTTTTTTGTGAGTGCTTGTAAGTAGCTTAGGCACTTTCAAAGGAAAGTGATTTTCTCTGAAAGGACAGCATTTAGAAAGTGAAGCAACACTCCATTCACTTCGCACAGTGAATTGAAGTGTTGGAACCGACTGCTTCTCTTTCAGAGTAACGGATGTGAGTTTTTTGTGAATGCTTGTAAGTAGCTTAAGGCACTTTCAAAGGAAAGTGATTTTCTCTGACAGGACAGCATTTAGAAAGTGAAGCAACACTCCATTCACTTCGCACAGTGAATTGAAGTGTTGGAACAGACTGCTTCTCTTACAGAGAAACACATGTGAATTTCTGTTGAATGCTTGTAAGTAGCTTTAGGCACTTTCAAAGGAAAGTGATTTTCTCTGACAGGACAGCATTTAGAAAGTGAAGCAAGACTCCATTCACTTCGTACAGTGAATTGAAGTGTTGGAACAGACTGCTTCTCTTTCAGAGAAACGCATGTGAATTTCTGTTGAATGCTTGTAAGTAGCTTAAGGCACTTTCAAAGGAAAGTGATTTTCTCTGAAAGAACAGCATTTAAAAAGTGAAGCAACACTCCATTCACTTCGCACAGTGAATTGAAGTGTTGGAACAGACTGCTTCTCTTTCAGAGAAACGGATGTGAGTCTTTTGTGAAAGCTTGTAAGTAGCATAAGGCACTTTCAAAGGAAAGTGATTTTCTCTGAAAGGACAGCATTTAGAAAGTGAAGCAACACTCCATTCACTTCGCACAGTGAATTGAAGTGTTGGAACAGACTGCTTCTCTTTCAGAGAAACGCATGTGAGTTTTTTGTGAAAGCTTGTAAGTAGCTTAAGGCACTTTCAAAGGAAAGTGATTTTCCCTGAAAGGACAGAATTTAGAAAGTGAAGCAACACTCCATTCACTTCGCACAGTGTATTGAAGTGTTGGAACAGACTGCTTCTCTTTCAGAGAAACGCATGTGAATTTCTGTTGAATGCTTGTAAGTAGCATAAGGCACTTTCAAAGGAAAGTGATTTTCTCTGAAAGGACAGCATTTAGAAAGTGAAGCAACACTCCATTCACTTCGCACAGTGAATTGAAGTGTTGGAACAGACTGCTTCTCTTTCAGAGAAACGGATGTGAGTCTTTTGTGAAAGCTTGTAAGTAGCTTAAGGCACTTTCAAAGGAAAGTGATTTTCTCTGAAAGGACAGCATTTAGAAAGTGAAGCAACACTCCATTCACTTCGCACAGTGAATTGAAGTGTTGGAACAGACTGCTTCTCTTTCAGAGAAACGCATGTGAGTTTTTTGTGAAAGCTTGTAAGTAGCTTAAGGCACTTTCAAAGGAAAGTGATTTTCCCTGAAAGGACAGCATTTAGAAAGTGAAGCAACACTCCATTCACTTCGCACAGTGTATTGAAGTGTTGGAACAGACTGCTTCTCTTTCAGAGAAACGCATGTGAATTTCTGTTGAATGCTTGTAAGTAGCTTAAGGCACTTTCAAAGGAAAGTGATTTTCTCTGAAAGGACAGCATTTAGAAAGTGAAGCAACACTCCATTCACTTTGCACAGTGAATTGAAGTGTTGGAACAGACTGCTTCTCTTTCAGGGAAATGCATGTGAGTTTTTTGTGAAAGCTTGTAAGTAGCTTAAGGCACTTTCAAAGGAAAGTGATTTTCTCTGACAGGACAGCATTTAGAAAGTGAAGCAACACTCCATTCACTTCGCACAGTGAATTGAAGTGTTGGAAGAGACTGCTTCTCTTTCAGAGAAACGCATGTGAATTTCTGTTGAATGCTTGTAAGTAGCTTAAGGCACTTTCAAAGGAAAGTGATTTTCTCTGAAATGACAGCATTTAGAAAGTGAAGCAACACTCCATTCACTTCGCACAGTGAATTGAAGTGTTGGAACAGACTGCTTCTCTTTCAGAGAAACGGATGTGAGTTTTTTGTGAGTGCTTTTAAGTAGCTTAGGCACTTTCAAAGGAAAGTGATTTTCTCTGAAAGGACAGCATTTAGAAAGTGAAGCAACACTCCATTCACTTCGCACAGTGAATTGAAGTGTTGGAACAGACTGCTTCTCTTTCAGAGTAACGGATGTGAGTTTTTTGTGAATGCTTGTAAGTAGCTTAAGGCACTTTCAAAGGAAAGTGATTTTCTCTGACAGGACAGCATTTAGAAAGTGAAGCAACACTCCATTCACTTCGCACAGTGAATTGAAGTGTTGGAACAGACTGCTTCTCTTACAGAGAAACACATGTGAATTTCTGTTGAATGCTTGTAAGTAGCTTTAGGCACTTTCAAAGGAAAGTGATTTTCTCTGACAGGACAGCATTTAGAAAGTGAAGCAAGACTCCATTGACTTCGTACAGTGAATTGAAGTGTTGGAACAGACTGCTTCTCTTTCAGAGAAACGCATGTGAATTTCTGTTGAATGCTTGTAAGTAGCTTAAGGCACTTTCAAAGGAAAGTGATTTTCTCTGAAAGAACAGCATTTAAAAAGTGAAGCAACACTCCATTCACTTCGCACAGTGAATTGAAGTGTTGGAACAGACTGCTTCTCTTTCAGAGAAACGGAGGTGAGTCTTTTGTGAAAGCTTGTAAGTAGCTTAAGGCACTTTCAAAGGAAAGTGATTTTCTCTGAAAGGACAGCATTTAGAAAGTGAAGCAACACTCCATTCACTTCGCACAGTGAATTGAAGTGTTGGAACAGACTGCTTCTCTTTCAGAGAAACGCATGTGAGTTTTCTGTGAAAGCTTGTAAGTAGCTTAAGGCACTTTAAAAGGAAAGTGATTTTCCTGAGAGGACAGCATTTAGAAAGTGAAGCAACACTCCATTCACTTCGCACAGTGAATTGAAGTGTTGGAACAGACTGCTTCTCTTTCCGAGAAACAGATGTGAATTTCTGTTGAATGCTTGTTAGTAGCTTAAGGCACTTTCAAAGGAAAGTGATTTTCTCTGACAGGACAGCATTTAGAAAGTGAAGCAACACTCCATTCACTTCGCACAGTGAATTGAAGTGTTGGAACAGACTGCTTCTCTGTCAGAGAAACGCATGTGAATTTCTGTTGAATGCTTGTAAGTAGCTTAAGGCACTTTCAAAGGAAAGTGATTTTCTCTGAAAGGACAGCATTTAGAAAGTGAAGCAACACTCCATTCACTTCGCACAGTGAATTGAAGTGTTGGAACAGACTGCTTCTCTTTCAGGGAAACGCATGTGAATTTCTGTTGAATGCTTGTAAGTAGCTTAAGGCACTTTCAAAGGAAAGTGATTTTCTCTGAAAGGACAGCATTTAGAAAGTAGAGCAACACTCCATTCACTTCGCACAGTGAATTGAAGTGTTGGAACAGACTGCTTCTCTTTCAGAGAAACGGATGTGAGTTTTTTGTGAGTGCTTGTAAGTAGCTTAGGCACTTTCAAAGGAAAGTGATTTTCTCTGAAAGGACAGCATTTAGAAAGTGAAGCAACACTCCATTCACTTCGCACAGTGAATTGAAGTGTTGGAACAGACTGCTTCTCTTTCAGAGAAACGCATGTGAGTTTTTTGTGAAAGCTTGTAAGTAGCTTAAGGCACTTTCAAAGGAAAGTGATTTTCTCTGAAGGGACAGCATTTAGAAAGTGAAGTAACACTCCATTCACTTCGCACAGTGAATTGAAGTGTTGGAACAGACTGCTTCTCTTTCAGAGAAACGGATGTGAGTTTTTTGTGAAAGCTTGTAAGTAGCTTAAGGCACTTTCAAAGGAAAGTGATTTTCCCTGAAAGGACAGCATTTAGAAAGTGATGCAACACTCCATTCACTTCGCACAGTGTATTGAAGTGTTGGAACAGACTGCTTCTCTTTCAGAGAAACGCATGTGAATTTCTGTTGAATGCTTGTAAGTAGCTTAAGGCACTTTCAAAGGAAAGTGATTTTCTCTGAAAGGACAGCATTTAGAAAGTGACGGAACACTCCATTCACTTCGCACAGTGAATTGAAGTGTTGGAACAGACTGCTTCTCTTTCAGAGAAACGGATGTGAGTTTTTTGTGAGTGCTTGTAAGTAGCTTAGGCACTTTCAAAGGAAAGTGATTTTCTCTGAAAGGACAGCATTTAGAAAGTGAAGCAACACTCCATTCACTTCGCACAGTGAATTGAAGTGTTGGAACAGACTGCTTCTCTTTCAGGGAAACGCATGTGAGTTTTTTGTGAAAGCTTGTAAGTAGCTTAAGGCACTTTCAAAGGAAAGTGATTTTCTCTGACAGGACAGCATTTAGAAAGTGAAGCAACACTCCATTCACTTCGCACAGTGAATTGAAGTGTTGGAAGAGACTGCTTCTCTTTCAGAGAAACGCATGTGAATTTCTGTTGAATGCTTGTAAGTAGCTTAAGGCACTTTCAAAGGAAAGTGATTTTCTCTGAAAGGACAGCATTTAGAAAGTGAAGCAACACTCCATTCACTTCGCACAGTGAATTGAAGTGTTGGAACAGACTGCTTCTCTTTCAGAGAAACGGATGTGAATTTTTTGTGAGTGCTTTTAAGTAGCTTAGGCACTTTCAAAGGAAAGTGATTTTCTCTGAAAGGACAGCATTTAGAAAGTGAAGCAACACTCCATTCACTTCGCACAGTGAATTGAAGTGTTGGAACAGACTGCTTCTCTTTCAGAGTAACGGATGTGAGTTTTTTGTGAATGCTTGTAAGTAGCTTAAGGCACTTTCAAAGGAAAGTGATTTTCTCTGACAGGACAGCATTTAGAAAGTGAAGCAACACTCCATTCACTTCGCACAGTGAATTGAAGTGTTGGAACAGACTGCTTCTCTTACAGAGAAACACATGTGAATTTCTGTTGAATGCTTGTAAGTAGCTTTAGGCACTTTCAAAGGAAAGTGATTTTCTCTGACAGGACAGCATTTAGAAAGTGAAGCAAGACTCCATTGACTTCGTACAGTGAATTGAAGTGTTGGAACAGACTGCTTCTCTTTCAGAGAAACGCATGTGAATTTCTGTTGAATGCTTGTAAGTAGCTTAAGGCACTTTCAAAGGAAAGTGATTTTCTCTGAAAGAACAGCATTTAAAAAGTGAAGCAACACTCCATTCACTTCGCACAGTGAATTGAAGTGTTGGAACAGACTGCTTCTCTTTCAGAGAAACGGATGTGAGTCTTTTGTGAAAGCTTGTAAGTAGCTTAAGGCACTTTCAAAGGAAAGTGATTTTCTCTGAAAGGACAGCATTTAGAAAGTGAAGCAACACTCCATTCACTTCGCACAGTGAATTGAAGTGTTGGAACAGACTGCTTCTCTTTCAGAGAAACGCATGTGAGTTTTCTGTGAAAGCTTGTAAGTAGCTTAAGGCACTTTAAAAGGAAAGTGATTTTCCTGAGAGGACAGCATTTAGAAAGTGAAGCAACACTCCATTCACTTCGCACAGTGAATTGAAGTGTTGGAACAGACTGCTTCTCTTTCCGAGAAACGGATGTGAATTTCTGTTGAATGCTTGTTAGTAGCTTAAGGCACTTTCAAAGGAAAGTGATTTTCTCTGACAGGACAGCATTTAGAAAGTGAAGCAACACTCCATTCACTTCGCACAGTGAATTGAAGTGTTGGAACAGACTGCTTCTCTGTCAGAGAAACGCATGTGAATTTCTGTTGAATGCTTGTAAGTAGCTTAAGGCACTTTCAAAGGAAAGTGATTTTCTCTGAAAGGACAGCATTTAGAAAGTGAAGCAACACTCCATTCACTTCGCACAGTGAATTGAAGTGTTGGAACAGACTGCTTCTCTTTCAGGGAAACGCATGTGAATTTCTGTTGAATGCTTGTAAGTAGCTTAAGGCACTTTCAAAGGAAAGTGATTTTCTCTGACAGGACAGCATTTAGAAAGTGAAGCAACACTCCATTCACTTCGCACAGTGAATTGAAGTGTTGGAACAGACTGCTTCTCTTTCAGAGAAACGCATGTGAATTTCTGTTCAATGCTTGTAAGTAGCTAAAGGCACTTTAAAAGGAAAGTGATTTTCTCTGAAAGGACAGCATTTAGAAAGTGAAGCAACACTCCATTCACTTCGCACAGTGAATTGAAGTGTTGGAACAGACTGCTTCTCTTTTAGGGAAATGCATGTGAGTTTTTTGTGAAAGCTTGTAAGTAGCTTAAGGCACTTTCAAAGGAAAGTGATTTTCTCTGAAAGGACAGCATTTAGAAAGTAGAGCAACACTCCATTCACTTCGCACAGTGAATTGAAGTGTTGGAACAGACTGCTTCTCTTTCAGAGAAACGGATGTGAGTTTTTTGTGAGTGCTTGTAAGTAGCTTAGGCACTTTCAAAGGAAAGTGATTTTCTCTGAAAGGACAGCATTTAGAAAGTGAAGCAACACTCCATTCACTTCGCACAGTGAATTGAAGTGTTGGAACAGACTGCTTCTCTTTCAGAGTAACGGATGTGAGTTTTTTGTGAATGCTTGTAAGTAGCTTAAGGCACTTTCAAAGGAAAGTGATTTTCTCTGACAGGACAGCATTTAGAAAGTGAAGCAACACTCCATTCACTTCGCACAGTGAATTGAAGTGTTGGAACAGACTGCTTCTCTTACAGAGAAACACATGTGAATTTCTGTTGAATGCTTGTAAGTAGCTTTAGGCACTTTCAAAGGAAAGTGATTTTCTCTGACAGGACAGCATTTAGAAAGTGAAGCAAGACTCCATTCACTTCGCACAGTGAATTGAAGTGTTGGAACAGACTGCTTCTCTTTCAGGGAAACGCATGTGAATTTCTGTTGAATGCTTGTAAGTAGCTTAAGGCACTTTCAAAGGAAAGTGATTTTCTCTGACAGGACAGCATTTAGAAAGTGAAGCAACACTCCATTCACTTCGCACAGTGAATTGAAGTGTTGGAACAGACTGCTTCTCTTTCAGAGAAACGCATGTGAATTTCTGTTCAATGCTTGTAAGTAGCTAAAGGCACTTTAAAAGGAAAGTGATTTTCTCTGAAAGGACAGCATTTAGAAAGTGAAGCAACACTCCATTCACTTCGCACAGTGAATTGAAGTGTTGGAACAGACTGCTTCTCTTTTAGGGAAATGCATGTGAGTTTTTTGTGAAAGCTTGTAAGTAGCTTAAGGCACTTTCAAAGGAAAGTGATTTTCTCTGAAAGGACAGCATTTAGAAAGTAGAGCAACACTCCATTCACTTCGCACAGTGAATTGAAGTGTTGGAACAGACTGCTTCTCTTTCAGAGAAACGGATGTGAGTTTTTTGTGAGTGCTTGTAAGTAGCTTAGGCACTTTCAAAGGAAAGTGATTTTCTCTGAAAGGACAGCATTTAGAAAGTGAAGCAACACTCCATTCACTTCGCACAGTGAATTGAAGTGTTGGAACAGACTGCTTCTCTTTCAGAGTAACGGATGTGAGTTTTTTGTGAATGCTTGTAAGTAGCTTAAGGCACTTTCAAAGGAAAGTGATTTTCTCTGACAGGACAGCATTTAGAAAGTGAAGCAACACTCCATTCACTTCGCACAGTGAATTGAAGTGTTGGAACAGACTGCTTCTCTTACAGAGAAACACATGTGAATTTCTGTTGAATGCTTGTAAGTAGCTTTAGGCACTTTCAAAGGAAAGTGATTTTCTCTGACAGGACAGCATTTAGAAAGTGAAGCAAGACTCCATTCACTTCGTACAGTGAATTGAAGTGTTGGAACAGACTGCTTCTCTTTCAGAGAAACGCATGTGAATTTCTGTTGAATGCTTGTAAGTAGCTTAAGGCACTTTCAAAGGAAAGTGATTTTCTCTGAAAGAACAGCATTTAAAAAGTGAAGCAACACTCCATTCACTTCGCACAGTGAATTGAAGTGTTGGAACAGACTGCTTCTCTTTCAGAGAAACGGATGTGAGTCTTTTGTGAAAGCTTGTAAGTAGCTTAAGGCACTTTCAAAGGAAAGTGATTTTCTCTGAAAGGACAGCATTTAGAAAGTGAAGCAACACTCCATTCACTTCGCACAGTGAATTGAAGTGTTGGAACAGACTGCTTCTCTTTCAGAGAAACGCATGTGAGTTTTTTGTGAAAGCTTGTAAGTAGCTTAAGGCACTTTCAAAGGAAAGTGATTTTCCCTGAAAGGACAGAATTTAGAAAGTGAAGCAACACTCCATTCACTTCGCACAGTGTATTGAAGTGTTGGAACAGACTGCTTCTCTTTCAGAGAAACGCATGTGAATTTCTGTTGAATGCTTGTAAGTAGCATAAGGCACTTTCAAAGGAAAGTGATTTTCTCTGAAAGGACAGCATTTAGAAAGTGAAGCAACACTCCATTCACTTCGCACAGTGAATTGAAGTGTTGGAACAGACTGCTTCTCTTTCAGAGAAACGGATGTGAGTCTTTTGTGAAAGCTTGTAAGTAGCTTAAGGCACTTTCAAAGGAAAGTGATTTTCTCTGAAAGGACAGCATTTAGAAAGTGAAGCAACACTCCATTCACTTCGCACAGTGAATTGAAGTGTTGGAACAGACTGCTTCTCTTTCAGAGAAACGCATGTGAGTTTTTTGTGAAAGCTTGTAAGTAGCTTAAGGCACTTTCAAAGGAAAGTGATTTTCCCTGAAAGGACAGCATTTAGAAAGTGAAGCAACACTCCATTCACTTCGTACAGTGTATTGAAGTGTTGGAACAGACTGCTTCTCTTTCAGAGAAACGCATGTGAATTTCTGTTGAATGCTTGTAAGTAGCTTAAGGCACTTTCAAAGGAAAGTGATTTTCTCTGAAAGAACAGCATTTAAAAAGTGAAGCAACACTCCATTCACTTCGCACAGTGAATTGAAGTGTTGGAACAGACTGCTTCTCTTTCAGAGAAACGCATGTGAGTTTTTTGTGAGTGCTTGTAAGTAGCTTAGGCACTTTCAAAGGAAAGTGATTTTCTCTGAAAGGACAGCATTTAGAAAGTGAAGCAACACTCCATTCACTTCGCACAGTGAATTGAAGTGTTGGAACAGACTGCTTCTCTTTCAGAGAAACGCATGTGAGTTTTTTGTGAAAGCTTGTAAGTAGCTTAAGGCACTTTCAAAGGAAAGTGATTTTCTCTGAAGGGACAGCATTTAGAAAGTGAAGTAACACTCCATTCACTTCGCACAGTGAATTGAAGTGTTGGAACAGACTGCTTCTCTTTCAGAGAAACGGATGTGAGTTTTTTGTGAAAGCTTGTAAGTAGCTTAAGGCACTTTCAAAGGAAAGTGATTTTCCCTGAAAGGACAGCATTTAGAAAGTGAAGCAACACTCCATTCACTTCGCACAGTGTATTGAAGTGTTGGAACAGACTGCTTCTCTTTCAGAGAAACGCATGTGAATTTCTGTTGAATGCTTGTAAGTAGCTTAAGGCACTTTCAAAGGAAAGTGATTTTCTCTGAAAGGACAGCATTTAGAAAGTGAAGGAACACTCCATTCACTTCGCACAGTGAATTGAAGTGTTGGAACAGACTGCTTCTCTTTCAGAGAAACGGATGTGAGTTTTTTGTGAGTGCTTGTAAGTAGCTTAGGCACTTTCAAAGGAAAGTGATTTTCTCTGAAAGGACAGCATTTAGAAAGTGAAGCAACACTCCATTCACTTCGCACAGTGAATTGAAGTGTTGGAACAGACTGCTTCTCTTTCAGGGAAACGCATGTGAGTTTTTTGTGAAAGCTTGTAAGTAGCTTAAGGCACTTTCAAAGGAAAGTGATTTTCTCTGACAGGACAGCATTTAGAAAGTGAAGCAACACTCCATTCACTTCGCACAGTGAATTGAAGTGTTGGAAGAGACTGCTTCTCTTTCAGAGAAACGCATGTGAATTTCTGTTGAATGCTTGTAAGTAGCTTAAGGCACTTTCAAAGGAAAGTGATTTTCTCTGAAAGGACAGCATTTAGAAAGTGAAGCAACACTCCATTCACTTCGCACAGTGAATTGAAGTGTTGGAACAGACTGCTTCTCTTTCAGAGAAACGGATGTGAGTTTTTTGTGAGTGCTTTTAAGTAGCTTAGGCACTTTCAAAGGAAAGTGATTTTCTCTGAAAGGACAGCATTTAGAAAGTGAAGCAACACTCCATTCACTTCGCACAGTGAATTGAAGTGTTGGAACAGACTGCTTCTCTTTCAGAGTAACGGATGTGAGTTTTTTGTGAATGCTTGTAAGTAGCTTAAGGCACTTTCAAAGGAAAGTGATTTTCTCTGACAGGACAGCATTTAGAAAGTGAAGCAACACTCCATTCACTTCGCACAGTGAATTGAAGTGTTGGAACAGACTGCTTCTCTTACAGAGAAACACATGTGAATTTCTGTTGAATGCTTGTAAGTAGCTTTAGGCACTTTCAAAGGAAAGTGATTTTCTCTGACAGGACAGCATTTAGAAAGTGAAGCAAGACTCCATTGACTTCGTACAGTGAATTGAAGTGTTGGAACAGACTGCTTCTCTTTCAGAGAAACGCATGTGAATTTCTGTTGAATGCTTGTAAGTAGCTTAAGGCACTTTCAAAGGAAAGTGATTTTCTCTGAAAGAACAGCATTTAAAAAGTGAAGCAACACTCCATTCACTTCGCACAGTGAATTGAAGTGTTGGAACAGACTGCTTCTCTTTCAGAGAAACGGATGTGAGTCTTTTGTGAAAGCTTGTAAGTAGCTTAAGGCACTTTCAAAGGAAAGTGATTTTCTCTGAAAGGACAGCATTTAGAAAGTGAAGCAACACTCCATTCACTTCGCACAGTGAATTGAAGTGTTGGAACAGACTGCTTCTCTTTCAGAGAAACGCATGTGAGTTTTCTGTGAAAGCTTGTAAGTAGCTTAAGGCACTTTAAAAGGAAAGTGATTTTCCTGAGAGGACAGCATTTAGAAAGTGAAGCAACACTCCATTCACTTCGCACAGTGAATTGAAGTGTTGGAACAGACTGCTTCTCTTTCCGAGAAACGGATGTGAATTTCTGTTGAATGCTTGTTAGTAGCTTAAGGCACTTTCAAAGGAAAGTGATTTTCTCTGACAGGACAGCATTTAGAAAGTGAAGCAACACTCCATTCACTTCGCACAGTGAATTGAAGTGTTGGAACAGACTGCTTCTCTGTCAGAGAAACGCATGTGAATTTCTGTTGAATGCTTGTAAGTAGCTTAAGGCACTTTCAAAGGAAAGTGATTTTCTCTGAAAGGACAGCATTTAGAAAGTGAAGCAACACTCCATTCACTTCGCACAGTGAATTGAAGTGTTGGAACAGACTGCTTCTCTTTCAGGGAAACGCATGTGAATTTCTGTTGAATGCTTGTAAGTAGCTTAAGGCACTTTCAAAGGAAAGTGATTTTCTCTGACAGGACAGCATTTAGAAAGTGAAGCAACACTCCATTCACTTCGCACAGTGAATTGAAGTGTTGGAACAGACTGCTTCTCTTTCAGAGAAACGCATGTGAATTTCTGTTCAATGCTTGTAAGTAGCTAAAGGCACTTTAAAAGGAAAGTGATTTTCTCTGAAAGGACAGCATTTAGAAAGTGAAGCAACACTCCATTCACTTCGCACAGTGAATTGAAGTGTTGGAACAGACTGCTTCTCTTTTAGGGAAATGCATGTGAGTTTTTTGTGAAAGCTTGTAAGTAGCTTAAGGCACTTTCAAAGGAAAGTGATTTTCTCTGAAAGGACAGCATTTAGAAAGTAGAGCAACACTCCATTCACTTCGCACAGTGAATTGAAGTGTTGGAACAGACTGCTTCTCTTTCAGAGAAACGGATGTGAGTTTTTTGTGAGTGCTTGTAAGTAGCTTAGGCACTTTCAAAGGAAAGTGATTTTCTCTGAAAGGACAGCATTTAGAAAGTGAAGCAACACTCCATTCACTTCGCACAGTGAATTGAAGTGTTGGAACAGACTGCTTCTCTTTCAGAGTAACGGATGTGAGTTTTTTGTGAATGCTTGTAAGTAGCTTAAGGCACTTTCAAAGGAAAGTGATTTTCTCTGACAGGACAGCATTTAGAAAGTGAAGCAACACTCCATTCACTTCGCACAGTGAATTGAAGTGTTGGAACAGACTGCTTCTCTTACAGAGAAACACATGTGAATTTCTGTTGAATGCTTGTAAGTAGCTTTAGGCACTTTCAAAGGAAAGTGATTTTCTCTGACAGGACAGCATTTAGAAAGTGAAGCAAGACTCCATTCACTTCGCACAGTGAATTGAAGTGTTGGAACAGACTGCTTCTCTTTCAGGGAAACGCATGTGAATTTCTGTTGAATGCTTGTAAGTAGCTTAAGGCACTTTCAAAGGAAAGTGATTTTCTCTGACAGGACAGCATTTAGAAAGTGAAGCAACACTCCATTCACTTCGCACAGTGAATTGAAGTGTTGGAACAGACTGCTTCTCTTTCAGAGAAACGCATGTGAATTTCTGTTCAATGCTTGTAAGTAGCTAAAGGCACTTTAAAAGGAAAGTGATTTTCTCTGAAAGGACAGCATTTAGAAAGTGAAGCAACACTCCATTCACTTCGCACAGTGAATTGAAGTGTTGGAACAGACTGCTTCTCTTTTAGGGAAATGCATGTGAGTTTTTTGTGAAAGCTTGTAAGTAGCTTAAGGCACTTTCAAAGGAAAGTGATTTTCTCTGAAAGGACAGCATTTAGAAAGTAGAGCAACACTCCATTCACTTCGCACAGTGAATTGAAGTGTTGGAACAGACTGCTTCTCTTTCAGAGAAACGGATGTGAGTTTTTTGTGAGTGCTTGTAAGTAGCTTAGGCACTTTCAAAGGAAAGTGATTTTCTCTGAAAGGACAGCATTTAGAAAGTGAAGCAACACTCCATTCACTTCGCACAGTGAATTGAAGTGTTGGAACAGACTGCTTCTCTTTCAGAGTAACGGATGTGAGTTTTTTGTGAATGCTTGTAAGTAGCTTAAGGCACTTTCAAAGGAAAGTGATTTTCTCTGACAGGACAGCATTTAGAAAGTGAAGCAACACTCCATTCACTTCGCACAGTGAATTGAAGTGTTGGAACAGACTGCTTCTCTTACAGAGAAACACATGTGAATTTCTGTTGAATGCTTGTAAGTAGCTTTAGGCACTTTCAAAGGAAAGTGATTTTCTCTGACAGGACAGCATTTAGAAAGTGAAGCAAGACTCCATTCACTTCGTACAGTGAATTGAAGTGTTGGAACAGACTGCTTCTCTTTCAGAGAAACGCATGTGAATTTCTGTTGAATGCTTGTAAGTAGCTTAAGGCACTTTCAAAGGAAAGTGATTTTCTCTGAAAGAACAGCATTTAAAAAGTGAAGCAACACTCCATTCACTTCGCACAGTGAATTGAAGTGTTGGAACAGACTGCTTCTCTTTCAGAGAAACGGATGTGAGTCTTTTGTGAAAGCTTGTAAGTAGCTTAAGGCACTTTCAAAGGAAAGTGATTTTCTCTGAAAGGACAGCATTTAGAAAGTGAAGCAACACTCCATTCACTTCGCACAGTGAATTGAAGTGTTGGAACAGACTGCTTCTCTTTCAGAGAAACGCATGTGAGTTTTTTGTGAAAGCTTGTAAGTAGCTTAAGGCACTTTCAAAGGAAAGTGATTTTCCCTGAAAGGACAGAATTTAGAAAGTGAAGCAACACTCCATTCACTTCGCACAGTGTATTGAAGTGTTGGAACAGACTGCTTCTCTTTCAGAGAAACGCATGTGAATTTCTGTTGAATGCTTGTAAGTAGCATAAGGCACTTTCAAAGGAAAGTGATTTTCTCTGAAAGGACAGCATTTAGAAAGTGAAGCAACACTCCATTCACTTCGCACAGTGAATTGAAGTGTTGGAACAGACTGCTTCTCTTTCAGAGAAACGGATGTGAGTCTTTTGTGAAAGCTTGTAAGTAGCTTAAGGCACTTTCAAAGGAAAGTGATTTTCTCTGAAAGGACAGCATTTAGAAAGTGAAGCAACACTCCATTCACTTCGCACAGTGAATTGAAGTGTTGGAACAGACTGCTTCTCTTTCAGAGAAACGCATGTGAGTTTTTTGTGAAAGCTTGTAAGTAGCTTAAGGCACTTTCAAAGGAAAGTGATTTTCCCTGAAAGGACAGCATTTAGAAAGTGAAGCAACACTCCATTCACTTCGCACAGTGTATTGAAGTGTTGGAACAGACTGCTTCTCTTTCAGAGAAACGCATGTGAATTTCTGTTGAATGCTTGTAAGTAGCTTAAGGCACTTTCAAAGGAAAGTGATTTTCTCTGAAAGAACAGCATTTAAAAAGTGAAGCAACACTCCATTCACTTCGCACAGTGAATTGAAGTGTTGGAACAGACTGCTTTTCTTTCAGGGAAACGCATGTGAGTTTTTTGTGAAAGCTTGTAAGTAGCTTAAGGCACTTTCAAAGGAAAGTGATTTTCTCTGACAGGACAGCATTTAGAAAGTGAAGCAACACTCCATTCACTTCGCACAGTGAATTGAAGTGTTGGAAGAGACTGCTTCTCTTTCAGAGAAACGCATGTGAATTTCTGTTGAATGCTTGTAAGTAGCTTAAGGCACTTTCAAAGGAAAGTGATTTTCTCTGAAAGGACAGCATTTAGAAAGTGAAGCAACACTCCATTCACTTCGCACAGTGAATTGAAGTGTTGGAACAGACTGCTTCTCTTTCAGAGAAACGGATGTGAGTTTTTTGTGAGTGCTTTTAAGTAGCTTAGGCACTTTCAAAGGAAAGTGATTTTCTCTGAAAGGACAGCATTTAGAAAGTGAAGCAACACTCCATTCACTTCGCACAGTGAATTGAAGTGTTGGAACAGACTGCTTCTCTTTCAGAGTAACGGATGTGAGTTTTTTGTGAATGCTTGTAAGTAGCTTAAGGCACTTTCAAAGGAAAGTGATTTTCTCTGACAGGACAGCATTTAGAAAGTGAAGCAACACTCCATTCACTTCGCACAGTGAATTGAAGTGTTGGAACAGACTGCTTCTCTTACAGAGAAACACATGTGAATTTCTGTTGAATGCTTGTAAGTAGCTTTAGGCACTTTCAAAGGAAAGTGATTTTCTCTGACAGGACAGCATTTAGAAAGTGAAGCAAGACTCCATTGACTTCGTACAGTGAATTGAAGTGTTGGAACAGACTGCTTCTCTTTCAGAGAAACGCATGTGAATTTCTGTTGAATGCTTGTAAGTAGCTTAAGGCACTTTCAAAGGAAAGTGATTTTCTCTGAAAGAACAGCATTTAAAAAGTGAAGCAACACTCCATTCACTTCGCACAGTGAATTGAAGTGTTGGAACAGACTGCTTCTCTTTCAGAGAAACGGATGTGAGTCTTTTGTGAAAGCTTGTAAGTAGCTTAAGGCACTTTCAAAGGAAAGTGATTTTCTCTGAAAGGACAGCATTTAGAAAGTGAAGCAACACTCCATTCACTTCGCACAGTGAATTGAAGTGTTGGAACAGACTGCTTCTCTTTCAGAGAAACGCATGTGAGTTTTCTGTGAAAGCTTGTAAGTAGCTTAAGGCACTTTAAAAGGAAAGTGATTTTCCTGAGAGGACAGCATTTAGAAAGTGAAGCAACACTCCATTCACTTCGCACAGTGAATTGAAGTGTTGGAACAGACTGCTTCTCTTTCCGAGAAACGGATGTGAATTTCTGTTGAATGCTTGTTAGTAGCTTAAGGCACTTTCAAAGGAAAGTGATTTTCTCTGACAGGACAGCATTTAGAAAGTGAAGCAACACTCCATTCACTTCGCACAGTGAATTGAAGTGTTGGAACAGACTGCTTCTCTGTCAGAGAAACGCATGTGAATTTCTGTTGAATGCTTGTAAGTAGCTTAAGGCACTTTCAAAGGAAAGTGATTTTCTCTGAAAGGACAGCATTTAGAAAGTGAAGCAACACTCCATTCACTTCGCACAGTGAATTGAAGTGTTGGAACAGACTGCTTCTCTTTCAGGGAAACGCATGTGAATTTCTGTTGAATGCTTGTAAGTAGCTTAAGGCACTTTCAAAGGAAAGTGATTTTCTCTGACAGGACAGCATTTAGAAAGTGAAGCAACACTCCATTCACTTCGCACAGTGAATTGAAGTGTTGGAACAGACTGCTTCTCTTTCAGAGAAACGCATGTGAATTTCTGTTCAATGCTTGTAAGTAGCTAAAGGCACTTTAAAAGGAAAGTGATTTTCTCTGAAAGGACAGCATTTAGAAAGTGAAGCAACACTCCATTCACTTCGCACAGTGAATTGAAGTGTTGGAACAGACTGCTTCTCTTTTAGGGAAATGCATGTGAGTTTTTTGTGAAAGCTTGTAAGTAGCTTAAGGCACTTTCAAAGGAAAGTGATTTTCTCTGAAAGGACAGCATTTAGAAAGTAGAGCAACACTCCATTCACTTCGCACAGTGAATTGAAGTGTTGGAACAGACTGCTTCTCTTTCAGAGAAACGGATGTGAGTTTTTTGTGAGTGCTTGTAAGTAGCTTAGGCACTTTCAAAGGAAAGTGATTTTCTCTGAAAGGACAGCATTTAGAAAGTGAAGCAACACTCCATTCACTTCGCACAGTGAATTGAAGTGTTGGAACAGACTGCTTCTCTTTCAGAGTAACGGATGTGAGTTTTTTGTGAATGCTTGTAAGTAGCTTAAGGCACTTTCAAAGGAAAGTGATTTTCTCTGACAGGACAGCATTTAGAAAGTGAAGCAACACTCCATTCACTTCGCACAGTGAATTGAAGTGTTGGAACAGACTGCTTCTCTTACAGAGAAACACATGTGAATTTCTGTTGAATGCTTGTAAGTAGCTTAAGGCACTTTCAAAGGAAAGTGATTTTCTCTGAAAGAACAGCATTTAAAAAATGAAGCAACACTCCATTCACTTCGCACAGTGAATTGAAGTGTTGGAACAGACTGCTTCTCTTTCAGAGAAACGGATGTGAGTCTTTTGTGAAAGCTTGTAAGTAGCTTAAGGCACTTTCAAAGGAAAGTGATTTTCTCTGAAAGGACAGCATTTAGAAAGTGAAGCAACACTCCATTCACTTCGCACAGTGAATTGAAGTGTTGGAACAGACTGCTTCTCTTTCAGAGAAACGCATGTGAGTTTTTTGTGAAAGCTTGTAAGTAGCTTAAGGCACTTTCAAAGGAAAGTGATTTTCCCTGAAAGGACAGAATTTAGAAAGTGAAGCAACACTCCATTCACTTCGCACAGTGTATTGAAGTGTTGGAACAGACTGCTTCTCTTTCAGAGAAACGCATGTGAATTTCTGTTGAATGCTTGTAAGTAGCATAAGGCACTTTCAAAGGAAAGTGATTTTCTCTGAAAGGACAGCATTTAGAAAGTGAAGCAACACTCCATTCACTTCGCACAGTGAATTGAAGTGTTGGAACAGACTGCTTCTCTTTCAGAGAAACGGATGTGAGTCTTTTGTGAAAGCTTGTAAGTAGCTTAAGGCACTTTCAAAGGAAAGTGATTTTCTCTGAAAGGACAGCATTTAGAAAGTGAAGCAACACTCCATTCACTTCGCACAGTGAATTGAAGTGTTGGAACAGACTGCTTCTCTTTCAGAGAAACGCATGTGAGTTTTTTGTGAAAGCTTGTAAGTAGCTTAAGGCACTTTCAAAGGAAAGTGATTTTCCCTGAAAGGACAGCATTTAGAAAGTGAAGCAACACTCCATTCACTTCGCACAGTGTATTGAAGTGTTGGAACAGACTGCTTCTCTTTCAGAGAAACGCATGTGAATTTCTGTTGAATGCTTGTAAGTAGCTTAAGGCACTTTCAAAGGAAAGTGATTTTCTCTGAAAGGACAGCATTTAGAAAGTGAAGCAACACTCCATTCACTTTGCACAGTGAATTGAAGTGTTGGAACAGACTGCTTCTCTTTCAGGGAAACGCATGTGAGTTTTTTGTGAAAGCTTGTAAGTAGCTTAAGGCACTTTCAAAGGAAAGTGATTTTCTCTGACAGGACAGCATTTAGAAAGTGAAGCAACACTCCATTCACTTCGCACAGTGAATTGAAGTGTTGGAAGAGACTGCTTCTCTTTCAGAGAAACGCATGTGAATTTCTGTTGAATGCTTGTAAGTAGCTTAAGGCACTTTCAAAGGAAAGTGATTTTCTCTGAAAGGACAGCATTTAGAAAGTGAAGCAACACTCCATTCACTTCGCACAGTGAATTGAAGTGTTGGAACAGACTGCTTCTCTTTCAGAGAAACGGATGTGAGTTTTTTGTGAGTGCTTTTAAGTAGCTTAGGCACTTTCAAAGGAAAGTGATTTTCTCTGAAAGGACAGCATTTAGAAAGTGAAGCAACACTCCATTCACTTCGCACAGTGAATTGAAGTGTTGGAACAGACTGCTTCTCTTTCAGAGTAACGGATGTGAGTTTTTTGTGAATGCTTGTAAGTAGCTTAAGGCACTTTCAAAGGAAAGTGATTTTCTCTGACAGGACAGCATTTAGAAAGTGAAGCAACACTCCATTCACTTCGCACAGTGAATTGAAGTGTTGGAACAGACTGCTTCTCTTACAGAGAAACACATGTGAATTTCTGTTGAATGCTTGTAAGTAGCTTTAGGCACTTTCAAAGGAAAGTGATTTTCTCTGACAGGACAGCATTTAGAAAGTGAAGCAAGACTCCATTGACTTCGTACAGTGAATTGAAGTGTTGGAACAGACTGCTTCTCTTTCAGAGAAACGCATGTGAATTTCTGTTGAATGCTTGTAAGTAGCTTAAGGCACTTTCAAAGGAAAGTGATTTTCTCTGAAAGAACAGCATTTAAAAAGTGAAGCAACACTCCATTCACTTCGCACAGTGAATTGAAGTGTTGGAACAGACTGCTTCTCTTTCAGAGAAACGGATGTGAGTCTTTTGTGAAAGCTTGTAAGTAGCTTAAGGCACTTTCAAAGGAAAGTGATTTTCTCTGAAAGGACAGCATTTAGAAAGTGAAGCAACACTCCATTCACTTCGGAAAGTGAATTGAAGTGGTGGAACAGACTGCTTCTCTTTCAGAGAAACGCATGTGAGTTTTCTGTGAAAGCTTGTAAGTAGCTTAAGGCACTTTAAAAGGAAAGTGATTTTCCTGAGAGGACAGCATTTAGAAAGTGAAGCAACACTCCATTCACTTCGCACAGTGAATTGAAGTGTTGGAACAGACTGCTTCTCTTTCCGAGAAACGGATGTGAATTTCTGTTGAATGCTTGTTAGTAGCTTAAGGCACTTTCAAAGGAAAGTGATTTTCTCTGACAGGACAGCATTTAGAAAGTGAAGCAACACTCCATTCACTTCGCACAGTGAATTGAAGTGTTGGAACAGACAGCTTCTCTGTCAGAGAAACGCATGTGAATTTCTGTTGAATGCTTGTAAGTAGCTTAAGGCACTTTCAAAGGAAAGTGATTTTCTCTGAAAGGACAGCATTTAGAAAGTGAAGCAACACTCCATTCACTTCGCACAGTGAATTGAAGTGTTGGAACAGACTGCTTCTCTTTCAGGGAAACGCATGTGAATTTCTGTTGAATGCTTGTAAGTAGCTTAAGGCACTTTCAAAGGAAAGTGATTTTCTCTGACAGGACAGCATTTAGAAAGTGAAGCAACACTCCATTCACTTCGCACAGTGAATTGAAGTGTTGGAACAGACTGCTTCTCTTTCAGAGAAACGCATGTGAATTTCTGTTCAATGCTTGTAAGTAGCTAAAGGCACTTTAAAAGGAAAGTGATTTTCTCTGAAAGGACAGCATTTAGAAAGTGAAGCAACACTCCATTCACTTCGCACAGTGAATTGAAGTGTTGGAACAGACTGCTTCTCTTTTAGGGAAATGCATGTGAGTTTTTTGTGAAAGCTTGTAAGTAGCTTAAGGCACTTTCAAAGGAAAGTGATTTTCTCTGAAAGGACAGCATTTAGAAAGTGAAGCAACACTCCATTCACTTCGGAAAGTGAATTGAAGTGGTGGAACAGACTGCTTCTCTTTCAGAGAAACGCATGTGAGTTTTCTGTGAAAGCTTGTAAGTAGCTTAAGGCACTTTAAAAGGAAAGTGATTTTCCTGAGAGGACAGCATGTAGAAAGTGAAGCAACACTCCATTCACTTCGCACAGTGAATTGAAGTGTTGGAACAGACTGCTTCTCTTTCCGAGAAACGGATGTGAATTTCTGTTGAATGCTTGTTAGTAGCTTAAGGCACTTTCAAAGGAAAGTGATTTTCTCTGACAGGACAGCATTTAGAAAGTGAAGCAACACTCCATTCACTTCGCACAGTGAATTGAAGTGTTGGAACAGACTGCTTCTCTGTCAGAGAAACGCATGTGAATTTCTGTTGAATGCTTGTAAGTAGCTTAAGGCACTTTCAAAGGAAAGTGATTTTCTCTGAAAGGACAGCATTTAGAAAGTGAAGCAACACTCCATTCACTTCGCACAGTGAATTGAAGTGTTGGAACAGACTGCTTCTCTTTCAGGGAAACGCATGTGAATTTCTGTTGAATGCTTGTAAGTAGCTTAAGGCACTTTCAAAGGAAAGTGATTTTCTCTGACAGGACAGCATTTAGAAAGTGAAGCAACACTCCATTCACTTCGCACAGTGAATTGAAGTGTTGGAACAGACTGCTTCTCTTTCAGAGAAACGCATGTGAATTTCTGTTCAATGCTTGTAAGTAGCTAAAGGCACTTTAAAAGGAAAGTGATTTTCTCTGAAAGGACAGCATTTAGAAAGTGAAGCAACACTCCATTCACTTCGCACAGTGAATTGAAGTGTTGGAACAGACTGCTTCTCTTTTAGGGAAATGCATGTGAGTTTTTTGTGAAAGCTTGTAAGTAGCTTAAGGCACTTTCAAAGGAAAGTGATTTTCTCTGAAAGGACAGCATTTAGAAAGTAGAGCAACACTCCATTCACTTCGCACAGTGAATTGAAGTGTTGGAACAGACTGCTTCTCTTTCAGAGAAACGGATGTGAGTTTTTTGTGAAAGCTTGTAAGTAGCTTAAGGCACTTTCAAAGGAAAGTGATTTTCTCTGAAAGGACAGCATTTAGAAAGTGAAGCGACACTCCATTCACTTCGCACAGTGAATTGAAGTGTTGGAACAGACTGCTTCTCTTTCAGAGAAACGGATGTGAGTTTTTTGTGAAAGCTTGTAAGTAGCTTAAGGCACTTTTAAAGGAAAGTGATTTTCTCTGAAAGAACAGCATTTAGAAAGTGAAGCAACACTCCATTCACTTCGCACAGTGTATTGAAGTGTTAGAACAGACTGCTTCTCTTTCAGAGAAACGCATGTGAATTTCTGTTGAATGCTTGTAAGTAGCTTAAGGCACTTTCAAAGGAAAGTGATTTTCTCTGAAACGACAGCATTTAGAAAGTGAAGCAACACTCCATTCACTTCGCACAGTGAATTGAAGTGTTGGAACAGACTGCTTCTCTTTGAGGGAAACGCATGTGAGTTTTTTGTGAAAGCTTGTAAGTAGCTTAAGGCACTTTCAAAGGAAAGTGATTTTCTCTGACAGGACAGCATTTAGAAAGTGAAGCAACACTCCATTCACTTCGCACAGTGAATTGAAGTGTTGGAACAGACTGCTTCTCTTTCAGAGAAACGCATGTGAATTTCTGTTGAATGCTTGTAAGTAGCTTAAGGCACTTTCAAAGGAAAGTGATTTTCTCTGACAGGACAGCATTTAGAAAGTGAAGGAACACTCCATTCACTTCGCACAGTGAATTGAAGTGTTGGAACAGACTGCTTCTCTTTCAGAGAAACGCATGTGAGTTTTTTGTGAGTGCTTGTAAGTAGCTTAAGGCACTTTCAAAGGAAAGTGATTTTCTCTGAAAGGACAGCATTTAGAAAGTGAAGCAACACTCCATTCACTTCGCACAGTGAATTGAAGTGTTGGAACAGACTGCTTCTCTTTCAGAGAAACGCATGTGAATTTCTGTTGAATGCTTGTAAGTAGCTTAAGGCACTTTCAAAGGAAGGTGATTTTCTCTGAAAGGACAGCATTTAGAAAGTGAAGCAGCACTCCATTCACTTCGCACAGTGAATTGAAGTGCTGGAACAGACTGCTTCTCTTTCAGAGAAACGGATGTGAGTTTTTTGTGAAAGCTTGTAAGTAGGTTGGGGCACTTTCAAAGGAAAGTGATTTTCTCTGACAGGACAGCATTTAGAAAGTGAAGCAACACTCCATTCACTTCGCACAGTGAATTGAAGTGTTGGAACAGACTGCTTCTCTTTCAGAGAAACGCATGTGAGTTTTTTGTGAAAGCTTGTAAGTAGCTTAAGGCACTTTCAAAGGAAAGTGATTTTCTCTGAAAGGACAGCATTTAGAAAGTGAAGGAACACTCCATTCACTTCGCACAGTGAATTGAAGTGTTGGAACAGACTGCTTCTCTTTCAGAGAAACGGATGTGAGTTTTTTGTGAGTGCTTGTAAGTAGCTTAGGCACTTTCAAAGGAAAGTGATTTTCTCTGAAAGGACAGCATTTAGAAAGTGAAGCAACACTCCATTCACTTCGTACAGTGAATTGAAGTGTTGGAACAGACTGCTTCTCTTTCAGAGTAACGGATGTGAGTTTTATGTGAATGCTTGTAAGTAGCTTAAGGCACTTTCAAAGGAAAGTGATTTTCTCTGACAGGACAGCATTTAGAAAGTGAAGCAACACTCCATTCACTTCGCACAGTGAATTGAAGTGTTGGAACAGACTGCTTCTCTTACAGAGAAACACATGTGAATTTCTGTTGAATGCTTGTAAGTAGCTTTAGGCACTTTCAAAGGAAAGTGATTTTCTCTGACAGGACAGCATTTAGAAAGTGAAGCAAGACTCCATTCACTTCGTACAGTGAATTGAAGTGTTGGAACAGACTGCTTCTCTTTCAGAGAAACGCATGTGAATTTCTGTTGAATGCTTGTAAGTAGCTTAAGGCACTTTCAAAGGAAAGTGATTTTCTCTGAAAGAACAGCATTTAAAAAGTGAAGCAACACTCCATTCACTTCGCACAGTGAATTGAAGTGTTGGAACAGACTGCTTCTCTTTCAGAGAAACGGATGTGAGTCTTTTGTGAAAGCTTGTAAGTAGCTTAAGGCACTTTCAAAGGAAAGTGATTTTCTCTGAAAGGACAGCATTTAGAAAGTGAAGCAACACTCCATTCACTTCGCACAGTGAATTGATGTGTTGGAACAGACTGCTTCTCTTTCAGAGAAACGCATGTGAGTTTTCTGTGAAAGCTTGTAAGTAGCTTAAGGCACTTTAAAAGGAAAGTGATTTTCCTGAGAGGACAGCATTTAGAAAGTGAAGCAACACTCCATTCACTTCGCACAGTGAATTGAAGTGTTGGAACAGACTGCTTCTCTTTCAGAGAAACGCATGTGAGTTTTTTGTGAAAGCTTGTAAGTAGCTTAAGGCACTTTCAAAGGAAAGTGATTTTCTCTGACAGGACAGCATTTAGAAAGTGAAGCAACACTCCATTCACTTCGCACAGTGAATTGAAGTGTTGGAACAGACTGCTTCTCTTTCAGAGAAAAGGATGTGAGTTTTTTGTGAAAGCTTGTAAGTAGCTTAAGGCACTTTCAAAGGAAAGTGATTTTCGCTGACAGGACAGCATTTAGAAAGTGAAGCAACACTCCATTCACTTCGCACAGTGAATTGAAGTGTTGGAACAGACTGCTTCTCTTTCAGAGAAACGCATGTGAGTTTTTTGTGAAAGCTTGTAAGTAGCTTAAGGCACTTTCAAAGGAATGTGATTTTCTCTGACAGGACAGCATTTAGAAAGTGAAGCAACACTCCATTCACTTCACACAGTGAATTGAAGTGTTGGAACAGACTGCTTCTCTTACAGAGAAACGCATGTGAATTTCTGTTGAATGCTTGTAAGTAGCTTAAGGCACTTTCAAAGGAAAGTGATTTTCTCTGAAAAGACAGCATTTAGAAAGTGAGGCAACACTCCATTCACTTCGCACAGTGAATTGAAGTGTTGGAACAGACTGCTTCTCTTTCAGAGAAACGCATGTGAATTTCTGTTCAATGCTTGTAAGTAGCTTAAGGCACTTTCAAAGGAAAGTGATTTTCTCTGAAAGGACAGCATTTAGAAAGTGAAGCAACACTCCATTCACTTCGCGCAGTGAATTGAAGTGTTGGAACAGACTGCTTTTCTTTCAGGGAAACGCATGTGAATTTCTGTTGAATGCTTGTAAGTAGCTTAAGGCACTTTCAAAGGAAAGTGATTTTCTCTGAAAGGACAGCATTTAGAAAGTGAAGCAACACTCCATTCACTTCGCACAGTGAATTGAAGTGTTGGAACAGACTGCTTCTCTTTCAGAGAAACGCATGTGAATTTCTGTTAAATGCTTGTAAGTAGTTTAAAGCACTTTCAAAGGAAAGTGGTTTTCTCTGAAAGAACAGCATTTAGAAAGTGAAGCAACACTCCATTCACTTCGCACAGTGAATTGAAGTGTTGGAACAGACTGCTTCTCTTTCAGAGAAACGCATGTGAGTTTTTTGTGAAAGCTTGTAAGTAGCTTAAGGCACTTTCAAAGGAAAGTGATTTTCTCTGACAGGACAGCATTTAGAAAGTGAAGCAACACTCCATTCACTTCGTACAGTGAATTGAAGTGTTGGAACACACTGCTTCTCTTACAGAGAAACGCATGTGAATTTCTGTTGAATGCTTGTAAGTAGCTTAAGGCACTTTCAAAGGAAAGTGATTTTCTCTGACAGGACAGCATTTAGAAAGTGAAGCAACACTCCATTCACTTCGCACAGTGAATAGAAGTGTTGGAACAGACTGTTTCTCTGTCAGAGAAACGCATGTGAATTTCTGTTGAATCCTTGTAAGTAGCTTAAGGCACTTTCAAAGGAAAGTGATTTTCTCTGAAAGGACAGCATTTAGAAAGTGAAGCAACACTCCATTCACTTCGCACAGTGAATTGAAGTGTTGGAACAGACTGCTTCTCTTTCAGAGAAACGGATGTGAGTTTTTTGTGAAAGCTTGTAAGTAGCTTAAGGCACTTTCAAAGGAAAGTGATTTTCTCTGAAAGGACAGCATTTAGAAAGTGAAGCAACACTCCATTCACTTCGCACAGTGAATTGAAGTGTTGGAACAGACTGCTTCTCTTTCAGAGAAACGCATGTGAGTTTTTTGTGAAAGCTTGTAAGTAGCTTAAGGCACTTTCAAAGGAAAGTGATTTTCTCTGACAGGACAGCATTTAGAAAGTGAAGCAACACTCCATTCACTTCGCACAGCGAAGTGAAGTGTTGAAACAGACTGCTTCTCTTACAGAGAAACGCATGTGAATTTCTGTTGAATGCTTGTAAGTAGCTTAAGGCACTTTCAAAGGAAAGTGATTTTCTCTGAAAGGACAGCATTTAGAAAGTGAAGCAACACTCCATTCACTTCGCACAGTGAATTGAAGTGTTTCAACAGACTGCTTCTCTTTCAGAGAAACGCATGTGAATTTCTGTTGAATGCTTGTAAGTAGCTTAAGGCACTTTCAAAGGAAAGTGATTTTCTCTGAAAAGACAGCATTTAGAAAGTGAGGCAACACTCCATTCACTTCGCACAGTGAATTGAAGTGTTGGAACAGACTGCTTCTCTTTCAGAGAAACGCATGTGAATTTCTGTTGAATGCTTGTAAGTAGCTTAAGGCACTTTCAAAGGAAAGTGATTTTCTCTGAAAGGACAGCATTTAGAAAGTGAAGCAACACTCCATTCACTTCGCGCAGTGAATTGAAGTGTTGGAACAGACTGCTTTTCTTTCAGGGAAACGCATGTGAATTTCTGTTGAATGCTTGTAAGTAGCTTAAGGCACTTTCAAAGGAAAGTGATTTTCTCTGAAAGGACAGCATTTATAAAGTGAAGCAACACTCCATTCACTTCGCACAGTGAATTGAAGTGTTGGAACAGACTGCTTCTCTTTCAGAGAAACGCATGTGAATTTCTGTTAAATGCTTGTAAGTAGTTTAAAGCACTTTCAAAGGAAAGTGGTTTTCTCTGAAAGAACAGCATTTAGAAAGTGAAGCAACACTCCATTCACTTCGCACAGTGAATTGAAGTGTTGGAACAGACTGCTTCTCTTTCAGAGAAACGCATGTGAGTTTTTTGTGAAAGCTTGTAAGTAACTTAAGGCACTTTCAAAGGAAAGTGATTTTCTCTGACAGGACAGCATTTAGAAAGTGAAGCAACACTCCATTCACTTCGCACAGTGAATTGAAGTGTTGGAACACACTGCTTCTCTTAGAGAAACCCATGTGAATTTCTGTTGAATGCTTGCAATTAGCTTAAGGCACTTTCAAAGGAAAGTGATTTTCTCTGAAAGGACAGCATTTAGAAAGTGAAGCAACACTCCATTCACTTCGCACTGTGAATTGAAGTGTTGGAACAGACTGTTTCTCTGTCAGAGAAAGGCATGTGAATTTCTGTTGAGTCCTTGTAAGTAGCTTAAGGCACTTTCAAAGGAAAGTGATTTTCTCTGAAAGGACAGCATTTAGAAAGTGAAGCAACACTCCATTCACTTCGCACAGTGAATTGAAGTGTTGGAACAGACTGCTTCTCTTTCAGAGAAACGGATGTGAGTTTTTTGTGAAAACTTGTAAGTAGCTTTAGGCACTTTCAAAGGAAAGTGATTTTCTCTGACAGGACAGCATTTAGAAAGTGAAGCAACACTCCATTCACTTCGCACAGTGAATTGAAGTGTTGGAACAGACTGTTTCTCTGTCAGAGAAACGCATGTGAATTTCTGTTGAATCCTTGTAAGTAGCTTAAGGCACTTTCAAAGGAAAGTGATTTTCTCTGAAAGGACAGCATTTAGAAAGTGAAGCAACACTCCATTCACTTCGCACAGTGAATTGAAGTGTTGGAACAGACTGCTTCTCTTTCAGAGAAACGGATGTGAGTTTTTTGTGAAAGCTTGTAAGTAGCTTTAGGCACTTTCAAAGGAATGTGATTTTCTCTGACAGGACAGCATTTAGAAAGTGAAGCAACACTCCATTCACTTCGCACAGTGAATTGAAGTGTTGGAACAGACTGCTTCTCTTTCAGAGAAACGCATGTGAATTTCTGTTGAATGCTTGTAAGTAGCTTAAGGCACTTTCAAAGGAAACTGATTTTCTCTGAAAAGACAGCATTTAGAAAGTGAGGCAACACTCCATTCACTTCGCACAGTGAATTGAAGTGTTGGAACAGACTGCTTCTCTTTCAGAGAAACGCATGTGAATTTCTGTTCAATGCTTGTAAGTAGCTTAAGGCACTTTCAAAGGAAAGTGATTTTCTCTGAAAGGACAGCATTTAGAAAGTGAAGCAACACTCCATTCACTTCGCGCAGTGAATTGAAGTGTTGGAACAGACTGCTTTTCTTTCAGGGAAACGCATGTGAATTTCTGTTGAATGCTTGTAAGTAGCTTAAGGCACTTTCAAAGGAAAGTGATTTTCTCTGAAAGGACAGCATTTAGAAAGTGAAGCAACACTCCATTCACTTCGCACAGTGAATTGAAGTGTTGGAACAGACTGCTTCTCTTTCAGAGAAACGCATGTGAATTTCTGTTGAATGCTTGTAAGTAGTTTAAAGCACTTTCAAAGGAAAGTGGTTTTCTCTGAAAGAACAGCATTTAGAAAGTGAAGCAACACTCCATTCACTTCGCACAGTGAATTGACGTGTTGGAACAGACTGCTTCTCTTTCAGAGAAACGCATGTGAGTTTTTTGTGAAAGCTTGTAAGTAGCTTAAGGCACTTTCAAAGGAAAGTGATTTTCTCTGACAGGACAGCATTTAGAAAGTGAAGCAACACTCCATTCACTTCGCACAGTGAATTGAAGTGTTGGAACACACTGCTTCTCTTACAGAGAAACGCATGTGAATTTCTGTTGAATGCTTGTAAGTAGCTTAAGGCACTTTCAATGGAAAGTGATTTTCTCTGAAAGGACAGCATTTAGAAAGTGAAGCAACACTCCATTCACTTCGCACAGTGAATTGAAGTGTTGGAACAGACTGTTTCTCTGTCAGAGAAACGCATGTGAATTTCTGTTGAATCCTTGTAAGTAGCTTAAGGCACTTTCAAAGGAAAGTGATTTTCTATGAAAGGACAGCATTTAGAAAGTGAAGCAACACTCCATTCACTTCGCACAGTGAATTGAAGTGTTGGAACAGACTGCTTCTCTTTCAGAGAAACGGATGTGAGTTTTTGTGAAAGCTTGTAAGTAGCTTAAAGCACTTTCAAAGGAAAGTGATTTTCTCTGAAAGGACAGCATTTAGAAAGTGAAGCAACACTCCATTCACTTCGCACAGTGAATTGAAGTGTTGGAACAGACTGCTTCTCTTTCAGAGAAACGCATGTGAGTTTTTTGTGAAAGCTTGTAAGTAGCTTAAGGCACTTTCAAAGGAAAGTGATTTTCTCTGACAGGACAGCATTTAGAAAGTGAAGCAACACTCCATTCACTTCGCACAGTGAATTGAAGTGTTGGAACAGACTGTTTCTCTGTCAGAGAAACGCATGTGAATTTCTGTTGAATCCTTGTAAGTAGCTTAAGGCACTTTCAAAGGAAAGTGATTTTCTCTAAAAAGACAGCATTTAGAAAGTGAAGCAACACTCCATTCACTTCGCACAGTGAATTGAAGTGTTGGAACAGACTGCTTCTCTTTCAGAGAAACGCATGTGAATTTCTGTTCAATGCTTGTAAGTAGCTTAAGGCACTTTCAAAGGAAAGTGATTTTCTCTGAAAGGACAGCATTTAGAAAGTGAAGCAACACTCCATTCACTTCGCGCAGTGAATTGAAGTGTTGGAACAGACTGCTTTTCTTTCAGGGAAACGCATGTGAATTTCTGTTGAATGCTTGTAAGTAGCTTAAGGCACTTTCAAAGGAAAGTGATTTTCTCTGAAAGGACAGCATTTAGAAAGTGAAGCAACACTCCATTCACTTCGCACAGTGAATAGAAGTGTTGGAACAGACTGTTTCTCTGTCAGAGAAACGCATGTGAATTTCTGTTGAATCCTTGTAAGTAGCTTAAGGCACTTTCAAAGGAAAGTGATTTTCACTGAAAGGACAGCATTTAGAAAGTGAAGCAACACTCCATTCACTTCGCACAGTGAATTGAAGTCTTGGAACAGACTGCTTCTCTTTCAGAGAAACGGATGTGAGTTTTTTGTGAAAGCTTGTAAGTAGCTTAAGGCACTTTCAAAGGAAAGTGATTTTCTCTGAAAGGACAGCATTTAGAAAGTGAAGCAACACTCCATTCACTTCGCACAGTGAATTGAAGTGTTGGAACAGACTGCTTCTCTTTCAGAGAAACGCATGTGAGTTTTTTGTGAAAGCTTGTAAGTAGCTTAAGGCACTTTCAAAGGAAAGTGATTTTCTCTGACAGGACAGCATTTAGAAAGTGAAGCAACACTCCATTCACTTCGCACAGCGAAGTGAAGTGTTGGAACAGACTGCTTCTCTTACAGAGAAACGCATGTGAATTTCTGTTGAATGCTTGTAAGTAGCTTAAGGCACTTTCAAAGGAAAGTGATTTTCTCTGAAAGGACAGCATTTAGAAAGTGAAGCAACACTCCATTCACTTCGCACAGTGAATTGAAGTGTTTCAACAGACTGCTTCTCTTTCAGAGAAACGGATGTGAGTTTTTTGTGAAAGCTTGTAAGTAGCTTAAGGCACTTTCAAAGGAAAGTGATTTTCTCTGAAAGGACAGCATTTAGAAAGTGAAGCAACACTCCATTCACTTCGCACAGTGAATTGAAGTGTTGGAACAGACTGCTTCTCTTTCAGAGAAACGGATGTGAGTTTTTTGTGAAAGCTTGTAAGTAGCTTAAGGCACTTTCCAAGGAAAGTGATTTTGTCTGACAGGACAGCATTTAGAAAGTGAAGCAACACTCCATTCACTTCGCACAGTGAATTGAAGTGTTGGAACAGACTGCTTCTCTTTCAGAGAAACGCATGTGAGTTTTTTGTGAAAGCTTGTAAGTAGCTTAAGGCACTTTCAAAGGAATGTGATTTTCTCTGACAGGACAGCATTTAGAAAGTGAAGCAACACTCCATTCACTTCGCACAGTGAATTGAAGTGTTGGAATAGACTGCTTCTCTTTCAGAGAAACGCATGTGAATTTCTGTTGAATGCTTGTAAGTAGCTTAAGGCACTTTCAAAGGAAAGTGATTTTCTCTGAAAAGACAGCATTTAGAAAGTGAGGCAACACTCCATTCACTTCGCAGAGTGAATTGAAGTGTTGGAACAGACTGCTTCTCTTTCAGAGAAACGCATGTGAATTTCTGTTCAATGCTTGTAAGTAGCTTAAGGCACTTTCAAAGGAAAGTGATTTTCTCTGAAAGGACAGCATTTAGAAAGTGAAGCAACACTCCATTCACTTCGCGCAGTGAATTGAAGTGTTGGAACAGACTGCTTTTCTTTCAGGGAAACGCATGTGAATTTCTGTTGAATGCTTGTAAGTAGCTTAAGGCACTTTCAAAGGAAAGTGATTTTCCCTGAAAGGACAGCATTTAGAAAGTGAAGCAACACTCCATTCACTTCGCACAGTGAATTGAAGTGTTGGAACAGACTGCTTCTCTTTCAGAGAAACGCATGTGAATTTCTGTTAAATGCTTGTAAGTAGTTTAAAGCACTTTCAAAGGAAAGTGGTTTTCTCTGAAAGAACAGCATTTAGAAAGTGAAGCAACACTCCATTCACTTCGCACAGTGAATTGAAGTGTTGGAACAGACTGCTTCTCTTTCAGAGAAACGCATGTGAGTTTTTTGTGAAAGCTTGTAAGTAGCTTAAGGCACTTTCAAAGGAAAGTGATTTTCTCTGACAGGACAGCATTTAGAAAGTGAAGGAACACTCCATTCACTTCGCACAGTGAATTGAAGTGTTGGAACACACTGCTTCTCTTAGAGAAACCCATGTGAATTTCTGTTGAATGCTTGCAATTAGCTTAAGGCACTTTCAAAGGAAAGTGATTTTCTCTGAAAGGACAGCATTTAGAAAGTGAAGCAACACTCCATTCACTTCGCACAGTGAATTGAAGTGTTGGAACAGACTGTTTCTCTGTCAGAGAAACGCATGTGAATTTCTGTTGAGTCCTTGTAAGTAGCTTAAGGCACTTTCAAAGGAAAGTGATTTTCTCTGAAAGGACAGCATTTAGAAAGTGAAGCAACACTCCATTCACTTCGCACAGTGAATTGAAGTGTTGGAACAGACTGCTTCTCTTTCAGAGAAACGGATGTGAGTTTTTTGTGAAAACTTGTAAGTAGCTTTAGGCACTTTCAAAGGAAAGTGATTTTCTCTGACAGGACAGCATTTAGAAAGTGAAGCAACACTCCATTCACTTCGCACAGTGAACTGAAGTGTTGGAACAGACTGTTTCTCTGTCAGAGAAACGCATGTGAATTTCTGTTGAATCCTTGTAAGTAGCTTAAGGCACTTTCAAAGGAAAGTGATTTTCTCTGAAAGGACAGCATTTAGAAAGTGAAGCAACACTCCATTCACTTCGCACAGTGAATTGAAGTGTTGGAACAGACTGCTTCTCTTTCAGAGAAACGGATGTGAGTTTTTTGTGAAAGCTTGTAAGTAGCTTTAGGCACTTTCAAAGGAATGTGATTTTCTCTGACAGGACAGCATTTAGAAAGTGAAGCAACACTCCATTCACTTCGCACAGTGAATTGAAGTGTTGGAACAGACTGCTTCTCTTTCAGAGAATCGCATGTGAATTTCTGTTGAATGCTTGTAAGTAGCTTAAGGCACTTTCAAAGGAAACTGATTTTCTCTGAAAAGACAGCATTTAGAAAGTGAGGCAACACTCCATTCACTTCGCACAGTGAATTGAAGTGTTGGAACAGACTGCTTCTCTTTCAGAGAAACGCATGTGAATTTCTGGTCAATGCTTGTAAGTAGCTTAAGGCACTTTCAAAGGAAAGTGATTTTCTCTGAAAGGACAGCATTTAGAAAGTGAAACAACACTCCATTCACTTCGTGCAGTGAATTGAAGTGTTGGAACAGACTGCTTTTCTTTCAGGGAAACGCATGTGAATTTCTGTTGAATGCTTGTAAGTAGCTTAAGGCACTTTCAAAGGAAAGTGATTTTCTCTGAAAGGACAGCATTTAGAAAGTGAAGCAACACTCCATTCACTTCGCACAGTGAATTGAAGTGTTGGAACAGACTGCTTCTCTTTCAGAGAAACGCATGTGAATTTCTGTTGAATGCTTGTAAGTAGTTTAAAGCACTTTCAAAGGAAAGTGGTTTTCTCTGAAAGAACAGCATTTAGAAAGTGAAGCAACACTCCATTCACTTCGCACAGTGAATTGAAGTGTTGGAACAGACTGCTTCTCTTTCAGAGAAACGGAAGTGAGTTTTTTGTGAAAGCTTGTAATTAGCTTAAGGCACTTTCAAAGGAAAGTGATTTTCTCTGACAGGACAGCATTTAGAAAGTGAAGCAACACTCCATTCACTTCGCACAGTGAATTGAAGTGTTGGAACACACTGCTTCTCTTACAGAGAAACGCATGTGAATTTCTGTTGAATGCTTGTAAGTAGCTTAAGGCACTTTCAAAGGAAAGTGATTTTCTCTGAAAGGACAGCATTTAGAAAGTGAAGCAACACTCCATTCACTTCGCACAGTGAATTGAAGTGTTGGAACAGACTGTTTCTCTGTCAGAGAAACGCATGTGAATTTCTGTTGAATCCTTGTAAGTAGCTTAAGGCACTTTCAAAGGAAAGTGATTTTCTCTGAAAGGACAGCATTTAGAAAGTGAAGCAACACTCCATTCACTTCGCACAGTGAATTGAAGTGTTGGAACAGACTGCTTCTCTTTCAGAGAAACGGATGTGAGTTTTTTGTGAAAGCTTGTAAGTAGCTTAAAGCACTTTCAAAGGAAAGTGATTTTCTCTGAAAGGACAGCATTTAGAAAGTGAAGCAACACTCCATTCACTTCGCACAGTGAATTGAAGTGTTGGAACAGACTGCTTCTCTTTCAGAAAAACGCATGTGAGTTTTTTGTGAAAGCTTGTAAGTAGCTTAAGGCACTTTCAAAGGAAAGTGATTTTCTCTGACAGGACAGCATTTAGAAAGTGAAGCAACACTCCATTCACTTCGCACAGTGAATTGAAGTGTTGGAACACACTGCTTCTCTTACAGAGAAACGCATGTGAATTTCTGTTGAATGCTTGTAAGTAGCTTAAGGCACTTTCAAAGGAAAGTGAATTTCTCTGAAAGGACAGCATTTAGAAAGTGAAGCAACACTCCATTCACTTCGCACAGTGAATTGAAGTGTTGGAACAGACTGTTTCTCTGTCAGAGAAACGCATGTGAATTTCTGTTGAATCCTTGTAAGTAGCTTAAGGCACTTTCAAAGGAAAGTGATTTTCTCTAAAAAGAAAGCATTTAGAAAGTGAAGCAACACTCCATTCACTTCGCACAGTGAATTGAAGTGTTGGAACAGACTGCTTCTCTTTCAGAGAAACGCATGTGAATTTCTGTTGAATGCTTGTAAGTAGCTTAAGGCACTTTCAAAGGAAAGTGATTTTCTCTGAAAGGACAGCATTTAGAAAGTGAAGCAACACTCCATTCACTTCGCACAGTGAATTGAAGTGTTGGAACAGACTGCTTCTCTTTCAGAGAAACGCATGTGAATTTCTGTTAAATGCTTGTAAGTAGTTTAAAGCACTTTCAAAGGAAAGTGGTTTTCTCTGAAAGGACAGCATTTAGAAAGTGAAGCAACACTCCATTCACTTCGCACAGTGAATTGAAGTGTTGGAACAGACTGCTTCTCTTTCAGAGAAACGCATGTGAGTTTTTTGTGAAAGCTTGTAAGTAGCTTAAGGCACTTTCAAAGGAAAGTGATTTTCTCTGACAGGACAGCATTTAGAAAGTGAAGCAACACTCCATTCACTTAGCACAGTGAATTGAAATGTTGGAACACACTGCTTTTCTTAGAGAAACCCATGTGAATTTCTGTTGAATGCTTGCAATTAGCTTAAGGCACTTTCAAAGGAAAGTGATTTTCTCTGAAAGGACAGCATTTAGAAAGTGAAGCAACACTCCATTCACTTCGCACAGTGAATTGAAGTGTTGGAACAGACTGTTTCTCTGTCAGAGAAACGCATGTGAATTTCTGTTGAGTCCTTGTAAGTAGCTTAAGGCACTTTCAAAGGAAAGTGATTTTCTCTGAAAGGACAGCATTTAGAAAGTGAAGCAACACTCCATTCACTTCGCACAGTGAATTGAAGTGTTGGAACAGACTGCTTCTCTTTCAGAGAAACAGATGTGAGTTTTTTGTGAAAACTTGTAAGTAGCTTTAGGCACTTTCAAAGGAAAGTGATTTTCTCTGACAGGACAGCATTTAGAAAGTGAAGCAACACTCCATTCACTTCGCACAGTGAATTGAAGTGTTGGAACAGACTGTTTCTCTGTCAGAGAAACGCATGTGAATTTCTGTTGAATCCTTGTAAGTAGCTTAAGGCACTTTCAAAGGAAAGTGATTTTCTCTGAAAGGACAGCATTTAGAAAGTGAAGCAACACTCCATTCACTTCGCACAGTGAATTGAAGTGTTGGAACAGACTGCTTCTCTTTCAGAGAAACGGATGTGAGTTTTTTGTGAAAGCTTGTAAGTAGCTTTAGGCACTTTCAAAGGAATGTGATTTTCTCTGACAGGACAGCATTTAGAAA
Organism: Myodes glareolus; assembly: GCF_982192425.1. NCBI lineage: Eukaryota > Metazoa > Chordata > Mammalia > Rodentia > Cricetidae > Myodes > Myodes glareolus. The sequence continues at coordinate 2,394,852 of NC_142040.1, forward strand.
GTGAAGCAACACTCCATTCACTTCGCACAGTGAATTGAAGTGTTGGAACAGACTGCTTCTCTTTCAGAGAAACGCATTTGAATTTCTGTTGAATGCTTGTAAGTAGCTTAAGGCACTTTCAAAGGAAACTGATTTTCTCTGAAAAGACAGCATTTAGAAAGTGAGGCAACACTCCATTCACTTCGCACAGTGAATTGAAGTGTTGGAACAGACTGCTTCTCTTTCAGAGAAACGCATGTGAATTTCTGTTCAATGCTTGTAAGTAGCTTAAGGCACTTTCAAAGGAAAGTGATTTTCTCTGAAAGGACAGCATTTAGAAAGTGAAGGAACACTCCATTCACTTCGCACAGTGAATTGAAGTGTTGGAACAGACTGCTTCTCTTTCAGAGAAACGGATGTGAGTTTTTTGTGAAAGCTTGTAAGTAGCTTAAAGCACTTTCAAAGGAAAGTGATTTTCTCTGAAAGGACAGCATTTAGAAAGTGAAGCAACACTCCATTCACTTCGCACAGTGAATTGAAGTGTTGGAACAGACTGCTTCTCTTACAGAGAAACGCATGTGAGTTTTTTGTGAAAGCTTGTAAGTAGCTTAAGGCACTTTCAAAGGAAAGTGATTTTCTCTGACAGGACAGCATTTAGAAAGTGAAGCAACACTCCATTCACTTCGCACAGTGAATTGAAGTGTTGGAACACACTGCTTCTCTTACAGAGAAACGCATGTGAATTTCTGTTGAATGCTTGTAAGTAGCTTAAGGCACTTTCAAAGGAAAGTGAATTTCTCTGAAAGGACAGCATTTAGAAAGTGAAGCAACACTCCATTCACTTCCCACAGTGAATTGAAGTGTTGGAACAGACTGTTTCTCTGTCAGAGAAACGCATGTGAATTTCTGTTGAATCCTTGTAAGTAGCTTAAGGCACTTTCAAAGGAAAGTGATTTTCTCTAAAAAGAAAGCATTTAGAAAGTGAAGCAACACTCCATTCACTTCGCACAGTGAATTGAAGTGTTGGAACAGACTGCTTCTCTTTCAGAGAAACGCATGTGAATTTCTGTTCAATGCTTGTAAGTAGCTTAAGGCACTTTCAAAGGAAAGTGATTTTCTCTGAAAGGACAGCATTTAGAAAGTGAAGCAACACTCCATTCACTTCGCGCAGTGAATTGAAGTGTTGGAACAGACTGCTTTTCTTTCAGGGAAACGCATGTGAATTTCTGTTGAATGCTTGTAAGTAGCTTAAGGCACTTTCAAAGGAAAGTGATTTTCTCTGAAAGGACAGCATTTAGAAAGTGAAGCAACACTCCATTCACTTCGCACAGTGAATTGAAGTGTTGGAACAGACTGCTTCTCTTTCAGAGAAACGCATGTGAATTTCTGTTAAATGCTTGTAAGTAGTTTAAAGCACTTTCAAAGGAAAGTGGTTTTCTCTGAAAGGACAGCATTTAGAAAGTGAAGCAACACTCCATTCACTTCGCACAGTGAATTGAAGTGTTGGAACAGACTGCTTCTCTTTCAGAGAAACGCATGTGAGTTTTTTGTGAAAGCTTGTAAGTAGCTTAAGGCACTTTCAAAGGAAAGTGATTTTCTCTGACAGGACAGCATTTAGAAAGTGAAGCAACACTCCATTCACTTAGCACAGTGAATTGAAGTGTTGGAACACACTGCTTCTCTTAGAGAAACCCATGTGAATTTCTGTTGAATGCTTGCAATTAGCTTAAGGCACTTTCAAAGGAAAGTGATTTTCTCTGAAAGGACAGCATTTAGAAAGTGAAGCAACACTCCATTCACTTCGCACAGTGAATTGAAGTGTTGGAACAGACTGTTTCTCTGTCAGAGAAACGCATGTGAATTTCTGTTGAGTCCTTGTAAGTAGCTTAAGGCACTTTCAAAGGAAAGTGATTTTCTCTGAAAGGACAGCATTTAGAAAGGGAAGCAACACTCCATTCACTTCGCACAGTGAATTGAAGTGTTGGAACAGACTGCTTCTCTTTCAGAGAAACAGATGTGAGTTTTTTGTGAAAACTTGTAAGTAGCTTTAGGCACTTTCAAAGGAAAGTGATTTTCTCTGACAGGACAGCATTTAGAAAGTGAAGCAACACTCCATTCACTTCGCACAGTGAATTGAAGTGTTGGAACAGACTGTTTCTCTGTCAGAGAAACGCATGTGAATTTCTGTTGAATCCTTGTAAGTAGCTTAAGGCACTTTCAAAGGAAAGTGATTTTCTCTGAAAGGACAGCATTTAGAAAGTGAAGCAACACTCCATTCACTTCGCACAGTGAATTGAAGTGTTGGAACAGACTCCTTCTCTTTCAGAGAAACGGATGTGAGTTTTTTGTGAAAGCTTGTAAGTAGCTTTAGGCACTTTCAAAGGAATGTGATTTTCTCTGACAGGACAGCATTTAGAAAGTGAAGCAACACTCCATTCACTTCGCACAGTGAATTGAAGTGTTGGAACAGACTGCTTCTCTTTCAGAGAAACGCATTTGAATTTCTGTTGAATGCTTGTAAGTAGCTTAAGGCACTTTCAAAGGAAACTGATTTTCTCTGAAAAGACAGCATTTAGAAAGTGAGGCAACACTCCATTCACTTCGCACAGTGAATTGAAGTGTTGGAACAGACTGTTTCTCTGTCAGAGAAACGCATGTGAATTTCTGTTCAATGCTTGTAAGTAGCTTAAGGCACTTTCAAAGGAAAGTGATTTTCTCTGAAAGGACAGCATTTAGAAAGTGAGGCAACACTCCATTCACTTCGCACAGTGAATTGAAGTGTTGGAACAGACTGTTTCTCTGTCAGAGAAACGCATGTGAGTTTTTTGTGAAAGCTTGTAAGTAGCGTAAGGCACTTTCAAAGGAATGTGATTTTCTCTGACAGAACAGCATTTAGAAAGTGAAGCAACACTCCATTCACTTCGCACAGTGAATTGAAGTGTTGGAACAGACTTCTTCTCTTTCAGAGAAACACATGTGATTTTCTGTTGAATGCTTGTAAGTAGCTTAAGGCACTTTCAAAGGAAAGTGATTTTCTCTGAAAGGACAGCATTTAGAAAGTGAGGCAACACTCCATTCACTTCGCACAGTGAATTGAAGTGTTGGAACAGACTGTTTCTCTGTCAGAGAAACGCATGTGAATTTCTGTTGAATCCTTGTAAGTAGCTTAAGGCACTTTCAAAGGAAAGTGATTTTCTCTGACAGGACAGCATTTAGAAAGTGAAGCAACACTCCATTCACTTCGCACAGTGAATTGAAGTGTTGGAACAGACTGCTTCTCTTTCAGAGAAACGGATGTGAGTTTTTTATGAAAGCTTGTAAGTAGCTTAAGGCACTTTCAAAGGAAAGTGATTTTCTCTGAAAGGACAGCATTTAGAAAGTGAAGCAACACTCCATTCACTTCGCACAGTGAATTGAAGTGTTGGAACAGACTGCTTCTCTTTCAGAGAAATGCATGTGAGTTTTTTGTGAAAGCTTGTAAGTAGCTTAAGGAACTTTCAAAGGAAAGTGATTTTCTCTGAAAGGACAGCATTTAGAAAGCGAAGCAACACTCCATTCACTTCGCGCAGTGAATTGAAGTGTTGGAACAGACTGCTTCTCTTTCAGAGAAACGCATGTGAATTTCTGTTGAATGCTTGTAAGTAGCTTAAGGCACTTTCAAAGGAAAGTGATTTTCTCTGAAAGGACAGCATTTAGAAAGTGAGGCAACACTCCATTCACTTCGCACAGTGAATTGAAGTGTTGGAACAGACTGCTTCTCTTTCAGAGAAACGCACGTGAATTTCTGTTCAATGCTTGTAAGTAGCTTAAGGCACTTTCAAAGGAAAGTGATTTTCTCTGAAAGGACAGCATTTAGAAAGTGAAGCAACACTCCATTCACTTCACGCAGTGAATTGAAGTGTTGGAACAGACTGCTTTTCTTTCAGGGAAATGCATGTGAATTTCTGTTGAATGCTTGTAAGTAGCTTAAGGCACTTTCAAAGGAAAGTGATTTTCTCTGAAAGGACAGCATTTAGAAAGTGAAGCAACACTCCATTCACTTCGCACAGTGAATTGAAGTGTTGGAACAGACTGCTTCTCTTTCAGAGAAACGCATGTGAATTTCTGTTGAATGCTTGTAGGTAGTTTAAAGCACTTTCAAAGGAAAGTGGTTTTCTCTGAAATGACAGCATTTAGAAAGTGAAGCAACAATCCATTCACTTCGCACAGTGAATTGAAGTGTTGGAACAGACTGCTTCTCTTTCAGAGTAACGGATGTGAGTTTTTTGTGAATGCTTGTAAGTAGCTTAAGGCACTTTCAAAGGAAAGGGATTTTCTCTGAAAGGACAGCATTCAGAAAGTGAAGCAACACTCCATTCACTTCGCACAGTGAATTGAAGTGTTGGAACAGACTGCTTCTCTTTCAGAGAAACGCATGTGAATTTTTTGTGAAAGCTTGTAAGTAGCTTAAGGAACATTCAAAGGAAAGTGATTTTCTCTGAAAGGACAGCATTTAGAAAGTGAAGCAACACTCCATTCACTTCGCACAGTGAATTGAAGTGTTGGAACAGACTGCTTCTCTTTCAGAGAAACGCATGTGAATTTCTGTTCAATGCTTGTAAGTAGCTTAATTCACTTTCAAATGAAAGTGATTTTCTCTGAAAGGACAGCATTTAGAAAGAGAAGCAACACTCCATTCACTTCGCACAGTGAATTGAAGTGTTGGAACAGACTGCTTCTCTTTCAGAGTAACGGATGTGAGTTTTTTGTGAATGCTTGTAAGTAGCTTAAGGCACTTTCAAAGGAAAGTGATTTTCTCTGAAAGGACAGCATTTAGAAAGTGAAGCAACACTCTATTCACTTCGCACAGTGAATTGAAGTGTTGGAACAGACTGCTTCTCTTTCAGAGAAACGCATGTGAGTTTTTTGTGAAAGCTTGTAAGTAGCTTAAGGCACTTTGAAAGGAAAGTGATTTTCTCTGACAGGACAGCATTTAGAAAGTGAAGCAACACTCCATTCACTTCGCACAGTGAATTGAAGTGTTGGAACAGACTGCTTCTCTTACAGAAAAACGCATGTGAATTTCTGTTGAATGCTTGTAAGTAGCTTAAGGCACTTTCAAAGGAAAGTGATTTTCTCTGAAAGGACAGCATTTAGAAAGTGAGGCAACACTCCATTCACTTCGCACATTGAATTGAAGTGTTGGAACAGACTGTTTCTCTGTCAGAGAAACGCATGTGAATTTCTGTTGAATCCTTGTAAGTAGCTTAAGGCACTTTCAAAGGAAAGTGATTTTCTCTGACAGGACAGCATTTAGAAAGTGAAGCAACACTCCATTCACTTCGCACAGTGAATTGAAGTGTTGGAACAGACTGCTTCTCTTTCAGAGAAACGGATGTGAGTTTTTTATGAAAGCTTGTAAGTAGCTTAAGGCACTTTCAAAGGAAAGTGATTTTCTCTGAAAGGACAGCATTTAGAAAGTGAAGCAACACTCCATTCACTTCGCACAGTGAATTGAAGTGTTGGAACAGACTGCTTCTCTTTCAGAGAAACGCATGTGAGTTTTTTGTGAAAGCTTGTAAGTAGCTTAAGGAACTTTCAAAGGAAAGTGATTTTCTCTGAAAGGACAGCATTTAGAAAGCGAAGCAACACTCCATTCACTTCGCGCAGTGAATTGAAGTGTTGGAACAGACTGCTTCTCTTTCAGAGAAACGCATGTGAATTTCTGTTGAATGCTTGTAAGTAGCTTAAGGCACTTTCAAAGGAAAGTGATTTTCTCTGAAAGGACAGCATTTAGAAAGTGAGGCAACACTCCATTCACTTCGCACAGTGAATTGAAGTGTTGGAACAGACTGCTTCTCTTTCAGAGAAACGCACGTGAATTTCTGTTCAATGCTTGTAAGTAGCTTAAGGCACTTTCAAAGGAAAGTGATTTTCTCTGAAAGGACAGCATTTAGAAAGTGAAGCAACACTCCATTCACTTCACGCAGTGAATTGAAGTGTTGGAACAGACTGCTTTTCTTTCAGGGAAACGCATGTGAATTTCTGTTGAATGCTTGTAAGTAGCTTAAGGCACTTTCAAAGGAAAGTGATTTTCTCTGAAAGGACAGCATTTAGAAAGTGAAGCAACACTCCATTCACTTCGCACAGTGAATTGAAGTGTTGGAACAGACTGCTTCTCTTTCAGAGAAACGCATGTGAATTTCTGTTGAATGCTTGTAGGTAGTTTAAAGCACTTTCAAAGGAAAGTGGTTTTCTCTGAAATGACAGCATTTAGAAAGTGAAGCAACAATCCATTCACTTCGCACAGTGAATTGAAGTGTTGGAACAGACTGCTTCTCTTTCAGAGAAACGGATGTGAGTTTTTTTGTGAAAGCTTGTAAGTAGCTTAAGGCACTTTCAAAGGAAAGTGATTTTCTTTGAAATGACAGCATTTAGAAAGTGAAGCAACACTCCATTCACTTCGCACAGTGAATTGAAGTGTTGGAACAGACTGCTTCCCCTTCGGAGTAACGGATGTGAGTTTTTTGTGAATGCTTGTAAGTAGCTTAAGGCACTTTCAAAGGAAAGTGATTTTCTCTGAAAGGACAGCATTTAGAAAGTGAAGCAACACTCCATTCACTTCGCACAGTGAATTGAAGTGTTGGATCAGACTGCTTCTCTTCCAGAGAAACGCATGTGAGTTTTTTGTGAAAGCTTGTAAGTAGCTTAAGGAACTTTCAAAGGAAAGTGATTTTCTCTGAAAGGACAGCATTTAGAAAGTGAAGCAACACTCCATTCACTTCGCACAGTGAATTGAAGTGTTGGAACAGACTGCTTCTCTTTCAGAGAAACGCATGTGAATTTCTGTTCAATGCTTGTAAGTAGCTTAAGGCACTTTCAAAGGAAAGTGATTTTCTCTGACAGGACAGCATTTAGAACGTGACGCAACATTCCATTCACTTCGCACAGTAAATTGAAGTGTTGGAACATACTGCTCTCTTACAGAGAAACGCATGTGAATTTCTGTTGAATGCTTGTAAGTAGCTTAAGGCACTTTCAAAGGAAAGTGATTTTCTCTGAAAGGACAGCATTTAGAAAGTGAAGCAACACTCCATTCACTTCGCACAGTGAATTGAAGTGTTGGAACAGACTGCTTCTCTTTCAGAGAAACGCATGTGAGTTTTTTTAAAAGCTTGTAAGTAGCTTAAGGCACTTTCAAAGGAAAGTGATTTTCTCTGACAGGACAGCATTTAGAAAGTGAAGCAACACTCCATTCACTTCGCACAGTGAACTGAAGTGTTGGAACAGACTGCTTCTCTTTCAGAGAAACGCATGTGAATTTCTGTTGAATGCTTGTAAGTAGCTTAAGGCACTTTCAAAGGAAAGTGATTTTCTCTGAAAGGACAGCATTTAGAAAGTGAAGCAACACTCCATTCACTTCGCACAGTAAATTGAAGTGTTTCAACAGACTGCTTCTCCTTCAGAGAAACGCATGTGAATTTCTGTTGAATGCTTGTAAGTAGCTTAAGGCACTTTCAAAGGAAAGTGATTTTCTCTGAAAGGACAGCATTTAGAAAGTGAAGCAACACTCCATTCACTTCGCACAGTGAATTGAAGTGTTGGAACAGACTGCTTCTCTTTCAGAGAAACGCATGTGAATTTCTGTTCAATGCTTGTAAGTAGCTTAGGGCACTTTCAAAGGAAAGTGATTTTCTCTGAAAGGACAGCATTTAGAAAGTGAAGCAACACTCCATTCACTTCGCACAGTGAATTGAAGTGTTGGAACAGACTGCTTCTCTTTCAGAGAAACGGATGTGAGTTTTTTGTGAAAGCTTGTAAGTAGCTTAAGGCACTTTCAAAGGAAAGTGATTTTCTCTGACAGGACAGCATTTAGAAAGTGAAGCAACACTCCATTCACTTCGCACAGTGAATTGAAGTGTTGGAACAGACTGCTTCTCTTTCAGAGAAACGGATGTGAGTTTTTTGTGAAAGCTTGTAAGTAGCTTAAGGCACTTTCAAAGGAAAGTGATTTTCTCTGACAGGACAGCATTTAGAAAGTGAAGCAACACTCCACTTCGCACAGTGAATTGAAGTGTTGGAACAGACTGCTTCTCTTTCAGAGAAACGGATGTGAGTTTTTTGTGAAAGCTTGTAAGTAGCTTAAGGAACTTTCAAAGGAAAGTGATTTTCTCTGAAAGGACAGCATTTAGAAAGTGAAGCAACACTCCATTCACTTCGCACAGTGAATTGAAGTGTTGGAACAGACTGCTTCTCTTTCAGAGAAACGCATGTGAATTTCTGTTGAATGCTTGTAAGTAGCTTAAGGCACTTTCAAAGGAAAGTGATTTTCTCTGACAGGACAGCATTTAGAACGTGACGCAACATTCCATTCACTTCGCACAGTGAATTGAATTGTTGGAACATACTGCTTCTCTTACAGAGAAACGCATGTGAATTTCTGTTGAATGCTTGTAAGTAGCTTAAGGCACTTTCAAAGGAAAGTGATTTTCTCTGAAAGGACAGCATTTAGAAAGTGAAGCAACACTCCATTCACTTCGCACAGTGAATTGAAGTGTTGGAACAGACTGCTTCTCTTTCAGAGAAACGCATGTGAGTTTTTTGTGAAAGCTTGTAAGTAGCTTAAGGCACTTTCAAAGGAAAGTGATTTTCTCTGACAGGACAGCATTTAGAGAGTGAAGCAACACTCCATTCACTTCGCACAGTCAATTGAAGTGTTGGAACAGACTGCTTCTCTTTCAGAGAAACGCATGTGAGTATTTTGTGAAAGCTTGTAAGCAGCTTAAGGCACTTTCAAAGGAAAGTGATTTTCTCTGACAGGACAGCATTTAGAAAGTGAAGCAACACTCCATTCACTTTGCACAGTGAATTGAAGTGTTGGAACAGATTGCTTCTCTTTCAGAGAAACGGATGTGAGTTTTTTGTGAAAGGTTGTACGTAGCTTAAGGCACTTTCAAAGGAAAGTGATTTTCTCTGACAGGACAGCATTTAGAAAGTGAAGCAACACTCCATTCACTTCGCACAGTGAACTGAAGTGTTGGAACAGACTGCTTCTCTTTCAGAGAAACGCATGTGAATTTCTGTTGAATGCTTGTAAGTAGCTTAGGGCACTTTCAAAGGAAAGTGATTTTCTCTGAAAGGACAGCATTTAGAAAGTGAAGCAACACTCCATTCACTTCGCACAGTGAATTGAAGTGTTGGAACAGACTGCTTCTCTTTCAGAGAAACGGATGTGAGTTTTTTGTGAAAGCTTGTAAGTAGCTTAAGGCACTTTCAAAGGAAAGTGATTTTCTCTGACAGGACAGCATTTAGAAAGTGAAGCAACACTCCATTCACTTCGCACAGTGAATTGTAGTGTTGGAACAGACTGCTTCTCTTTCAGAGAAACGGATGTGAGTTTTTTGTGAAAGCTTGTAAGTAGCTTAAGGCACTTTCAAAGGAAAGTGATTTTTTCTGACAGGACAGTATTTAGAAAGTGAAGCAACACTCCATTCACTTCGCACAGTGAATTGAAGTGTTGGAACAGACTGCTTCTCTTTCAGAGAAACGGATGTGAGTTTTTTTTGAAAGCTTTTAAGTAGCTTAAGGCACTTTCAAAGGAAAGTGATTTTCTCTGACAGGACAGCATTTAGAAAGTGAAGCAACACTCCATTCACTTCGCACAGTGAATTGAAGTGTTGGAACAGACTGCTTCTCTTTCAGAGAAACGCATGTGAATTTCTGTTGAATGCTTGTTAGTAGCTTAAGGCACTTTCAAAGGAAAGTGATTTTCTCTGACAGGACAGCATTTAGAAAGTGAAGCAACACTCCATTCACTTCGCACAGTGAATTGAAGTGTTGGAACAGACTGCTTCTCTTTCAGGGAAACGCATGTGAGTTTTTTGTGAAAGCTTGTAAGTAGGTTAAGGCAGTTTCAAAGGAAAGTGATTTTCTCTGACATGACAGCATTTAGAAATTGAAGCAATACTCCATTCACTTCGAACAGTGAATTGAAGTTTTGGAACAGACTGCTTCTCTTTTAGAGAAACGCATGTGAATTTCTGTTGAATGCTTGTAAGTAGCTTAAGGCACTTTCAAAGGAAAGTGATTTTCTCTGAAATGACAGCATTTAGAAAGTGAAGCAACACTCCATTCACTTCGCACAGTGAATTGAAATGTTGGAACACACTGCTTCTCTTTCAGAGTAACGGATGTGAGTTTTTTGTGAATGCTTGTAAGTAGCTTAAGGCACTTTCAAAGGAAAGTGATTTTCTCTGAAAGGACAGCATTTAGAAAGTGAAGCAACACTCCATTCACTTCGCACAGTGAATTGAAGTGTTGGAACAGACTGCTTCTCTTTCAGAGAAACGCATGTGAGTTTTTTGTGAAAGCTTGTAAGTAGCTTAAGGAACTTTCAAAGGAAAGTGATTTTCTCTGAAAGGACAGCATTTAGAAAGTGAAGCAACACTCCATTCACTTCGCACAGTGAATTGAAGTGTTGGAACAGACTGCTTCTCTTTCAGAGAAACACATGTGAATTTCTGTTCAATGCTTGTAAGTAGCTTAAGGCACTTTCAAAGGAAAGTGATTTTCTCTGAAAGGACAGCATTTAGAAAGAGAAGCAACACTCCATTCACTTCGCACAGTGAATTGAAGTGTTGGAACAGACTGCTTCTTTTTCAGGGAAACGCATGTGAATTTCTGTTGAATGCTTGTAAGTAGCTTAAGGCACTTTCAAAGGAAAGTGATTTTCTCTGAAAGGACAGCATTTAGAAAGTGAAGCAACACTCCATTCACTTCGCACAGTGAATTGAAGTGTTGGAACAGACTGCTTCTCTTTCAGAGAAACGCATGTGAATTTCTGTTGAATGCTTGTAAGTAGTTTAAAGCACTTTCAAAGGAAAGTGGTTTTCTCTGAAAGGACAGCATTTAGAAAGTGAAGCAACACTCCATTCACTTCGCACAGTGAATTGAAGTGTTGGAACAGACTGCTTCTCTTACAGAAAAACGCATGTGAATTTCTGTTGAATGCTTGTAAGTAGCTTAAGGCACTTTCAAAGGAAAGTGATTTTCTCTGAAAGGACAGCATTTAGAAAGTGAAGCAACACTCTATTCACTTCGCACAGTGAATTGAAGTGTTGGAACAGACTGCTTCTCTTTCAGAGAAACGCATGTGAGTTTTTTGTGAAAGCTTGTAAGTAGCTTAAGGAACTTTGAAAGGAAAGTGATTTTCTCTGACAGGACAGCATTTAGAAAGTGAAGCAACACTCCATTCACTTCGCACAGTGAATTGAAGTGTTGGAACAGACTGCTTCTCTTACAGAAAAACGCATGTGAATTTCTGTTGAATGCTTGTAAGTAGCTTAAGGCACTTTCAAAGGAAAGTGATTTTCTCTGACACGACAGCATTTAGAAAGTGACGCAACATTCCATTCACTTCGCACAGTGAATTGAAGTGTTGGTACAGACTGCTTCTCTTACAGAAAAACGCATGTGAATTTCTGTTGCATGCTTGTAAGTAGCTTAAGGCACTTTCAAAGGAAAGTGATTTTCTCTGAAAGGACAGCATTTAGAAAGTGAAGCAACACTCCATTCACTTCGCACAGTGAATTGAAGTGTTGGAACAGACTGCTTCTCTTTCAGAGAAACGCATGTAAGTTTTTTGTGAAAGCTTGTAAGTAGGTTAAGGCACTTTCAAAGGAAAGTGATTTTCTCTGACAGGACAGCATTTAGAAAGTGAAGCAACACTCCATTCACTTCGCACAGTGAAGTGAAGTGTTGGAACAGACTGCTTCTCTTACAGAGAAACGCATGTGAATTTCTGTTGAATGCTTGTAAGTAGCTTAAGGCACTTTCAAAGGAAAGTGATTTTCTCTGACAGGACAGCATTTAGAAAGTGAAGCAACACTCCATTCACTTCGCACAGTGAATTGAAGTGTTGGAACAGACTGCTTCTCTTTCAGAGAAACGCATGTGAATTTCTGTTCAATGCTTGTAAGTAGCTTAAGGCACTTTCAAAGGAAAGTGATTTTCTCTGACAGGACAGCATTTAGAACGTGACGCAACATTCCATTCACTTCGCACAGTAAATTGAAGTGTTGGAACATACTGCTTCTCTTACAGAGAAACGCATGTGAATTTCTGTTGAATGCTTGTAAGTAGCTTAAGGCACTTTCAAAGGAAAGTGATTTTCTCTGAAAGGACAGCATTTAGAAAGTGAAGCAACACTCCATTCACTTCGCACAGTGAATTGAAGTGTTGGAACAGACTGCTTCTCTTCCAGAGAAACGCATGTGAGTTTTTTGTGAAAGCTTGTAAGTAGCTTAAGGCACTTTCAAAGGAAAGTGATTTTCTCTGAAAGGACAGCATTTAGAAAGTGAAGCAACACTCCATTCACTTCGCACAGTGAATTGAAGTGTTGGAACAGACTGCTTCTCTTTCAGAGAAACGCATGTGAGTTTTTTGTGAAAGCTTGTAAGTAGCTTAAGGAACTTTCAAAGGAAAGTGATTTTCTCTGAAAGGACAGCATTTAGAAAGTGAAGCAACACTCCATTCACTTCGCACAGTGAATTGAAGTGTTGGAACAGACTGCTTCTCTTTCAGAGAAACACATGTGAATTTCTGTTCAATGCTTGTAAGTAGATTAGGCACTTTCAAAGGAAAGTGATTTTCTCTGAAAGGACAGCATTTAGAAAGTGAAGCAACACTCCATTCACTTCGCACAGTGAATTGAAGTGTTGGAACAGACTGCTTCTCTTACAGAAAAACGCATGTGAATTTCTGTTGAATGCTTGTAAGTAGCTTAAGGCACTTTCAAAGGAAAGTGATTTTCTCTGACAGGACAGCATTTAGAAAGGGACGCAACATTCCATTCACTTAGCACAGTGAATTGAAGTGTTGGAACAGACTGCTTCTCTTACAGAAAAACGCATGTGAATTTCTGTTGAATGCTTGTAAGTAGCTTAAGGCACTTTCAAAGGAAAGTGATTTTCTCTGAAAGGACAGCATTTAGAAAGAGAAGCAACACTCCATTCACTTCGCACAGTGAATTGAAGTGTTGGAACAGACTGCTTCTTTTTCAGGGAAACGCATGTGAATTTCTGTTGAATGCTTGTAAGTAGCTTAAGGCACTTTCAAAGGAAAGTGATTTTCTCTGAAAGGACAGCATTTAGAAAGTGAAGCAACACTCCATTCACTTCGCACAGTGAATTGAAGTGTTGGAACAGACTGCTTCTCTTTCAGAGAAACGCATGTGAATTTCTGTTGAATGCTTGTAAGTAGTTTAAAGCACTTTCAAAGGAAAGTGGTTTTCTCTGAAAGGACAGCATTTAGAAAGTGAAGCAACACTCCATTCACTTCGCACAGTGAATTGAAGTGTTGGAACAGACTGCTTCTCTTACAGAAAAACGCATGTGAATTTCTGTTGAATGCTTGTAAGTAGCTTAAGGCACTTTCAAAGGAAAGTGATTTTCTCTGACAGGACAGCATTTAGAAAGTGACGCAACATTCCATTCACTTAGCACAGTGAATTGAAGTGTTGGAACAGACTGCTTCTCTTACAGAAAAACGCATGTGAATTTCTGTTGAATGCTTGTAAGTAGCTTAAGGCACTTTCAAAGGAAAGTGATTTTCTCTGACAGGACAGCATTTAGAAAGTGAAGCAACACTCCATTCACTTCGCACAGTGAATTGAAGTGTTGGAACAGACTGCTTCTCTTTCAGAGAAACGCATGTGAATTTCTGTTGAATGCTTGTAAGTAGCTTAAGGCACTTTCAAAGGAAAGTGATTTTCTCTGAAAGGACAGCATTTAGAAAGAGAAGCAACACTCCATTCACTTCGCACAGTGAATTGAAGTGTTGGAACAGACTGCTTCTCTTTCAGAGTAACGGATGTGAGTTTTTTGTGAATGCTTGTAAGTAGCTTAAGGCACTTTCAAAGGAAAGTGATTTTCTCTGAAAGGACAGCATTTAGAAAGTGAAGCAACACTCTATTCACTTCGCACAGTGAATTGAAGTGTTGGAACAGACTGCTTCTCTTTCAGAGAAACGCATGTGAGTTTTTTGTGAAAGCTTGTAAGTAGCTTAAGGAACTTTGAAAGGAAAGTGATTTTCTCTGACAGGACAGCATTTAGAAAGTGAAGCAACACTCCATTCACTTCGCACAGTGAATTGAAGTGTTGGAACAGACTGCTTCTCTTACAGAAAAACGCATGTGAATTTCTGTTGAATGCTTGTAAGTAGCTTAAGGCACTTTCAAAGGAAAGTGATTTTCTCTGACACGACAGCATTTAGAAAGTGACGCAACATTCCATTCACTTCGCACAGTGAATTGAAGTGTTGGTACAAACTGCTTCTCTTACAGAAAAACGCATGTGAATTTCTGTTGCATGCTTGTAAGTAGCTTAAGGCACTTTCAAAGGAAAGTGATTTTCTCTGAAAGGACAGCATTTAGAAAGTGAAGCAACACTCCATTCACTTCGCACAGTGAATTGAAGTGTTGGAACAGACTGCTTCTCTTTCAGAGAAACGCATGTAAGTTTTTTGTGAAAGCTTGTAAGTAGGTTAAGGCACTTTCAAAGGAAAGTGATTTTCTCTGACAGGACAGCATTTAGAAAGTGAAGCAACACTCCATTCACTTCGCACAGTGAAGTGAAGTGTTGGAACAGACTGCTTCTCTTACAGAGAAACGCATGTGAATTTCTGTTGAATGCTTGTAAGTAGCTTAAGGCACTTTCAAAGGAAAGTGATTTTCTCTGACAGGACAGCATTTAGAAAGTGAAGCAACACTCCATTCACTTCGCACAGTGAATTGAAGTGTTGGAACAGACTGCTTCTCTTTCAGAGAAACGCATGTGAATTTCTGTTCAATGCTTGTAAGTAGCTTAAGGCACTTTCAAAGGAAAGTGATTTTCTCTGACAGGACAGCATTTAGAACGTGACGCAACATTCCATTCACTTCGCACAGTAAATTGAAGTGTTGGAACATACTGCTTCTCTTACAGAGAAACGCATGTGAATTTCTGTTGAATGCTTGTAAGTAGCTTAAGGCACTTTCAAAGGAAAGTGATTTTCTCTGAAAGGACAGCACTTAGAAAGTGAAGCAACACTCCATTCACTTCGCACAGTGAATTGAAGTGTTGGAACAGACTGCTTCTCTTCCAGAGAAACGCATGTGAGTTTTTTGTGAAAGCTTGTAAGTAGCTTAAGGCACTTTCAAAGGAAAGTGATTTTCTCTGAAAGGACAGCATTTAGAAAGTGAAGCAACACTCCATTCACTTCGCACAGTGAATTGAAGTGTTGGAACAGACTGCTTCTCTTTCAGAGAAACGCATGTGAGTTTTTTGTGAAAGCTTGTAAGTAGCTTAAGGAACTTTCAAAGGAAAGTGATTTTCTCTGAAAGGACAGCATTTAGAAAGTGAAGCAACACTCCATTCACTTCGCACAGTGAATTGAAGTGTTGGAACAGACTGCTTCTCTTTCAGAGAAACACATGTGAATTTCTGTTCAATGCTTGTAAGTAGCTTAAGGCACTTTCAAAGGAAAGTGATTTTCTCTGAAAGGACAGCATTTAGAAAGAGAAGCAACACTCCATTCACTTCGCACAGTGAATTGAAGTGTTGGAACAGACTGCTTCTCTTTCAGAGAAACGCATGTGAGTTTTTTGTGAAAGCTTGTAGGTAGCTTAAGGCACTTTCAAAGGAAAGTGATTTTCTCTGACAGGACAGCATTTAGAAAGTGAAGCAACACTCCATTCACTTCGCACAGTGAATTGAAGTGTTGGAACAGACTGCTTCTCTTACAGAAAAACGCATGTGAATTTCTGTTGAATGCTTGTAAGTAGCTTAAGGCACTTTCAAAGGAAAGTGATTTTCTCTGAAAGGACAGCATTTAGAAAGTGAAGTAACACTCCATTCACTTCGCACAGTGAATTGAAGTGTTGGAACAGACTGCTTCTCTTTCAGAGAAACTCATGTGAATTTCTGTTGAATGCTTGTAAGTAGTTTAAAGCACTTTCAAAGGAAAGTGGTTTTCTCTGAAAGAACAGCATTTAGAAAGTGAAGCAACACTCCATTCACTTCGCACAGTGAATTGAAGTGTTGGAACAGACTGCTTCTCTTTCAGAGAAACGTATGTGAGTTTTTTGTGAAAGCTTGTAAGTAGCTTAAGGCACTTTCAAAGGAAAGTGATTTTCTCTGACAGGACAGCATTTAGAAAGTGACGCAACATTCCATTCACTTCGCACAGTGAATTGAAGTGTTGGAACACACTGCTTCACTTATAGAGAAACGCATGTGAATTTCTGTTGAATGCTTGTAAGTAGCTTAAGGCACTTTCAAAGGAAAGTGATTTTCTCTGACAGGACAGCATTTAGAAAGTGAAGCAACACTCCATTCACTTCGCACAGTGAATTGAAGTGTTGGAAAAGACTGCTTCTCTTTCAGAGAAACGCATGTGAGTTTTTTGTGAAAGCTTGTAAGTAGCTTAAGGCACTTTCAAAGGAAAGTGATTTTCTCTGACAGGACAGCATTTAGAAATTGAAGCAATACTCCATTCACTTCGAACAGTGAATTGAAGTTTTGGAACAGACTGCTTCTCTTTCAGAGAAACGCATGTGAATTTCTGTTGAATGCTTGTAAGTAGCTTAAGGCACTTTCAAAGGAAAGTGATTTTCTCTGAAAGGACAGCATTTAGAAAGTGAAGCAACACTCCATTCACTTCGCACAGTGAATTGAAGTGTTGGAACAGACTGCTTCTCTTTCAGAGTAACGGATGTGAGTTTTTTGTGAATGCTTGTAAGTAGCTTAAGGCACTTTCAAAGGAAAGTGATTTTCTCTGAAAGGACAGCATTTAGAAAGTGAAGCAACACTCCATTCACTTTGCACAGTGAATTGAAGTGTTGGAACAGACTGCTTCTCTTTCAGAGAAACGCATGTGAGTTTTTTGTGAAAGCTTGTAAGAAGCTTAAGGCACTTTCAAAGGAAAGTGATTTTCTCTGAAAGGACAGCATTTAGAAAGTGAAGCAAGACTCCATTCACTTCGCACAGTGAATTGAAGTGTTGGAACAGACTGCTTCTCTTTCAGAGAAACGCATGTGAATTTGTGTTCAATGCTTGTAAGTAGCTTAGGGCACTTTCAAAGGAAAGTGATTTTCTCTGAAAGGACAGCATTTAGAAAGTGAAGCAACACTCCATTCACTTCGCACAGTGAATTGAAGTGTTGGAACAGACTGCTTCTCTTTCAGAGAAACGCATGTGAGTTTTTTGTGAAAGCTTGTGAGTAGTTTAAGGCACTTTCAAAGGAAAGTGATTTTCTCTGACAGGACAGTATTTAGAAAGTGAAGCAACACTCCATTCACTTCGCACAGTGAATTGAAGTGTTGGAACACACTGCTTCTCTTACAGAGAAACGCATGTGAATTTCTGTTGAATGCTTGTAAGTAGCTTAAGGCACTTTCAAAGGAAAGTGATTTTCTCTGAAAGGACAGCATTTAGAAAGTGAAGCAACACTCCATTCACTTCGCACAGTGAATTGAAGTGTTGGAACAGACTGTTTCTCTGTCAGAGAAACGCATGTGAATTTCTGTTGAATCCTTGTAAGTAGCTTAAGGCACTTTCAAAGGAAAGTGATTTTCTCTGAAAGGACAGCATTTAGAAAGTGAAGCAACACTCCATTCACTTCGCACAGTGAATTGAAGTTTTGGAACAGACTGCTTCTCTTTCAGAGAAACGGATGTGAGTTTTTTGTGAAAGCTTGTAAGTAGCTTAAGGCACTTTCAAAGGAAAGTGATTTTCTCTGAAAGGACAGCATTTAGAAAGTGAAGCAACACTCCATTCACTTCGCACAGTGAATTGAAGAGTTGGAACAGACTGCTTCTCTTTCAGAGAAACGCATGTGAGTTTTTTGTGAAAGCTTGTAAGTAGCTTAAGGCACTTTCAAAGGAAACTGATTTTCTCTGAAAGGACAGCATTTAGAAAGTGAAGCAACACTCCATTCACTTCGCACAGTGAATTGAAGTGTTGGAACAGAATGCTTCTCTTTCAGGGAAACGCTTGTGAATTTCTGTTGAATGCTTGTAAGTAGCTTAAGCCACTTTCAAAGGAAAGTGATTTTCTCTGAAAGGACAGCATTTAGAAAGTGAAGCAACACTCCATTCACTTCGCACAGTGAATTGAAGTGTTGGAACAGAATGCTTCTCTTTCAGAGAAACGCATGTGAATTTCTGTTGAATGCTTGTAAGTAGCTTAAGGCACTTTCAAAGGAAAGTGATTTTCTCTGAAAGGACAGCATTTAGAAAGTGAAGCAACCCTCCATTCACTTCGCACAGTGAATTGAAGTGTTGGAACAGACTGCTTCTCTTTCAGAGAAACAGATGTGAGTTTTTTGTGAGTGCTTGTAAGTAGCTTAAGGCACTTTCAAAGGAAAGTGATTTTCTCTGAAAGGACAGCATTTAGAAAGTGAAGCAACACTCCATTCACTTCGCACAGTGAATTGAAGTGTTGGAACAGACTGCTTCTCTTTCAGAGAAACGCATGTGAATTTCTGTTCAATGCTTGTAAGTAGCTTAAGGCTCTTTCAAAGGAAAGTGATTTTCTCTGAAAGGACAGCATTTAGAAAGTGAAGCAACACTCCATTCACTTCGCACAGTGAATTGAAGTGTTGGAACAGAATGCTTCTCTTTCAGAGAAACGCATGTGAATTTCTGTTGAATGCTTGTAAGTAGCTTAAGGCACTTTGAAAGGAAAGTGATTTTCTCTGACAGGACAGCATTTAGAAAGTGAAGCAACACTCCATTCACTTCGCACAGTGAATTGAAGTGTTGGAACAGACTGTTTCTCTGGCAGAGAAACGCATGTGAATTTCTGTTGAATCCTTGTAAGTAGCTTAAGGCACTTTCAAAGGAAAGTGATTTTCTCTGAAAGGACAGCATTTAGAAAGTGAAGCAACACTCCATTCACTTCGCACAGTGAATTGAAGTGTTGGAACAGACTGCTTCTCTTTCAGAGAAACGGATGTGAGTTTTTTGTGAAAGCTTGTAAGTAGCTTAAGGCACTTTCAAAGGAAAGTGATTTTCTCTGAAAGGACAGCATTTAGAAAGTGAAGCAACACTCCATTCACTTCGCACAGTGAATTGAAGTGTTGGAACAGACTGCTTCTCTTTCAGAGAAACGCATGTGAGTTTTTTGTGAAAGCTTGTAAGTAGCTTAAGGCTCTTTCAAAGGAAACTGATTTTCTCTGAAAGGACAGCATTTAGAAAGTGAAGCAACACTCCATTCACTTCGCACAGTGAATTGAAGTGTTGGAACAGACTGCTTCTCTTTCAGGGAAACGCAAGTGAATTTCTGTTGAATGCTTGTAAGTAGCTTAAGGCACTTTCAAAGGAAAGTGATTTTCTCTGAAAGGACAGCATTTAGAAAGTGAAGCAACACTCCATTCACTTCGCACAGTGAATTGAAGTGTTGGAACAGACTGCTTCTCTTTCAGAGAAACGCATGTGAGTTTTTTGTGAAAGCTTGTAGGTAGCTTAAGGCACTTTCAAAGGAAAGTGATTTTCTCTGACAGGACAGCATTTAGAAAGTGAAGCAACACTCCATTCACTTCGCACAGTGAATTGAAGTGTTGGAACAGACTGCTTCTCTTACAGAAAAACGCATGTGAATTTCTGTTGAATGCTTGTAAGTAGCTTAAGGCACTTTCAAAGGAAAGTGATTTTCTCTGAAAGGACAGCATTTAGAAAGTGAAGTAACACTCCATTCACTTCGCACAGTGAATTGAAGTGTTGGAACAGACTGCTTCTCTTTCAGAGAAACGCATGTGAATTTCTGTTGAATGCTTGTAAGTAGCTTAAGGCACTTTCAAAGGAAAGTGATTTTCTCTGACAGGACAGCATTTAGAAAGTGAAGCAACACTCCATTCACTTCGCACAGTGAATTGAAGTGTTGGAAAAGACTGCTTCTCTTTCAGAGAAACGCATGTGAGTTTTTTGTGAAAGCTTGTAAGTAGCTTAAGGCACTTTCAAAGGAAAGTGATTTTCTCTGACAGGACAGCATTTAGAAATTGAAGCAATACTCCATTCACTTCGAACAGTGAATTGAAGTTTTGGAACAGACTGCTTCTCTTTCAGAGAAACGCATGTGAATTTCTGTTGAATGCTTGTAAGTAGCTTAAGGCACTTTCAAAGGAAAGTGATTTTCTCTGAAAGGACAGCATTTAGAAAGTGAAGCAACACTCCATTCACTTCGCATAGTGAATTGAAGTGTTGGAACAGACTGCTTCTCTTTCAGAGTAACGGATGTGAGTTTTTTGTGAATGCTTGTAAGTAGCTTAAGGCACTTTCAAAGGAAAGTGATTTTCTCTGAAAGGACAGCATTTAGAAAGTGAAGCAACACTCCATTCACTTTGCACAGTGAATTGAATTGTTGGAACAGACTGCTTCTCTTTCAGAGAAACGCATGTGAGTTTTTTGTGAAAGCTTGTAAGAAGCTTAAGGCACTTTCAAAGGAAAGTGATTTTCTCTGAAAGGACAGCATTTAGAAAGTGAAGCAACACTCCATTCACTTCGCACAGTGAATTGAAGTGTTGGAACAGACTGCTTCTCTTTCAGAGAAACGCATGTGAATTTGTGTTCAATGCTTGTAAGTAGCTTAGGGCACTTTCAAAGGAAAGTGATTTTCTCTGAAAGGACAGCATTTAGAAAGTGAAGCAACACTCCATTCACTTCGCACAGTGAATTGAAGTGTTGGAACAGACTGCTTCTCTTTCAGAGAAACGCATGTGAGTTTTTTGTGAAAGCTTGTAGGTAGCTTAAGGCACTTTCAAAGGAAAGTGATTTTCTCTGACAGGACAGCATTTAGAAAGTGAAGCAACACTCCATTCACTTCGCACAGTGAATTGAAGTGTTGGAACAGACTGCTTCTCTTACAGAAAAACGCATGTGAATTTCTGTTGAATGCTTGTAAGTAGCTTAAGGCACTTTCAAAGGAAAGTGATTTTCTCTGAAAGGACAGCATTTAGAAAGTGAAGTAACACTCCATTCACTTCGCACAGTGAATTGAAGTGTTGGAACAGACTGCTTCTCTTTCAGAGAAACGCATGTGAATTTCTGTTGAATGCTTGTAAGTAGCTTAAGGCACTTTCAAAGGAAAGTGATTTTCTCTGACAGGACAGCATTTAGAAAGTGAAGCAACACTCCATTCACTTCGCACAGTGAATTGAAGTGTTGGAAAAGACTGCTTCTCTTTCAGAGAAACGCATGTGAGTTTTTTGTGAAAGCTTGTAAGTAGCTTAAGGCACTTTCAAAGGAAAGTGATTTTCTCTGACAGGACAGCATTTAGAAATTGAAGCAATACTCCATTCACTTCGAACAGTGAATTGAAGTTTTGGAACAGACTGCTTCTCTTTCAGAGAAACGCATGTGAATTTCTGTTGAATGCTTGTAAGTAGCTTAAGGCACTTTCAAAGGAAAGTGATTTTCTCTGAAAGGACAGCATTTAGAAAGTGAAGCAACACTCCATTCACTTCGCATAGTGAATTGAAGTGTTGGAACAGACTGCTTCTCTTTCAGAGTAACGGATGTGAGTTTTTTGTGAATGCTTGTAAGTAGCTTAAGGCACTTTCAAAGGAAAGTGATTTTCTCTGAAAGGACAGCATTTAGAAAGTGAAGCAACACTCCATTCACTTTGCACAGTGAATTGAATTGTTGGAACAGACTGCTTCTCTTTCAGAGAAACGCATGTGAGTTTTTTGTGAAAGCTTGTAAGAAGCTTAAGGCACTTTCAAAGGAAAGTGATTTTCTCTGAAAGGACAGCATTTAGAAAGTGAAGCAAAACTCCATTCACTTCGCACAGTGAATTGAAGTGTTGGAACAGACTGCTTCTCTTTCAGAGAAACGCATGTGAATTTGTGTTCAATGCTTGTAAGTAGCTTAGGGCACTTTCAAAGGAAAGTGATTTTCTCTGAAAGGACAGCATTTAGAAAGTGAAGCAACACTCCATTCACTTCGCACAGTGAATTGAAGTGTTGGAACAGACTGCTTCTCTTTCAGAGAAACGCATGTGAGTTTTTTGTGAAAGCTTGTGAGTAGTTTAAGGCACTTTCAAAGGAAAGTGATTTTCTCTGACAGGACAGTATTTAGAAAGTGAAGCAACACTCCATTCACTTCGCACAGTGAATTGAAGTGTTGGAACACACTGCATCTCTTACAGAGAAACGCATGTGAATTTCTGTTGAATGCTTGTAAGTAGCTTAAGGCACTTTCAAAGGAAAGTGATTTTCTCTGAAAGGACAGCATTTAGAAAGTGAAGCAACACTCCATTCACTTCGCACAGTGAATTGAAGTGTTGGAACAGACTGTTTCTCTGTCAGAGAAACGCATGTGAATTTCTGTTGAATCCTTGTAAGTAGCTTAAGGCACTTTCAAAGGAAAGTGATTTTCTCTGAAAGGACAGCATTTAGAAAGTGAAGCAACACTCCATTCACTTCGCACAGTGAATTGAAGTTTTGGAACAGACTGCTTCTCTTTCAGAGAAACGGATGTGAGTTTTTTGTGAAAGCTTGTAAGTAGCTTAAGGCACTTTCAAAGGAAAGTGATTTTCTCTGAAAGGACAGCATTTAGAAAGTGAAGCAACACTCCATTCACTTCGCACAGTGAATTGAAGTGTTGGAACAGACTGCTTCTCTTTCAGAGAAACGCATGTGAGTTTTTTGTGAAAGCTTGTAAGTAGCTTAAGGCACTTTCAAAGGAAACTGATTTTCTCTGAAAGGACAGCATTTAGAAAGTGAAGCAACACTCCATTCACTTCGCACAGTGAATTGAAGTGTTGGAACAGAATGCTTCTCTTTCAGGGAAACGCTTGTGAATTTCTGTTGAATGCTTGTAAGTAGCTTAAGCCACTTTCAAAGGAAAGTGATTTTCTCTGAAAGGACAGCATTTAGAAAGTGAAGCAACACTCCATTCACTTCGCACAGTGAATTGAAGTGTTGGAACAGAATGCTTCTCTTTCAGAGAAACGCATGTGAATTTCTGTTGAATGCTTGTAAGTAGCTTAAGGCACTTTCAAAGGAAAGTGATTTTCTCTGAAAGGACAGCATTTAGAAAGTGAAGCAACCCTCCATTCACTTCGCACAGTGAATTGAAGTGTTGGAACAGACTGCTTCTCTTTCAGAGAAACGGATGTGAGTTTTTTGTGAGTGCTTGTAAGTAGCTTAAGGCACTTTCAAAGGAAAGTGATTTTCTCTGAAAGGACAGCATTTAGAAAGTGAAGCAACACTCCATTCACTTCGCACAGTGAATTGAAGTGTTGGAACAGACTGCTTCTCTTTCAGAGAAACGCATGTGAATTTCTGTTCAATGCTTGTATGTAGCTTAAGGCACTTTCAAAGGAAAGTGATTTTCTCTGAAAGGAAAGCATTTAGAAAGTGAAGCAACACTCCATTCACTTCGCACAGTGAATTGAAGTGTTGGAACAGACTGCTTATCTTTCAGGGAAACGCATGTGAATTTCTGTTGAATGCTTGTAAGTAGCTTAAGGCTCTTTCAAAGGAAAGTGATTTTCTCTGAAAGGACAGCATTTAGAAAGTGAAGCAACACTCCATTCACTTCGCACAGTGAATTGAAGTGTTGGAACAGACTGCTTCTCTTTCAGAGAAACGCATGTGAATTTCTGTTGAATGCTTGCAAGTAGTTTAAAGCACTTTCAAAGGAAAGTGGTTTTCTCTGAAAGGACAGCATTTAGAAAGTGAAGCAACACTCCATTCACTTCGCACAGTGAATTGAAGTGTTGGAACAGACTGCTTCTCTCAGAGAAACGCATGTGAGTTTTTTGTGAAAGCTTGTAAGTAGCTTAAGGCACTTTCAAAGGAAAGTGATTTTCTCTGACAGGACAGCATTTAGAAAGTGAAGCAACACTCCATTCACTTCGCACAGTGAATTGAAGTGTTGGAACACACTGCTTCTCTTACAGAGAAACGCATGTGAATTTCTGTTGAATGCTTGTAAGTAGCTTAAGGCACTTTGAAAGGAAAGTGATTTTCTCTGACAGGACAGCATTTAGAAAGTGAAGCAACACTCCATTCACTTCGCACAGTGAATTGAAGTGTTGGAACAGACTGTTTCTCTGTCAGAGAAACGCATGTGAATTTCTGTTGAATCCTTGTAAGTAGCTTAAGGCACTTTAAAGGTAAGTGATTTTCTCTGAAAGGACAGCATTTAGAAAGTGAAGCAACACTCCATTCACTTCGCACAGTGAATTGAAGTGTTGGAACAGACTGCTTCTCTTTCAGAGAAACGGATGTGAGTTTTTTGTGAAAGCTTGTAAGTAGCTTAAGGCACTTTCAAAGGAAAGTGATTTTCTCTGAAAGGACAGCATTTAGAAAGTGAAGCAACACTCCATTCACTTCGCACAGTGAATTGAAGTGTTGGAACAGACTGCTTCTCTTTCAGAGAAACGCATGTGAGTTTTTTGTGAAAGCTTGTAAGTAGCTTAAGGCACTTTCAAAGGAAACTGATTTTCTCTGAAAGGACAGCATTTAGAAAGTGAAGCAACACTCCATTCACTTCGCACAGTGAATTGAAGTGTTGGAACAGTCTGCTTCTCTTTCAGGGAAACGCAAGTGAATTTCTGTTGAATGCTTGTAAGTAGCTTAAGGCACTTTCAAAGGAAAGTGATTTTCTCTGAAAGGACAGCATTTAGAAAGTGAAGCAACACTCCATTCACTTCGCACAGTGAATTGAAGTGTTGGAACAGACTGCTTCTCTTTCAGAGAAACGGATGTAAGTTTTTTGTGAAAGCTTGTAGGTAGCTTAAGGCACTTTCAAAGGAAAGTGATTTTCTCTGACAGGACAGCATTTAGAAAGTGAAGCAACACTCCATTCACTTCGCATAGTGAATTGAAGTGTTGGAACAGACTGCTTCTCTTACAGAAAAACGCATGTGAATTTCTGTTGAATGCTTGTAAGTAGCTTAAGGCACTTTCAAAGGAAAGTGATTTTCTCTGAAAGGACAGCATTTAGAAAGTGAAGCAACACTCCATTCACTTCGCACAGTGAATTGAAGTGTTGGAACAGACTGCTTCTCATTCAGAGAAACACATGTGAATTTCTGTTGAATGCTTGTAAGTAGTTTAAAGCACTTTCAAAGGAAAGTGGTTTTCTCTGAAAGAACAGCATTTAGAAAGTGAAGCAACACTCCATTCACTTCGCACAGTGAATTGAAGTGTTGGAACAGACTGCTTCTCTTTCAGAGAAACGCATGTGAGTTTTTTGTGAGAGCTTGTAAGTAGCTTAAGGCACTTTCAAAGGAAAGTGATTTTCTCTGACAGGACAGCATTATAAAGTGACGCAACATTCCATTCACTTCGCACAGTGAATTGAAGTGTTGTAACACACTGCTTCACTTACAGAGAAACGCATGTGAATTTCTGTTGAATGCTTGTAAGTAGCTTAAGGCACTTTCAAAGGAAAGTGATTTTCTCTGACAGGACAGCATTTAGAAAGTGAAGCAACACTCCATTCACTTCGCACAGTGAATTGAAGTGTTGGAACAGACTGCTTCTCTTTCAGAGAAACGGATGTGAGTTTTTTGTGAAAGCTTGTAAGTAGCTTAAGGCACTTTCAAAGGAAAGTGATTTTCTCTGACAGGACAGCATTTAGAAAGTGAAGCAACACTC